>NC_047503.1:17270182-17599557 GCF_902827115.2 Pseudochaenichthys georgianus | reverse complement strand
TTACCAGTTAAACAGATACATGGGGTAGGGCTGGGCAATTAATACAAGACTGTTGCAGTACGTTAAATAAAAACTCTTCGATGCCTAATTTTGTTTGATTATAGTTATCTTGGAAGTAGACAACATGATTGTTAAAAACCAAATGTTGACATGATCACATTGTCGCGATATGACTATACTGAAAGATGAAATGCGATATTGAATTCTTTCACGCCCCTCACCTGCACAACATAGTGAAATCCAGCTCAGCAGCACTGCAGAATGTCCTGTAGTGAAGCACATCATGTTCGGGTTTTGTAACAAAGTGCTGATCAAACTCCATTGTGAAGGTGTAATTGTTGCACTGTTGGAGAAGCCTGTGACCTACAATTTTCATCGTCATAACTACACTGTAGCTATGTTCGTATGACCAATAAAAGCCTTGAACTTGAATTAGTGGTGGTGTTCTTAAATCATTGTAAGAGGAGAAACATTAGATTCAAGATTCAAAGGTTTATTGTCATGCACAAAGCTACTGTACAGTGTAGAAATGGCAATGAGATTCTTCTGACCTGAGCTCCTCCAACAATGCAACATATATAATAAAATATAAAAATACAAAATAAAAAGTAGTGCAAAAACACTATGTCAATAGACATTAGTTAAGTGAAGTGCAGTCAAAAATTACATCAGCATAAACTGAGAATGGTGTATTTAAAGGGCTGACCACACTTAAGTCAACATATTTGCCAAGCGTTCTCAAATGCATGAACTTTATATTTGTAGAATATCATTTGCATACTGTAACAAGCAGTCATTCATTTTGTCTGATGTGAAAATGTGAAGGCTCTTTAGGAATTGTGCCATCCATCAAAATTGAGTATGCATTGTTTTTTATACATGTCAAACTCATAATCTCAACAGTGCAGTCTATTCAAATCAATACACACTTAAAATGCATTAGCGCACACTGATTATGTAACTTTAATTAAAAAACATGAATGTAAATAAAACACTAATGTGTCTAAAACACCAGTAACTCTAAATTACAGAAAGCAATTGAATGCCTTCTTCTCTAATATCCTGCTTTTTGATGTCTTAATTAAAGCTGCAGGAGCATCCCTCCCCAGAGCCATCCGTTGAGCTCTGTCCCCGCCTGTGTCACCTGGTGAAGGGGGAGAACGGCTACGGCTTCAACCTGCACAGCGACAAGAAGAAGGGGGGACAGTTTGTGCGCTCAGTGGACCCCGGGTCAGCTGCTGAGAGCGCGGACATCAGACCTGGAGACAGAATAGTGGAGGTACGACCAAAGAAAGTCAAGATCAAGCTCGCCCTTTTCCCCTTAGTCAGAGTTTATATACAGAACGATGCATCTGATGGGAAAAACATTACCGCCGCAACCCATATTAATCAGGTCTGCACAGTGCACACTGATTTGAGGTGTGCGTGGATTAGAGCAGATTAGCTGCGCCCAGGCTTAGTGGGCGGAAGAAAGAGGAGGAAAAGAAGAAAAGGAAACAAGGGATAATCTTGAATGGAGGTGTAGAGGAGGGTATTGTGTTTCTGTGTCTTTCCGTGTGAACATGTCTGCATGTGGATTACAGGCTTTCAGATATGCATGAGTGACATATTTATTTACATTTCCTTCTCTACAAGGCGTAGAGTCAAGGGTGCGAAGAGGAAATGTGGATGCAGGAAGGGAATTGATGCAAATAAACTCACTTCTACTGAAATCACAGATGATGTTTTTGTCTTGTGAGGCATACTGTAACTACTGCTTGTGTTATGGCTACTTCCTAATCCCTGCCCTGTCTCCTGTGTGTCTCATTAGGTCTCTCTGTGTATGTCCTTCACTGTTTCTGCCTACTTTGACGTCTTCTTTTTCTTCATCTCAGGTGAACGGAATGAACATATCCACCCTGAGACACTCAGAGGTGGTGGCACTCATTAGAGAAGCAGGGGGGGAAGTGCGCTTCCTAGTGGTTGACCAGGAGACGTACGATTTCTTCCAAATAATTAGAATCACACCCACTGTCAGCCATGTCAAAGGTTAATTGTATACACACACACAAATTCACATCCTTTACTCTCATAACCAAAAGTCTTACATGTTACTGTTCTCTCTCTCTCACAGAGGTCTATCTGGAGGAATCGGTCACAGAAAGCAGCCCACCCACCCCGTCTCCGACCACTGAACTCCCCGCCACAGAACCACCAATAATAAACGTCACACTGACAGACTCCCCGATCACAAAAACGTCTCCAAATTCCAGGACCAATGGGAGTTTGGCATCCCATTCCTCCAGAAGTTCCACCACCCAATCAGAGATCAGCAGCTCGGACATGAGCATCCAGGTGAGAGAGGAAACAAAAGAGTCAGATTGTTAGAAAAGTGCTCGCAATAGAGTATCAGCCAAGTGTGTCTTCCTCTCTGATCCCAACCCGAGAAGAGGTCACTTCATTGTCCCACCTGTCTCCTTAAGGTCAAGATTGGGATGAGGGTAATAGAAACAGGGATTGTAACATATCGCGTATGGAATTAAAGGCCAAATATTAGCTTTTACCAAATAACTGGGTAAGGCTTATATTACATTATATTACATTTGGCTGATCAAAAGCGACTTACAATAAGTGCAAAAACCACAAGATTCACAATCCTTACAACAAAGAAAGTGCAGATATATTCACGTCAAGCAAGTCATAACATAGTAAGTGCTGGTGAATTAGTTTCAATGCCTAAATTAACTTTTTTAGGTGCTTTTTCTTTCTTTTCTTTTTACATACTTAGTGCTTAGTACAGGCTGGTTAAAGGGAGTGAGGAGTCAGCAGTCAATGATGGTATAAAACAGTCAGTCAGTATTATTGTGAATCACTGCAACCATGAGTCCTTAAAATATTTGACTGATGGGTCCAGCAGAATGTGAGATTAGTGCCAGACATACACGCACGCTGGTGAGTGGCTGTGTGAAACATGTACTTCGTATAATAATAATAAATTGCATTTCTATAGTGCTTTTCATAGACTCAAAGTACTTGTGTGTGTGTTGCAGGTTCACGAGGAGGACGACAGGCGTGTTTCGGATCCTTTCATGGAGAGCGGCCTGCGTCTGAGTCCCACAGCTGCTGAGGCAAAAAAAAAGGCCCTCAACAGTCGCAACAAGAAGAGAGCACCTGCTATGAACTGGAGTAAGAAACAAGAGATCTTCAGTAGCTTCTGATGCCCGAACACGAAGAGAGAAGAGAGAAGAGAGAAGATGAACTGCATGGAGGAACAATGTTGGGGTACTTAACTGTTCAAATTGTAATGAACTGCACCTTGATCTTGAAGAGGCAGTAAAAGAAAGCGTAATATGAAAAAGAAAGAAATATTTATAGAGATATTGTGCTTAAATATTTTGCTCTGTGTACAACTACATAGTAAAATAGCATATAGAAATCTCTAGATGCTTATTTTACAGTATATTTCAGGATAGAGACATGTTCTATGATTGTGTCGGAGATCCTATGATACACTGCATTAAACACTAATGATAAACTCATCACTACTAATGTACCAGGTCAGAACACAGTGTTTCTCTTTATTAAATCATATTCATATCATAGCCATAGCAACTAAAACAGCCTCTGTGCACTCGGTCTGAGATTTCTGTAGATACGCTTTTCTGTTTTAGATCATTTTTTGAACTAATGGTTTTGTGTCTTTTCAGTTTGTAATGCGCAAATTACATCTGAGTCCCGGTGTAGTTATTATCACGTTTAGTTTTTTCAATTTGATGTAGGATATCAATTTCAAATGTAAATACAGAGGAAAAGGAAGAGGCTATTTATGAAATGTATGATGTTGGATCACCTCAGTGCTTATCTTCAATGTTCAAGTGATTTCTGTAAAGGAGTATATTTAAAGACGGATGGTTGACTATAGAACTGTAGACCCTCTGATCTGTCATTGTAGCTTTTTGAGGATTTTTCTCTCAAATGTGCTTGTTTGAATGTGAAATTAACGTTCAGAATAAATGCATAAAAGACACAGAAAAATGTTGGTTATCAATATGTAAAATACGCTTTTAAATGTGGGAAAAGTTAGTTTTTAAGTTGGACACCTGATAGACACTCGTTTCTCATTCATTTTTAACAGACGGTTTGCAGTCAGAGAACGGTTAGCTCATATCCAGACAGGGGTTTCGCTTAGGGACACAAAAAACAACCAACGTTATTTTGAATGCCTCCGTGCTAACTTGCCCCTTTTAGTGAAAATGATGCAAGAAATATTAGAATAAATGTGTCTTATGTGCCACATCTACATATTGATACCGGGTGTCTAGAGACTTGATTTTATTTTGATAAAATATCTCTTAAATTGTTTTAATAAGCTGTTTTTAAAGTGACCAATCATTCCTAAAACCTACATTGGACAATTAAGGGACACCTTCTTTGTGTCTCTCTTTTTTTAAATTAATATTGTTACAAGATAGATAGATAGATAGATAGATAGATAGATAGATAGATAGATGGATAGATGGATAGATGGATAGATGGATAGATGGATAGATGGATAGATGGATAGATGGATAGATGGATAGATGGATAGATGGATAGATGGATAGATGGATAGATGGATAGATGGATAGATGGATAGATGGATAGATAGATGGATAGATGGATAGATGGATAGATAGATAGATAGATAGATAGATAGATAGATAGATAGATAGATAGATAGATAGATAGATAGATAGATAGATAGATAGATAGATAGATAGATAGATAGACCTCCTCCGTGCAGCTGACTCTGGACTGCTCACCATCCTCATCCTCCTCGACCTCACCGCTGCCTTCGACACAATCTCCCACCCACTACTCCTGGAACGCTTGGCTGACATTGGGATCACTGGTGTTGCACTCTCCTGGTTCTCCTCCTACCTTACCAACAGACAACAGTTTGTCCAGCTGGGGAACCACAGGTCAGGGTGTTCTCCTGTTTCACTGGGTGTCCCCCAGGGGTCAGTATTGGGTCCACTCCTATTCATCATTTACCTCCTCCCACTAGGCACAATCCTCCGTCACCATGGCATCCACTTTCACTGCTATGCTGACGACACGCAAGTCTATATCTCAACCAAACCCAACACCGCCCTCCCGCCCACCTCCCTCACCACCTGCCTCCAAGATATCAGGAGCTGGATGAGCAGGAACTTCCTGAAGCTAAATGGTAGTAAAACTGAGGCCTGCTCATCGGCTCAAAAAACACCCTCTCCAAAATCCTAACCACCCCACCCCCAAGCATCATGATCGACGGCTTCCCTGTATCCTTCACCAGCCAAGTCAAAAGCCTTGGCGTCATCCTGGACAGCACCCTTTCGTTTGCACCCCACATAAAAAACATCACCCGGACTGCCTTCTTCCATATCCGCAACATTTCCAGACTCCGCCCATCCCTTTCACAATCCAGCACCGAAATCCTGGTTAATGCATTTGTCACATCCCGGATTGACTACTGTAATGCTATCCTCTCTGGCCTACCCACAAAACTACTCAACAGACTCCAAATCATTCAAAACTCGGCTGCCCGGATCATTACCTGTACCAAATCGTCTGACCACATCACCCCATCCTCATCCAACTTCACTGGCTCCCTGTTCAGCACCGGATTGTCTACAAAAACCTTCTGCTTACAAAGCCCTCAACAACCTCACCCCCACCTATCTCTCAAACCTCCTCCAGGAATACACCCCCTCCCGCTCCCTGCGCTCATCCTCAGCCGGACTCCTGACTGTCCCCACCTCCCGCCTTAGCACCATGGGAGCCAGGGCTTTTAGCTGCACCGCACCCAGGCTCTGGAACTCTCTGCCTCCACACATCAAACAGTCTGACTCCATCACGACATTCAAATCCCACCTCAAAACCCACCTGTTTAAACTGGCCTACTCACTCTAAAACACATTCAACCTGCTATCACAGATCCCCCTCTCACTCCGTCACTTCACACTCTTGTCCTGCCTGTTTTATGCTTTTATGCTGCTGTATTGCCTTGTCGGTTCGATTAAATTGTGTTCCGTTTTTGTTTTAGCTGTTTTATCTTTTAAATGCACTGTAAGGCGACCTTGGGTGTCCTGAAAGGCGCCTCGAAATAAAATGTATTATTATTATTATTATTATTATAGATATATAGATGGATAGATGGATAGATAGATAGATATATAGATAGATAGATAGATGGATAGATAGATAGATAGATAGATGGATAGATGTATAGATAGATAGATAGATAGATGGATAGATGGATAGATAGATAGATAGATAGATGGATAGATGGATAGAAGGATAGATATATAGATAGATAGATAGATAGATGGATAGATAGATAGATAGATGGATAGATGTATAGATGGATAGATAGATGGATAGATGGATAGATAGATAGATAGATAGATAGATAGATAGATAGATAGATAGATAGATAGATAGATGGATAGATAGATGGATAGATGGATAGATATATAGATAGATGGATAGATGGATAGATGGATAGATGGATAGATAGAAATGTTTGTGTTACAGCAGCATAAAAAACAAGGCAATGTATGAGAGAGATGAAGACACTAGAAATACACAGTCCAAAATATTTCTGAAATAGAAATAAAATAGCATTAAAAAGTTACAAAATATATACATGTGGAAAATATACATGTGGAAATACAAATTTCGAGTAGCAAAAATAATGCTGGATATTATTGTGCAAGAAATGGATTATTCAATATTATATAACAATTCTGCAGTATCTTTGTCGGAAAGTCTAATAATTAAATAGCTTGTAATGTTACTGAATGACTATGGACAAGAAGAACACACATCTTTTTCATTAAAATGTGCTTGCCATTTCATGATAACTTTGTTTTGGTTTTTAGACAGAGAAAATCTGCAATAAAATCTCCAGACTATCAAATAATCAGAGCATTACAGTGAGTTGTCATTCACATAGTCAGCCCATCTGTTTGAAAAGGAGAGGGACAGGTTGGTGACTAACCTGATTATTATGTTTCCAAGGAATGGTGCTCTTTAATTCTGCTCAGCATGTGTGCTTCTGTTTGCAAGCGACCTGCACATATACAAATGATGAACTTCAAATCAGATCTAGCAGTCTAAAGCCCTAAAGGAGCACAATTTAGCAAAAACTCTCCCTTTCCCAAACTGCAACAGAACATCATTGGGACATAAAGGCAAAATAGGGACAGCTTCAGACAGGAAAAGCCTGTTCATATCAGTGTATAGGCTACACCAGCTTGGAAACAGGGACATTAACAATAAAGGCATGTAGATGGTATCTTAAACACCTGCGTCCTGTTTTTAATCTCTTTAAATAATGCTTGCTTTCAAAGAATGTCACATCAGATGCATATTTTTCTGTCACTAAACACCCATCTCTTTTACAGTGTATGTGATGGCATTGCTTTATACAATTACCAGAATAAAGGGCAGGTTTAGTGATATATTATGATGGAGCATGTGAGAGAATAACAAGTGTTAACGCAGGGGTTTCCCCTGAACTCTCTGCCTCAGCTCCACCCCGAGCCTCAGGGTCCACAAATTGTGTGGTATGGATGACAGGTTGATGTGAGCTGTAACAGAAGCATGTCATTATGTTGCCTGGTGAATCAGATCTGTGGATCCTGGGACATTTCTGACAGGCATTGTGTATGTGGACTATTAATAGCTGCAGCGTAATTATTGGAAAGGAATACATGTTCCTGAAAAGAGGGCCTGAATGCACATACTAAAATAGTAACATGTCACAAAGAAGTTTCTCAGCTGCTGAACAGACAGCTACGAAAGCCCTGCAGGGAGGCAAGTAGGAAGAACCGCCTCGAATTACCTGTGGTCACCCTATTTATTATTTTATACATTTGTGTGGGCCAAAACGTTTTTTTCGTGAGGTCACTCACAGGGACCATGCACTTTGAACACCAGAGTCTAATAAACTCATCGATTAATAAAGTTCGGAGTGCCTCATTTATTGAAAATCCAACTCAAGGTATTCCTCCTGGGATGTTGGGTTTACTCAATGATTTTTCTATCAGACTTTTTCGCCCATTAAAGGTGCATGGGGTATTTATTTCAGAAACACTTTTTGTTATATTGCATGGAATGCTCTTAACATCCCGATAGAAATGAATATATTAAATTATTTGACAATAATACATAAAAAAATGTCATCTGTGGAAACCGTAGCGCTGTAAAAGCGTTGTTGTATTACTAATTTTAGCCACAAGAGGGCATTTTTGTTTTCTTTAAGGCAAGATTATTTCTTTACCCACTCAAAACACAAATACATGTATTTTTGTAAGTTTTTTCACCTGTAATTAGAAGCTAATAAATGCAGAAAATAAGACTGCCTTAGAAAATGGATGACCAAAGAAAGAAAATGTTTTCACTTACCTCTTATGGCCTCCGTATAAAAAACTAAATGAAAATCAAGAAGCCGCTATAACAGCTTCTTGATTTTCTTCTTTTCACCCATCATATAGTTGGTAGGGAAATGTGCTGTGCTTCAGGGTACTGTTGTTGGACTAAGAAAACACTCGAAGAGACATCTTGTGTTAATTCAGTTAACCAGTGGCTTAATATTAAAGATCACCTATTATGTAAAAAAGGGAATATAGCCTATGTGTCCCCTCTGTGTTAAGAGATTATTTTGGGTTGTGCGACCATTAGCCAATAACCATCCAAGGTAACATATTACCCCTTTATCCCCTGAATCTCCTCCTATAGACACCGTTTTTTTTTAAACCGATCATCTCGCAGAGGAGCGTGGCCAAAGCACTTTGAATTACCCTGCGTCGAAAAGTGCTATATAAATAAACTTGCCTTGCCTTGCCATATAATCAGTACTTTTGAAAGAGGGCTGAAACAGAGCATTATTAACAATGCATAATCTGTTTGGTATTTCGAGCCAAACACATCAGAGACATGTTTTGTATATATCTGAGACCTATATTGTTGCATTTAAAAGTGTGCCAATATGAGGTGGCCGAATTAGAAGGCATGAGATGAATTCATTTGAATGTTAGGACAGCATTATATGTTTAAAGTTATGAATATATTGTCTCTTTAGCAGATGTGCAAGAGCCTCTTGTCAAAAGCCTCTCTGAATTAAATGATGTATTCCCATGACTGGGCATGAGATAGCTGTCAGCTCAGCTTTATGAGAAAACATAGTTAAATCATGCAGTATTAACACATGCAGACATATGTGATATTTTTTAGATATAAAACGTCTAATCTTACACACAAGAGCCCATACAACACAAAGTGGAAACCACTGGAATATTAAACTGTGTAATTTGAGGTTTGAGTTCATTCATGGGGGTTTCTACCCGTGGGCATACACAAGTATAGCTTTAAATGTAAGGCCTGGCCCTTTTCAATACACCCCAGCAGGGACGTGCACAGGTACGGGCTAATGTTGCCCGGGCAACGGCCCTTTTGAACTTTTTGGCTGGCCTGCCCCTCTGGAGAGAGCGATTGTCTTTTTTTTCTGTTGTGGCCGAAGAAACATGATAAGCCCACAATTAGTATTGTAGAGTCATCTGCCCCCAGTCACATGACTTTACAATCCGACAGCTGAAAAGCAAAGGAAAGTCCTCCGAGTCCGGTCCAGCCTCATATGGCTATGGTGATCATACCAAATGCCTGCCTGGCTTTGGTGGCAAATCCCGGGTCAATCTGTCCCCGTTTTTAAATATGCTTAAATTGATTTTGAGTTCTCTCATAGCAGTTAGAGTATAGGGGACAAACCAGGGGACTTTACTTCCTCTTGACACCGTCGGTTATTTACAAAAAAAACACCTAAATATACTTGTTATTGTGCTTCTGTTCTGTCTTTCTGTGTCTTCTCATCTGCTCCGCAAACTCCCTCACCCTCTCTCTCTTTTCTTGATCGCCTTCTCTCACATACGCCTACGGGAGAACACTTCACAGCCCCGCTTCATTGTAGGATTTCTGCCATGTCTCTACTTTAGTTTGACCATCTCTGTTAAGTTATGGAATACTAAATAAATAAGTAATTTGATACCTTACCGTTACTGCGCTCATAAAGAATGATAAGAATAAGAATAATGCATATTGAACTGGTTTAATCAATTAGTGAGTTTATGTAAGGCACAGCAGTTACAACGGTCAAACTACAGTAAAACAGAATTGTCCGCATTTTGTCTTTAATAGTCACTAACATTAGATATGTTAATGAGGTATGGACCACAAAACAAAAAATGCCCCTGGTTTTCATTTTTCATAAAAAGTTCTTACGTTTTCTGCGGGGTGGGGGGAGGCCCTTTTTCTAGTTTAGAGCAATAGCCGCTCCAAATGTCTGTGCACGTCCCTGCACCCCAGCCCTTGTTTTTCTCACAAAAGACTCCAGATTGGCAGCTCTTATCTCCGGCCTTCAGCATGCATGACATGGTTTATTTAAAAAATCCAGAGACTATATACACACATTACCTATAAATCATATAAAATAACTTGAAGCATTTTATTTCTATTCCCACCTTCAATAAAGGGAACATGACTGGCGGAAGTAGCTCACAGAAAACGATACGTACCAAAATATGTCTGCCAACTTGAAACAATATCATGCTCTTTATTATATCAACAGAATTTAGAGAGAAGAAAATCACTCTTTTTCTTTGTTCCCATCATTTTTGCATGTATTTAAAAATGTCGCCCCCTTCTTTCCTTCCAGCACCTTGCATTTATGAACCCGTCACTGAAGCAGGCGACTACAGTACAGCAGAAGGACATTTGCACTTAGTCTTCAGATATAATTTGTAATACTAGAAAAATATTGGTTATACAAATAGAAAAAAAAGGAAATTAAGTATTCCAAAACAAAATGTATTGTATAACTTTTGGAGAATGTGGAATAAGTATTACACTTCAGATTGTCGCATATTTGAAGTGATTAATGATTGAATTGTTTGGTGGTCACAGTTCAGGTCAAATCAGTTGCTACACGCTGGAAACAACAACAAAAGATCCCTGTAGTACATTTAGCTGGCAAAGTCACATCCCATAATTCATCTGAAAAGCATTCATTGCCTTTACAATTACATCATCATGATGCACTAACATATTTAAACAGCAGCTCTACTTTATTGTATTTCTTTAATTTCAGTGGCTATTGCTCTTTGGCAGTTTCCTAGCTCTACAATTGTTTACGATTATTGTGCTCTCCTCTTGTGAATTGACGTGGTGTGTTGGTGTGTAAAGGGCAATCATATTACACACACACACACACACACACACACACACACACACGAACTAACTATCCAAAACATGCTCATCATAGGCCAAAATAAGGAACTCATGCACGCCAACTCATGCGGGATCTCACACACACATGCGGGATCTCACACACGTACACACACCTCAGCAATATGGCAAAGTTAGTCATTGTAAAAGTGCGGATTAGTCCCAGTTTCACAGAGTTTTTATTTGCCATTTAGTATTGGAATATTTTTGCCAGTCAAAGACACTTAATTTCACAGTGCAACACAGTATGACAAACGCTGACATTAGGGTCACAACATCGTATGAGTGAGGTTAAAAAAAAGTCCATACAAAAAAGGTAAAATAAAAAAAGTGCAAAAACAACTTAACAGTCACTGAAAATAGCATTAAGTCAATTTTTCTTTTGTGTTAATTGTGCGAATTTAAGTCCAATATAGAAACAAAAATTATCAGTAGCAGCAAAAAAATTAAAATAATAATAATATGGACAATTTTTAAAACATTATAAAGATCACAATGCCAATCACTGTTTTACTTAAGATATCAATATGGCATCAAACGGATATCAATACGAATGTAGACGTTAACATGTAGACACACACTCTTGCACACACACACACACACACACACACACACACACACACACACACACACACACACACACACACACACACAAACAAACACAAAAACACTTGGTCACAGTTAACAGGTGCCAAGGACATTGCGGTGGGAGTCAAGTGTTAGCTCTGTACCTTATCAAAAACAATATATATTTCACACACTCTTAACACAGAATGCTAAAGTGAGGATTTACAAACTGAACATGCACACGCACACACACACACACACACACACACACACAAAACCTCAAAGAGGACGACCAAGGATGTGATTTCTGTCTAGGCTTTCCTCCCCTCTGGTGAGAAAACAAATGTGTTAGCCCTAATCCTCCCTTCCTAGAGGAATGGTTTCTGTCAAGACACTTTTTTTCTCCTTCCCTCTTTCTTCCTCTCTTCTGATCAGGTAGAAAATGTGTCTGATAGATGGATAGCTCTGTGAAGCAGCACTGGTCAAAATGAACGGCAGGAAACATAGACGGCGGGATTATTTTACAGCTAAGTAGAATTCTATGACTAAGGATGAAGGAATTCATATCGAAGCCTAGTCCCCCCGGAAAGGAAAGATTATCACCTAGAAAGCGAACAGAGTTTGGAGCCCTGTCTGTCCCTAACTACATGTAGTAGGTCTCAAAAAAGTCTAAGTTAGAGTGCCACCCACAGTCAGTTCCATGTACTGCAAGTGTATGTGTTGGTCTGTCGGTCAAACTATCGGTTACTCTCGAGTTAAAATCTCAACTGTCCCCGTCCTCCCGGTAGAAGACTTTTCTGAGACTCTGTTTCCCTGCCATGTTACTGATTCCCCTCCCGCTGCCTCCACTCTTTATCCCAACTTGTCTATCCCTCCGTCTCTCCTACATGTCCGTCTCTCTGTCCCTCTCTATTCTGTCCCTAGCGGTTAGTTTTTCTGTGTCGGGTCCCTGCCTAGTTAATCTAGAGGTGTCCCGGTTTCCCACCCTCCCACCCGCCCACCCTCCCTCTATGGACAAACACATAGGGCGTGGGGGCCGTCCGTCAGGGGGAGCGGCCGTAAGCGTCCCTCTCCCTCCCCCAGATCAGGGCAGTGCAATACACAGATGGATGAGTTTCCCATTCACCCTCCTCCTGCTGGCTCACCTGAGAGGACAGACAAGAAAAGAGGGGTCCTGAGATTCATTCAGAATAAACACACGTGTACACCTTTGAGTAGGGGTGGGCTATTTATCCAACATACTCTTGTGGCTTTCTCTACTTGGAATGATGTACATGACTATATCGCAAACTTATAAACATTAATTGAAACATCACCGAGGAAGAAACTGTCTTTGGCATTCCGCTCTCCTCGCCCTCTTCCCATCAAAGACACACACCTGGGTAACTTGGTAACTTGCATCCACATTTGTTTGCAGTACAACGGTATGTTTAATATTATAGAAAGAGCGGGTAAGAACCAACTTCAAAATAAAAAAGTGACCTAACAAAGAATGAATTGAATACTAAAATGAAAATGTATCATGAAAATAATACAGCGAACAAAATGTGTAATTATTAAGTGACAATTATGAATACATAAAATATACATTTTTAATATGGCACACAAATTGTAATTAGAAGAACAAATTGAATAGTGTAAATAATAAGTCTAAGTTTAGAAAGACACTTTTCCAAATACCAATTTGACTTCCAAGTAGTACACTGGTATTCAGAGTAGTTTACTAGAATAATGACATGCTGTAAGTGTCAGGTGTGTATCACGGCAAAGCTTAACATAGAGATTTTGTACAAGCCGTTATCAGCCAGCCATTCCTTTGAGTTAAAACAAGGATGTGTGTGTGGGATTACCTCTTGGGTGGGTGTAGAGAATCTAAACGCCGTAGCACGCTGCCAGTCTCTCCTTCAGCAGGGGGGGGAACTGCTCTGAGAACTGCTGCCAGTTCTCCTCCCCGACCTGCTCCTTAAAGCCATGCAGGATCTGGAGAGGGGCAGAAGAGGGGGGGGGGGGTTAAATCAGGCACATCCGCAAGTAATCATGGACTCCACACATTTACAGCTAATCTCTCATACTTCAACTATCTGATCCTTTGTTAGTTCCCTTAACGGTTCCTCTATAGCAGTGCTTCTCAAAGTGTGGTCCGCGGACCACTGGTGGTCCGTGAGCGCCCCCTAGTGGTCCGTGAGTATATTGGTAACATTTCACATTTGAAATAAATAAATACATTTAAGTTTTCCGCACTCTCGCGGGAATATCTCCGCAATGGAACGAGCTTAAGTTCCACATTCTATTGCATGATAAAGCCCAGGGCAACACCTTCGTCACACATGTTGTCACTTGTTTGTACCATTTTCAGGTGATTTATAATCTGTTCTAGAAAAACGATGTGTTTTGGGATATTTGTGGAGTTAGGTGGTCCGCGAGTGTTTTTTTATTGGTTAAGTGGTCCTTGGTATGAAAAAGTTTGAGAAACACTGCTCTATAAAGAGTCCTGCATTTCAGCGCTTGATTTATTGCAACAAGGCTGAAGAAGCTTAAAGAAGGTACACGATATGGACTTTTTTCAGCTGACACCACTAACTAATAATTACCACCTTCGATCATTCCCTTTTCAAATAACTTCTTAACCTTGTGTTTTTGCACACTTGGGCATTATAAAAACAAAGTCAGTTCATCATTGTAGTTTATATTGTGCTGGGTGACCCATTTTCTTTAAAGCAGCTCTTTACCAAATGTTGTCTTTTAGTGGCAAAACTGAAAGACAACTTATTAACATCATCATACTTATTGTCCGAGTGTACTTATAGTTACATTGCCGGTCACAGCATCGCTGGGCAAAAGAAGAGAGTGTTGCTTTAAAATGCTGATGGTGTCAGGAAGCAGCCCAACAGGACGCTGCTCCAGCCACAGGAATAAGTGCACCAAACATTTTCCTTACTGGGGCAAAGTCACTGTCACTTCAAACAGAAATAGCTTCTTGATACAGAACAGGCTATGAGGTTCATTTGCCCTTTTATGGATTCACTCTGCCGCCAACACACACTTAAAAGTCTGTAAAGGAATATTATAGAACTACATTAAAACAGAGATTCTCCAAAGTGTGAATACATGTCTTGGTGGATTTTGCAGATATATGATGTGAGGGGGAGTGTGTTCTCTTCATTGTTCTGCAGAACAACAGCAGTGTCCTTGTGGCTGAGGTGAACACACACTGCTTCTCTTTCCCTCGCAGTGACTCACACAACATGGCGAGTTCAAATCTGCTTCTTTTTTTTCAGATGTGAAACTTGCTCCTCAATATGACCTGGACTTTACCCCTGATCAATCCACTCGTGCATCACCCTCACCTTATAGAACATGTCTCTCAAATCGTCTTTAGGGCTCACCCAGGAGGCCACTGCGTCACAGAAGAAGATGAAGTCCTGAACAGACACAGAGGAAGAGGGGAGAAGGTTTCAACAGGTGACACAGGGAAATGCATATAGAGCGCCATGACTTAAAGCCCACAGGGTGAATGTCTCACCTGCACCACGCCTCCTGGGTTCACACCGATCATCATGCAGATCCCGCGGAAGGCAGAGTCTTTCTCCTCGTTGTCTCTGATGTTCCTCAGAGACGTACACCTGCAGCAGGGAAATATTAAACAATAAGCAGCCATTAAAGTAAAAACATTCAAATCTTCCATTTCATTCTGACCTGCTGTTTCTGAACAGTTTTGATTGTTTCTTTGCCAGAATTAGAATTGACAGCAGACTTAAACATTTGTAAAACGTGAAGCTTTTTCTTCCATGGCTAATTTTGCACTTTCATGCTTGCTTCTTAATATCTTCTAAAGGTTAAATAAAAACAGCCTGTCCAGGAATGAAAGTGTATTGCCTGAGGACTGGCGCAGACGTGCAAGTACAGAAGAGCTAACCGAAGAAGAGCAGGATGTACAAAGACACCACCGAAGAAGACTGGGGGCAGATGTTGTAAAGTAAAATCACACCACGAAAGATGGCATATCATTTGGAATGTAACATGCACTCACCAGGGTCGGATGAACTGCGGCAGCACGGGCGCGACCTCCTGAGGACACACGTATCCTAGGCGACCGATGGTGATCGCTGGAGGGGAGAGAGAGAGGGGGGTCAGGACTGCTGTTAGAGACGAGTTTTGACACTACCTGCGCTCATTTCACTTCACTTTTTTGATGACTTTTGGATGACTTAAAAATCAAACATTGAAAAATTATTTAAAAAGCTGCCATATTTGAAAGAACATGATAAATGTTATCGAGTAATCTTTGGCAGTGGAATTATAATCTAATGGCACATTCTTTGAAATTGGATTTGCATTGATCATATTGACTTACATCTAGTATTTCTGATTACGTGCTCTTGATAATATGCAGTGTGTTACTGCCCAACCCTGCATATAACTATAACATCCGTCTACTTTCCTTTGTAAAACAAGTATTACAAAACGTCTGTACCCGTGTTCTCCAGCAGGGTCTTCGGGGTGTTGGGTCGATTAATGATCTCAACCAGCTGGCTCAGAACCATAGCGATGTATGGCTGCATCTCCACGCCTTACAGAGACACAGAACCATCGTCTTATTTACAAGCACAGAACTGCATCACATGAAAACGATGCATTTGCTCAAACGCACCCATCTGCATGCAGATCTCTCCTATGGCCCAGGTAGCATTGTTGCAGACGGAGATGAACTCCGGGTTCAGATTTGTCCCGAGGATCGGCATGAATTCAGCTGTAGGACACGTCAAACGTTAGCATTAGGAACAGGCAAATGAAAGGAGGAAGATGGAGTAATATATTTGCAACGGCAGAGAGTGAGAGAGATAATTACCAATACACGGTTTGACATGAGAGAAGCAAGCCTTGGTCAGGTCGCCCAGCAGAGCAAATGAGCTCTGTCTCACTTCAGGCATCGTATCCTGGGACAGAAGAGACAAGAGAGACCAAGAGAAATGTGAACACGCACCATTAACAGAGACTGGAAATTCACCAGACCACTGAGTCACAGGATTATGACCCGTTTAAAAAGAAACAATATTACATTCCCACCATATAAGGTCAAGTGTCGGTGGTTGAAATATAGGGTAAAGTTCTAGGCCCTTAAGCCCCTGAGAGAAGTTTTTGGGGATCTCAGGTTTACTAAAAATTGGTAGGAAAGAAAACCTGAAAACATAATCACCATCAGCAGTGGGGCATAAAGATATAGCCAAAACATTGTTTAAGTATTAGAAATTGGATGCTAAACACAGACACTTCGGTTGTGACATTTCATAGTTGAGGATGAGCGGAGGCCAGTCAGATGCTGCGTGTGTGCAAGTGTCAATTCAATTAGTTAAAGTTCAATTCGACCAAATCTTAAAACAATTGACCAGCTCCATCTCACACATCATGAATAAATAGCAGTGGCAATGCTAAACACACCGTGGGTCATTTGTTGAGTCACATTTTTATGTCATGCAATTTATTTTCCCTTTGAGTTTAAATCAACTCACTTCAGACTAAAGTGTCAGCTCAATGATTGTATCAAGTGCAAGAAAAACACACAAAAACACACAGGCTATCCTCACCTGCATGCACTGGAAAAGCAGCGTCATGATGTTACTGCGGGACACAAGTGTGTCCACGTGGCCCCCCAGTCCCTCAGCTAAACCGCTTAAAAGATCCAGAGCCACGATCATGAAATCCTTGTCCGGAGCTTCGTACTGGTCAGGCTGCTGACTGTACATCTGAGACACACAGAGGGGGGGAGGAAAGGTCAGAGGGGGGGAAAGTGTTAATTATGTAAATGATATAAAACAGCTGATACAAATTGTTACTGCAGAGTGAGTGTGTGTGTGTGTGTGTGTGTGTGTGTGTGTGTGTGTGTGTGTGTGTGTGTGTGTGTGTGTGTGGCTCACCATGGCCTGAGCCAGTGTCTTCTGGACCAGGGTGACGCAGCGCTGGTAGACAGGCTCGCAGTATGGGAGGAAGCCGCTCTGCAGCGCCGTGGCAACGGACGACAGACACTCGAGCAGAGGGAAGAGATCTTTATCTTCATCCTTCAGCTCGTTCCACTTGGCTATAAGCGGAGGCATCAGCTTCTGTATGTACTCCTGAGAACACAAGCGTGGGATTCATTTTCTCCCGTTACCAAAAAAAAAAAAGAGACAATACATTACAGACAAAGGAGCTCATTTAATGTGTGCATGTTGAACTCACTTCTTGGTTGAGATGGTGTCCCACAGAGTCTGCCAATGTCCCTATGGCGTCATAGAGGATGAGCAGGTTCTTGTGCTGGTACTTCCCAAAAGCAAAAACCAGCGTGTCCAGGATGAAGCTCAGGTAAGGAACCAGCTCTGTGCACGCCTCCTCCTCCAGGGTGGCAAACGCACTGTAGGGAAAACGAGTCGGGGTTAGACAAGATGTAAGAGCAAAGAGAGAGAACACATATGGGTAAATGTCTGATCTGTACCTGCATGCTGCTTCCTGTACCCTCTTGTTGCCATCCAGGATGCGTTTGAGCAGCTCGGTCATGAGGGGTTTGAGGTGAGAGTCAGGGGGCTGGCTGACCACCCAGTGGGCGTAGCGGCTCAGGGTCCAGCAGGCGATGGAGCGGACCAGGGCCTTCTTGTCGCACAGACACTGGATGAGGTGGGGGATGAGCTCAGGCAGGTACGGGACCATGCCTTGCATACAGCCTGGAGACGAAAACAGCTTTATAAGTCTTCAAAAAGGTGGCCACTTTTTCCGGACAAACACTTAATTCGCTTTCTTGCTTGGATTTAAGATTCAATTTCACCGTCATATACGCAACGGCTACAGTGTAGTTAGCTAAAAAAAAGAAGTGACAGTTAAATCATATAGAGTAGAATAAAATATTCTAACGTGCTAATAGAGTTAGATCAGAAGAGCAATGCAAAGCTACTGGTTAGCTTATCTTAGCATAATAAATGAACACAGGGGTAACGGCTAGTCTGGCTCTGTCCAAAGCTAACAAAGAGGACCTACCAACCTCTATAAGGTTAGTTGGTTTTATTCTTACAAAGACTGGGGTGAACACATATTTACAAGGAAGATGGGTGTATGACTATTTTGGTTAGGACTAGCAATTGACTACAGTAAACTGCAGTGTTTTGTCTCTCACCCTCAGCGATAGCTCCCAGCACGAGGATGCCAGACTCCTTGATGACCCAGTCCGGGTGGAACAGCAGTCCTTTGAGCAGCGGCAGGAGATGTGGGAGCAACTCCTCACGGAACACGTTGGCAAGAACATCCAGAGCCGCAGCGGAACACTTCCCTGCAGGGGGAAAGACCCATCGGCATTAGATTGGAAAAAGGGAAAATACTCTGAGGAAACACTGGCACATCACAGCATTAGAGAAGCAAACTTCAGACATGGTAAGACAAACACATTATCTTTTATTTACATGGATTGGTAGCTGTACGTTCCCCCTCAATCTATTGTTATTTGTTTTAATGTATTACTGTTTCTACACTGTGTGTGCCACACTGTTGTTGTTGTTGTTGTTGTTGTTGTTGTTGTTGTTGTTGTATGTTTGTATTGGCTTTTCTGTTCAATATTGAAAACAACATTTGTGGAACATATAAAACTGAGAAGTACATCAACATTATGTAAATATGCACTGCAAAATCACAGCGTAGATTGTAGTTGTTATAGCTGAAAAAAAAGCCATCTTAAAATATACAGTGGGGCAAAAAAGTATTTAGTCAGCCACCAATTGTGCAAGTTCTCCCACTTAAAAAGATGAGAGGCCTGTAATTTTCATCCTAGGTACACTTCAACGATGAGACAGAATGGGGGGAAAGAATCCAGGAAATCACATTGTAGGATTTTTAATGAATTAATTGGTAAATTCCTCGGTAAAATAAGTATTTGGTCACCTACAAACAAACAAGATTTCTGGCTCTCACAGACCTGTAACTTCTTCTTTAAGAGCCTCCTCTGTCCTCCACTTGTTAACTGTATTAATGGCACCTGTTTGAACTCGTTATCAGTATAAAAGACACCTGTCCACAACCTCAAACAGTCACACTCCAAACTCCACTATGGCCAAGACCAAAGAGCTGTCAAAGGACACCAGAAACACAATTGTAGACCTGCACCAGGCTGGGAAGACTGAATCTGCAATAGGTAAGCAGCTTGGTGTGAAGAAATCAACTGTGGGAGCAATTATTAGAAAATGGAAGACAAACAAGACCACTGATAATCTCCCTCGATCTGGGGCTCCACGCAAGATCTCACCCCGTGGGGTCAAAATGATCACAAGAACGGTGAGCAAAATCCCAGAACCACACGGGGGGGGACTTAGTCAATGACCTGCAGAGAGCTGGGACCAAAGTAACAAAGGCTACCATCAGTAACACACTACGCCACCAGGGACTCAAATCCTGCAGTGCCAGACGTGTCCCCCTGCTTAAGCCAGTATATGTCCACGGCACGCCCGTCTGAAGTTTGCTAGAGAGCATTTAGATGATCCAGAAGAGGATTGGGAGAATGTCATATGGTCAGATGAAAACAGAACTTTTTGGTAAAAACACAACTAGACGTGTTTGGAGGAGAAAGAATGCTGAGTTGCATCCAAAGAACACCATACCTACTGTGAAACATGGGGGTGGAAACATCATGCTTTGGGGGTGTTTTCTGCAAAGGGACCAGGACGACTGACCCGTGTAAAGGAAAGAATGAATGGGGCCATGTATCGTGAGATTTTGAGTGACAACCTCCTTCCATCAGCAAGGGCATTGAAGAAGAGACGTGGCTGGGTCTTTCAGCATGACAATGATCCCAAACACACCGCCCGGGCAACGAAGGAGTGGCTTCGTAAGAAGCATTTCAAGGTCCTGGAGTGGCCTAGCCAGTCTCCAGATCTCAACCCCATAGAAAATCTTTGGAGGGAGTTGAAAGTCCGTGTTGCCCAGCGACAGCCCCAAAACATCACTGCTCTAGAGGAGATCTGCATGGAGGAATGGGCCAAAATACCAGCAACAGTGTGTGAAAACCTTGTGAAGACTTACAGAAAACGTTTGACCTCTGTCATTGCCAACAAAGGGTATATAACAAAGTATTGAGATGAACTTTTGTTATTGACCAAATACTTATTTTCCACCATAATTTGCAAATAAATTCTTTAAAAATCAGACAATGTGATTTTCTGGATTTTTTTTCTTCTCATTTTGTCTCTCATAGTTGAGGTATACCTAGGATGAAAATGACAGGCCTCTCATCTTTTTAAGTGGGAGAACTTGCACAATTGGTGGCTGACTTAATACTTGTTTGCCCCACTGTACATGGCCACCAGAGAGGATAACTGTAACGTACGTAGGTTCCAGTCAGACAGCGTATCATCGTCATCGTCATCATCGTCATCGATGTCCTCGCCCTCCTCGCCCTCCCCCCCTTCGTGCTGCAGCGTGACAGTGCGGGACTTGTGGAAGCGAGGCTTGATGTCTTGCTCGCTGTCGGGCACTGCCTCGTCTTCTTCAACATCACCCTGGAAGATAACAGATAGAAAAGGTGATAAAAGGAAGAGACGAAAATAAGTATGAGAAGCTAGGAAGATCCGATTCACACAGGGGAGGCTCACCTTTAGAAGGATGATGTCAATCTCAGAGTATTTCATCCCATTCACCAAGATAGGGGTCAATCTATAAATAAATAAAAAAGACGGGAAAAACAATATAATTCCTACAAGACATTTATTTGGTAAACTGGCCAAAAATGCTGTGTGAGCACTTACTGGACCAAGTGGCCAGACAGGGCCTCTTTACAAATGGGCTGCTCAGCCAGGGTCAGCCAGAACTCACAGGCCTCCAGAGCCACGTTCTCATCGGGGTCCTGGGTCCTCTGCAGCATGTACTGGAGACAGACAACAACAGGTGGTGAGGATGAGATTCACGAGGAAGGGAAGGACAAATGTTATCCGTCTTTCCAAGTCCCTCCCTCACCTGGATGATGCTGTGCATGTGTGGGATGAGGCGGTCGATGCGGACTTCCAGCAGCATGACCAGAGCCCTGCACACGTTCTTCCGCACTTCACTGTCCTCGTCACCGGCCAGCGCAAACAGACTCTGGATATAAAGAAGAGGGAGAAGGGGAAAAATTGTTAACAAAGAGAAGAAGTCTGTTATTACTTTTAAAGCAGATCAAATTACCTGAACAGGGTTTCAAGGTCTCGCCCCTAACCCCACCATGTCTTCATAGTCATTAATGATACAAGTCTGGATGGCCAAAACAAACTAACATGAATATTGAACTTTTTTTTTTTTTAATATGTCTAAAAGTCAATGGGTTTTTTGATTGATACTGAGATATCCCGTTTGTCGTACGACATAAATCATCAGTAAATGCCCGACTTGCGATCTGTGTAGCTTTTACGCATCTTAATAAAGGCAATTTCTATCAAGGGGCTAATTTAAACTACAGATGAGCATGGTGTTTTTCAATTTTTGCCATATTTTAGCTTTTGGCTTCTGGCAATTGCATTTACGCTTAAACACTTTTTAAGATTATCCTGCTTAACAAAACATTAGGGATGTAACAATACCAAAAACTCACGGTACGATAATATCGCGATAACAAGTCCACGGTACGGTATTTATCGCGATATTGAATAATAAAGGGGGGGAAAAAATGTCAAACATTTTTTTTCAATAAAACATTTTTTTATTGGAAAAATGTTTCTTTATTAAATAATAAATCGGATTTGTACAGCATTTTAGTAGGATAGCAGTATTTTAAAGTATCAAAAACAAAGTGACAGTAACAGACTGGAGCAAGAAAACCAGTGTTTTTGTACCTATAGTAGGCCTACTACCAAACCAAGTAGGCATTTTCTTTGTGCCACTGCATCTCACAAATAAACAAGGATATTTAATAATCAGACCCTGCAATAAAATAAATCAAGTTTCACTTTAGTTTTTCAAGTAACTCAACTCAAACTCACTAGTCACTCACTCAGCATCATCAGACAGGTTTTTAGGAATATGAGAATGTCCACATTTCCAGGTATTTATAAGCTGGGATGTTTGGGCATTTACAATGTCCCCTGCTCTGGAAAAAACTCTTTCGCTTGGTACTGATGTTGCTGGGACAGCAGTGGTTGCGTTAACCTAATATTTTATTTAACAATGACGGAAAAATCTGAAAGCAGTCTGTCATTTTGACAGATTAGAACAAACTCGGAAGAGCGCCAACGTTTCCCCGCAGCGAGGCTCTGGTGTTATGCCGTGTTATGCATGCCCTCCAAAAGGAAATGATATATTTTCCAAACCGTACTTTGCCGTACAGATCAACACATGTCTGGGAGGTTTTGCTTTATGCTGTGTGCGCTCCCGCGAGGTGCATGCACACACGGCATAACACCTCCCCCCCCCCCCCTGTTGACAGTTCACGAGCGTGCATAAGGGATTATGACATTTTACCATCCTGTCTGTCAAAATGACGGACAGCGAAAAAGTCTAACGCCACCTCAGTGGGACGGAGAGAAATGCTTTGGCCATGGGTGACAGCAGTGGGTCAAACTGTGCATTGTCTCTCTTCAAAACTTCAAAAACAATACAGTTTTTGCCAAGAAGGTGAGGCTTATTGACAGGGCGAGATGTAAATATACTGTTGGTACTGGTCAATGTCTCTAGGTGTGTAAATGTAGCCCTGTAAATACGATGTCCTTTTGTGTTCTGTTGTTTTATGTTCATGTTGTAACCTACTTGCTGCCATATTGGACAGGTCTCTCTTGAAAAAGAGATCGATGATCTCAATGGGACCACCTGGTTAAATAAAGGTTTAAAACAAAAAAAAGTTTGAAAAAAAAAATGTGTTG
Organism: Pseudochaenichthys georgianus; assembly: GCF_902827115.2. NCBI lineage: Eukaryota > Metazoa > Chordata > Actinopteri > Perciformes > Channichthyidae > Pseudochaenichthys > Pseudochaenichthys georgianus. Next base: position 17,575,870 of record NC_047503.1, on the reverse strand, counting down.
TCAGTCTCAAGACGGTATTGGGACGTTTATTTACCGCGATACCGCGATATTCGGTATATCGTTACATCCCTACAAAACGTGCAAGTATCTTTAACAATTGTTTTTCGTAACTTTAACACATAAATGAGCTCTAACATATTCCGTGTCAAGGTCTATAAACAATGGAAGTTAAATCAAGATGTTTCCTGTAGGGCTCACCTCAATGAAGGTGTCAATGTTGTCCATCAGAGCCTCAGCTCGACCAATGATGAACTGGTTCACACAGGCTATAGCATGGGACCTGAGAGAGAGAGAAAAACATGTTATGATGATTCTGACAGGGAGAGTCAAGGGGAAATGATGGTTGTTTAACTAACCTGATCTTGGGGCTGCAATGTTTGAAAAACTGTAGGAATTTGGGGATCATGATGTTGAGGGGTCTGTTCAGAGCATCGCTATCCAACAACTCTGAGGAATCCTCGCAGATCTTTTGCAATGCGCCAAAAGAACCCTGGAAAGTAGAGAAAAACCATAGAGATGGAATGTTACAAACAAAAGTAAAGATATAAAAAGGGATTATTGAAATAACACTGCAAAGTAAGTGTGTGTGTGTACGTGCGTGCATGCAGGCAGATGAGCCTGACCTCGCAGGTGTTATAGTCGTCCGAGTTGAGCAGATTACAGAGCTGAGGCAACAGCTCCGGCCATGTCTGCAGCTCTCCTTTAGAGGCTATGGTCGTGATCAGGATACCTGGATGATAAGATAATAGAAAGGTTATGCAAGAATAACTCAGGCATCGCAGTACATCTCCAAAAACTAAGAACATTTCTGCTGAATTAAAGGAATCTATCAAAACACCTCTTTACCATCTCTTACACAACCATGTTTTATTTATCCAGTCGTATGCTCGCTCACTACTTCCCATTTTTGCTAAAATCTTGCCATTCAAACCTCAGCGTGGATTAAAAAGGGATGCTACTCATTCATACAGTGTTTTTAAAAAAGGTTATTGAAGATTATTTATTGTCTTTCTGCAACACGGCTGTACAACTAAACACAGTTTTAGTCAAAACAAAACAGTGGTGCACACCTGTACTGTATAATTTGATTCCAGAGAAATATAAACAGAAATACCAGTAAATGTATTGATCCTTCAGACGTTTAGTGAAAGTCTGTACACAGATTTTTTTATTCAGTTTTGCTGTTGTTAAACCTAACTCCATTTACTTCAAATTCATCAAAACTGTTTTTGCCCTTGGGTTCCTTATCACAATGGAGGTTTGTAAGGAAAGAGTTTTCTTCAGGAATGCAGGTTTAACAAAGTGAGTAAAGTGTCCCTTTAAAATGAGTCATTAAATTGCATTCCATGATTCAAAACTACTTTTTAAAAATGCAGCACATGCTCCCACGCAGCCACATTACCTGCAAAAAATCAAACCACCTACATGGAAGTCTGACTCACACTGGTTATGAACTGCACTAGTTTTATTTTTCTCACTCAAACACCCACCGATGGTAGCTCTGATGAGCGGTGAAGGATCTCCGATATTGTTGAGGCATTCTCGTTTGATGAACTCAGCCACATTAGGAGGGAAGTTCTGGTAGTGAGCCTTAACATTGTTCTTCAGTATCAGACCACTCAGAGAGCGAGTGGGCTCATCTAAAGAGGGAGGGCAACAGAGAAAAAGAGCATACATACATTTTTTAGATGGGGAAATTGGAGATTATATACAGAAATAACTGCGCAATTGATCTGACGTGCACATACATACCCTCAGATTTGAGGCTTGTAAGGACAAAGATGAGATAGTTGTTAAAGTCGGGAAACTGGTTAAGTTGCTCGAGTTTCTGAAGGCTATGTTAAGGAGTTCAACCATTTGACATTACTCCCAATCACCTTGTTATGCCGTGTTTGACATATTTTGGGCAGCATGAACCAATACAATCGCACAGGATGCAACCTGCGCATGACAACACACCAACTCAGTTTTCATTATCACCCACTTTGATACACAAGCTCTCAATCGTGAAGCTAAATCTCACACCTATTTCTCTCACCCTCACAAACACACACATACACACATTTTGAAGGATACTTCTTGCACAGCTCTCTGTGTTGCTGTGTCTGGGGACTGGGAGTCCTTGAGTAGCTGAAGCACTTGCTGCAGACCCTGTTCATCTGGCTGCCACTCCATCCTACAGGACACAAACACACACAAACCTGTTTATGAGGAATGCTACTGCATAGCACCATAGACTGTAGATGTAAGCATTTAACTAGCCTGTGACCTCAACGCTGCGCACGTTTCTACTCAAATCACGTAGAAGTAACGTAAGCTACGCAGTAATGATTACAGAACAACCCGCATAGCAACAACCAATTCAAATAACGGTATTAACGTTAGCTGTTAACTTTCCAATCTTAATGTTAGAGAAAATATCGTACTCATGTAAATCAGTGTCTCCAATGTGGAAACGTAACAGCGTCAATGTTGATGAACATGTTCTGTTTCTGGATACAGGAAACCTAAAACTACCACTATTTGGTTGTCAATTAGTTAGTAAGTAACCGTTGCATTGATAAATAACCACTACAACCATCATCAACAATCAGAACAGGGTTTTCCAAATGAGGCCCAGACGGCAGAGACGCTAACGCCTGGCACCCACAGCTAACAAGCTAGCTTAGCATCGTTATGATACTTCACACGTAACAGATTGACACAGAACACAGCAACACAACGCTATCATACGTTAACTATGAGTACACCACGCCACGCTGTCAAAACAATGTTGTCATCAAATCAACAAAGACGGGTGCATATGGAGCGCATTATTACTCATAACATAGCAGTCGCATTACAACCTATTAGCATGCTAGCTAGCATCATCTTAAAAGTACCGCGAAAGATTTTACCTGGTCACTCCGCTGTGGTAGATCTATCTTTGTATGGATAATAGAGCAGTTACGCTGTAACGACTAACATTAAATAGAATATGACGGCGATCTGTGAAGCTTAATACAAAACTTTTGATCTCTGTGGATCTGTCTGGTTGCTATGCTAGCTGGTATGTGACAGAGATTGCATGCCTTGCAATCAAGCCGGGTGATCCGTTTGATCATGTTCGGCTTCCGTACTTGACAGACTGTCTGTAGGGATAACCGTTATGAGAGTCTAAAGCTACAGAGTTCAGTTTGTTAGACAACATATACATAATGTTTCAGTGCCTACTTTTATTGAGGTGCATCATATATTTAATCTAATAAGGTTTTTCTTCTGTTGTGTTTAATTTCTGACCACCAGATGGTGTCAGCTTCAAATTATGGCCATCAGCATTTAACTAAGGTGTGTAGTCATTTTTCAATTGTACAACTTGACTTATTGATCTGCATGAACGGCTTAAGGGACTGCATACAATATAAGGAACACTAGTGCAAGCTGACAACAATTAAGGTCAGTTGTATGTCAGTGTGTTCCAACATGAATGTGAAGGTGTGTAATTCATATCTGTTGGAAATGAGCAAATTGCCATGAACACACGTAAAAAAAAAAAAACAAAGGCCAACAATATAGGCTCCAAAGAGGCAGTATGTTACAGGTCTAAATGTATCACATGTGGTGTCTATGTCTAACCCCTGTACAATCACAGAAAGCAACTATAATTCAGTCAGAGGCCCCTCTGTGTATTCATCAATGTCACAAACCACTTCCTTTCATTTCGAAATCCTTGACAAATCAGTTTTTCTGAAACCATGCTTTAGAAAAGTGGAAGTGTTCCAACAGCATGAAATAATTTTAGTTTTTTCATTAGTGAGAGGAACAGAGACTTTCTTACCAACAACACAAAGCTTTATTGAATTATACATGTCAATACACAGTTAACACATACACATTCACATTCCTGTATCAATAGTCATCATCACATGCACTCAAGTGAGTTGGATGGGATCTGGAATTCTACATGTGAAGAATCACAAATGAAAAAAGTAGAGCTCTGCATTTTAGACAGGAACATATTTAAGAAAAAAGGTTCAGCAGAGAGAGCTGATTTCACTCTTGCTACAGCCCCATTTGCAGCATGCGTTGGACAGTCCGACCACCACATCTCGTTCTTTCCTATCTGCACTCCGTAGAGCCTCCAGCACCTCCTCTGAGATTGGTGAGCGCGATGAGCGGCTGAATCCAACAGATGCAGCTTTCAATGTTTGATCTCTCCATGCTTGTTGGGACTCTGCAGGATCTTGCTCCCCGTTGAGCTGAGGGATGGCATTTGTGTTCCATGGGTCATATGCCTCTTCTCCAATGAGAGCTGATCAAAAAAGGAAGGGCACATTTCTAAATATAAAAAAAATAACATATTAAACAAAACAAACTTTTATTTATATGATCATGAATGCTTACCTGGGTCTTCTATGCCTCTCCTCCAGCGAGAACCACCGCAGGTAAAGATGACAGCTCGAATGAACTCTCTTCCACACAATTTCACCCCGTAGAAAGAGGGATGACCATCATTGGTCCGAACCCTGTCCACCAGCACCGCCAACAAGCCCAGGGTCAAGAGAGCTGCCTTCCACATGGTGAGAGTAAAAAGATGCTGTAAGGTGTCTCAAAGGCGGGTTGAGGTGTTTGTTTCTTTCTGGGTAGCTCTCACCATATATAAGCCTCACTATCTCAGAGAAGAATCTCAACTCACTTTCCCTCTACGTCATGCCCAAAGAGATAAGAACATGGACCTTTTGGGGCAACAATGCAAAACGAAAAAAGGAAAACTTGCGATAAAGTAGCCATGATGCCAGAAGGGATGTCAACACAGCCTTTAGCTATCGAATCACCTGTGACCTTTTGCTGGCCTTTCTGTCCCTTGCATCTAATGGGTTGGGCTGTGTGTGTCATCACAAAACTCCGTCTTGCTATCTGCTCTTCCCTGCATTGGATGGAAATCACTATCTAACTAACCTCGAAGATAACTAGGGCGCTATATCTTGGTGTTCACTACATGTGGCACACACACAGGCCTACATGAGAGATATCACAGGGCAACTGGAAATACTTCAGTGACTCAAATCAATCGTGAACTTCTAAATGTTGCACGTTTGAATTATTTATATAGAGGGGGCGGAGATAAGGATCAGAAACTGGTTTCCACATACAAGGAATTTGCTTTGGCCTATTTGCATATAGACAATAAATATAGAATAGGAACAAATTAAACAAAAACATTTTAGAAATACTATTTGATTTTTTTAAAGATATATGTGCAATGTAAGATGGCCAAGAATGTGCTATAATAGTTGTTCAGGATGTGTAAAGGTTCACAGTATTTAGAAGAAAAATAATATTCAATGTACATATATAATAGTACAAAACTCTGAATTAACGTAAAGCAAAAAGATAATAAGTGGCAGTAGCAAAACATTTTATCTAGTGAATAAAATGTCATTCTATTATAAATTTATAATCTATTAATCTGCCTGATTTCTTGAGCAATCATAAAAGTAACATTAATCGTGGTCATCTGACGTTCGACTATGGCGAAAGTGACAGACAGGCACTGTCTTCCAATGAACGATAGATTATTTTACTGACGCGGTAACCACCTCCCAGGTCAGCCAATCAGCATTTAGTGCATGGCGGGGCGAAGACGGGAGGGTAGCAACAGTTGCCCCGGTGAAGGCAAGGCGCCATAGTCACGGTAGTCCTGGCGACAAGAACCAAGCAACGGGAGTCAACAACAACAACAGCCTAAATCTAAGGAAAAAAAGCTCAAACGACTAAAAAGGACACTATTGGGATACATTAAAGGTGAAAAAGTAAACTATTTCAGAATTATAATTTAATTTTCTCCTAGTATATGTGTGTGCTTGTTTGTACAACCGTCAGCGTTAAAGTGAGAGTGGTCGATCTAGTCTGTGATGAAAGTGGTTGCTAGCTCATTTCCCAAAGCAGACCGTTGTTATGGCGATGTCAGATCTGTGATAAGAGCACAAGATGGCGGGTGTGTTGGAGTGGCAACCGTACTTTTTCTGGCTCATCTGTTATAATGTTCAGGCGTTTTCTTACAGCCCCGACAACGATAACATTATAACGAGGCGTGTTTAGTTGCGTGGTCATTGATTTAATAACTATCCAACACGAGTCACTAGCAGCTAGCTTTTGCCCCCTTTAACGTCACAACTCAACGGGAGCTGCTAGCTGGGGAAGCTATCACTCTCTTGCTCAACTCACTTTTCTTAGCAAGCGAATCAGAAACATTAGATGTAGTAAAACACTGAAACCGCCCTCGTAACCCTCACGTATATTAGCTGTAAACTCGGAGTATGAGTTTAGGGTGTTTTATAATCTTTTTGTGACTTTGAAAAAGTTTTTGGTCTGACATTGACTTGTCTGACGGCAAGAGTCCCTTGAACACGGTGTGCCGGATGATCATCTGATTGTCTTGTTAGCTGTGTTGCTTCACGCATGAGTGGTTTATCTTGGGATGACCTTAATCTTTGACTGACAGTGGGTCAGATGATTAATATGAGTTTATTTCCAGATGGTGAAATCTGGGACAGACCTTGTGCAAGTGTTTAGTTAGCCATGCCTTTGTTTCGTTTTCACTAACACCAATACATCTTGATTTGAACATTGATTACATGTCTGTATTCATGGTGCTTAAGGTCGCATTGTAATTCATACTGCACCAGACAGGAAAAGCTCTAGCTCTAGTGTGTTATACTCAGACAAAAGCCTTACTTCCGTTTATGTTCCACAGAATCCACACACACACACACACACACACACACACACACACACACACACACACACACACACACACACACACACACACACACACACACACACACACACACACACACACACACACACACACACACACACACACACACACACACACACACACACACACACACACACACACACACACACACACACACACACACACACACACAGAGATTGTGGCTAAATCATACAGAGGTATAACATGCCAACAAGTGAGTGTTGTTTTGTGCTCGTAGCACTTTCATTAATGAGTGCTGTGTCTTTATCAGCAGAACTAGTGCCTCAAAGCATTGGTTGCCATGGCAACTTCTGGATACTCGGAGGACCTTCAGCCTCAGCAGGCCAACACAGTAACTATGGCAACACCTGGTGCCATCGCACCCTCATCTACAAAGACGGCACACTTCCTGTCCGATGTCCCACCGACCTCTGGGACCATTTCATCTGCGAACCAATCGTCCGCTGCCGCAAAAACGGGACAGGACGCACTTTGTTCTCAAGCGCCGCCCACCAGCCAGAAGCCAGTGGTTCTGACAACTCCCACGCAACACTATGTGCCCCCAGATATCCAACACACTGCGGTCCAGAAAAATAATGGCCAGAGCAACTCGCCTCAGTACATCATAGTGACTGTTACAGGTGAGAGACAGTGGAACGAACGGTACATACCTACATAATACATACTGTGCACACGCACACGCACGCACACACACACACACACACACACACACACACACACACACACACACACACGCATGTTTTAGCAGCAAGAGGGCATGATGTGGCATGCAGTCTGAGCAAGCCTTAGTTTGTCTTGCAAGTCAATTCATAGAGAGAGGGGTGTACGCAACAGGCTGGATCCTGGTTGGAGACTGGCAGTCTGAACAAAATATAGGGATGGAATCTAGTTACCAAACAGTGCAGAGAGGAGCTGTTTTTGACTCTTTGTCTTTATTCACCTTTTAAAATATCTACGATAGCTATTCTTTTTAGTTGTCAGGGCCAACCCATCTCTTTAAGGGTGGTATCATATAATCCTTGAACAATCAGTCCATAAATGAATTGACAATAATTGCTAATGATGTTGTAATCTTTTTTTGTATTTATTCAAAAGAAGCCCATAGACCTTTTTTTTTTTACATTAGTGCAAATTGAATAGCTTTAGGTTTCGTTCTATTGGTCAGACATATTGAATATGTTGGATACTATAACTGAGGTCTCCTGGTACTTGAAAGACAAGAAGAGATTTAAATCCATCTCGGGTCTAAAAACACTTTTGTAGTTAACCTGTCTGACAGGGGGTTGCATATAAATACAAATGGTAGTCGGTGGTAGATGATGTTTTCAATTATATTTAATCAACAGGACTTTATGTGTGGAAGTCCGACAGCGGTTCAGAAAAAAGCCATTATTTATGGTAGCTAATATCATTTGTGCTTCCAAGGCTTTGGACCATTTCCAGATATTTTTGGAAATCCATTTAGACAATTGCTCTTTCAAAATGTTTCAAGGATTTAAAAAAACAAATGCTGAGTCAATTAATAAATCAGCTATTTTGTTATAAATATGTTGTTAACTAGTGGGAATGAGAGAGAATTGACACCAGCAGCAGTGTCTCTCTCTGTATGTTTATTTTAGGGTCGTCTATTCGTAGATCTTTTTGCCTGCTGGTATCAAGTAACACTGTGCACTCCTCAGAGTGAGACTCACAGGCTGGGGCCCGTCACACTCATGTAGTTGGACTTCAAAGTTAGTTGAGTAGCTGTGCATATTAAAACATGGCATTCCCTCATAGACACTGCAATAAAAAGTGATGTAGCTCTGTAATAATCATGCTCAATAAAATAGAATAAGCTTGAGCTATGTGCTTTTTTGTTCTATTTATCCAAGTTTATGAAAGCAGGTTAGAATAATGAACTTAAAGCTTTTCACTAAATACAGTCTAACTATAAAGAACCTTTCTAAAAACCTGCTTCTTTTATAACAACACAACAGGAGGTATTATGTAACACATAGAAAGGGATAAATGTTTATTTGTTTAGCCGCTACTTCATAATGTCACTTTACTACATACTATTAAAAGTGAATTGAATTAGAATATTCAGACAATGGAATTGGAAATTGACGAATACTAATATATAAAATAAAGTCACACAATAATAATAAAATAATGTAAACTTGATTAAAGCATTTTTTTCACACGGGTAGAAAGTCATTTATTTCAACAGGCATTAAACTGCCAATCCAGTTTCAATGGTTAGGACCTTTGTTAACTAAGTGTGAAGTAACAACATGTTATATACAAGTTAGATAAAGGCAAGGCAAGTTTATTTATATCGCACCTTTCAACACAAGGTAATTCAAAGTGCTTTACAAAAGTCAAAGACATTAAGAGCATTAAGAAATAGTGCAGTCATTAAAAAGCAAAGATAATAAAATAAACATAAAACAGGAATAACACAGGTATAAAAAACATTAATAAACTTTTCCCAGAAACTTCCCATCCTTTTTTTTATAATCCCTTGACCTGGATTTTAAAGCTATTGTTTTTAGATTCCCGAGCCTAGGATATTTAAACCTGTTTCTTTGTTAAAGGACACACACAAAACTAAACTCTCTCTTTTGGCGTTAACCTAAAATGTTTTTTCAGACAGGAGCTTTTGTCAAAAAGTTGATCATGTAAACAATTGAGGTCATGTCTATATGTTGCACAAAAGTGGATAATGTTATCATTGTGACCTATAATTGAGTATTGAGACCTTATCCTAATGCAACTTTACAGTGAGGGGTTGGCTGTGCTGGCTACAACGTAATTATGTTAACTGAAGTAAAAGCAGCACGGTGAAAACAGTTGGAATAATGTTTTCATTTGATTTGAAGGGTACAAAGAAGTACATCTTACCCTCTCCTCTTCCCGCCCTCCATCCTCTGTTTTCTCCCTCCCTCCATCATCCTCCTCGTGTATCTCTCATTTCCCTCTCTCATCTGATCTGCATGTTTACAAGATTGACTGATTTCTCTCTCCATCTGGGGAGATTAGCTGTCCAAGGCTGTCCTGCTGCATGCAAGATATAAGGATGGAAGCAGAGTGGGACAGACAGACACTTTTTAACCTCCCTGCTATCAGTCTCCTCTGAGAACTTTGCTAAAATATGTTCTGCGATGGTTGTTATTACGATTTGGAAGCAGTGTGTCGTGAGTACTTAACTTTGTGGTAATAGTGTCTGGGCTTTTCCCTCGATTCTGTTCAAATATCTGATGAACCCTGTCTTCCATCCATAGAGGGCTCTGTTCACTCCAACGACAGCCTGTCAGACTCCAGCCCGCCGGCCTCAGGTGTTCCTGCTCAGGTGGTCCAACCAGTGCAGACCAGCCAACAGGTAATACCCCGATATAAACTCAAACAACATTCGTTTAAACACATGGTAAATCACCCAGAGTTCCATCTGACACTGTGGCTTTACTCACCTGCAGAGGTCAGTGTTGCAAGCAGCCAAGAGGATTCAGTCCGGCCACATCAACAACCTGCAGTCTGTGCACATTAACCAGGAGGTAAACAGACAAGGGAAAAAACAGTAGATGCAATCAATTAAAGTGCAATGGCATGTATTAGTAATGGCTTTGCCCACTTTTACAGGCATATGGAAACTAGAGAAATACATGTTTTCCTTATTCGAATGTCTTAAACCTCCATAATGCAGCCTCCCCAGGCTGTCTGACATGTACCTGAACACTGAGCTCTGCAGGTCCTGCTGCTGTTAGGAGTGTTTGTGGACCACCACCTTTCAATTGTCTTAAATGGCAGACTGCTATCCTAATACTTCTTAGTTGTGTTCCCTAATACTTATATTCAAACTGTCATGTCTACCCAGAAAATCCCTCATCTTTACTGCTTCATTTTATGTACAAAGGTTATGATGGGAAGAAGTCAAACACGGTTCAGACATTGTGCCTGCTCGGCCTTTTCTGAGCCAGTTAAAGGGCGTAGCACTCAGTAATTAGAACAACAAGATCTATAGTATTAGAAGGAACATTAATTATTAGTATTTATTATTTTGTATATACGTTTTTTCCAAAGGTGTCCAAAGGGCACATTAGGTGATAAACAGAGTCAAACAGCAGTGCAAAAAAAACAATTTCTTTATATTTAAAACGTTTAAACAGGTTATAACCGTATTGCTACCTGGTGACCAAATTAACCAACAAGACCAACAAGTTTCTAAGGACACCATTTATTCAGGTCTTGACAAGTCTGCACACTATTTATTACGGTAAATGTGAAGCATACTAGGGCGTCTCATAGCTCTTAAAACCCATTATACACTTCCTGCTCTGCAAATAATGACACACAGAAAATGCCATGGAACTCACTGTGAGAGGAATACCAAAAACAGAGCTATAAGAAGAATACACTTCTCAGATGGACACATACACGACTCCAAAAAGATGCTAATGTTGCATTGTGGTCCTGGATGTGTAAATACTGTTCGCAAGTTTGCCATAACCTTGTGTGGTAATATGTCAATGTTGGGTTCACAGCTTGTCAATGAAGCTGCTTTAATCTCCTGTTTGCTCGTTGTCCAGGTGGAGCATGTGTACTCCGGTCAGGTGCAGTATGTGGACGGAGGAGGAGACACCACCTTTACCACGTCCTCCATGTGAGTAGAGAGGGACCTGCTGTGTGCATGTTGTGTGCAATCTCCATATTTGTGAGGTTAACGACAACAGGTTTTGCATGAAAAATGTATTTAACGATGAAGCAATTACGCTCGCTTTTCTTAACACACATCTTTGTTTATCTGTATTTATTTGTGTGTGTGTGTGTGTGTGTGTGTGTGTGTGTGTGTGTGTGTGTGTGTGTGTGTGTGTGTGTGTGTGTGTGTGTGTGTGTGTGTGTGTGTGTGTGTGTGTGTGTGTGTGTGTGTGTGTGTGTGTGTGTGTGTGTGTGTGTGTGTGTGTGTGTGCAGTCGATCGAGCAGCTACCCTTTCTCCGACTCGCCCCTTTACTCCCAGACCCCACCCACCTCCTCGTCCTACTATGAGGCCACGCCCAGCTCTGAGTCAGACCTCACCGGCTCTGTGACCTCGCAGCCCGTTTCTGTGGCAACAGCTGGAGCCAATAGCGGCGGAGCCTCTGCGGGCGGAGGGGGGTATGTCATTCAGGGAGGCTATGTTTTGGGAGGCGGAGCAACAGGTGGAGGAGGACAGAGTTACTCCAGCCCTAACTCTCGTGCCCCACCTGCTACTGTGAGTAAAAAAGTGAACAACAAACTGGTTACACTATAAGAAAATTAAAGTTCAGGAAATTAAATCTGACCATCTTCTTTAGGTGCAGTGGCTGTGTGATAACTACGAGGGGGCGGAGGGGGTGAGTTTACCCCGCTGCACCCTCTACTACCACTACCTGCTGCACTGCCAGGAGCAGAAACTAGAACCTGTTAACGCCGCATCCTTCGGCAAACTCATCAGGTCCGTCTTCATGGGGCTCCGGACGCGGAGACTGGGGACCAGGTATTAACACATACACTAGAGTTTCATAGCAATGCATCTGAGGGCATTGTCATAACTGTTGGTGTGTGTTTCAGAGGGAACTCAAAGTACCACTACTACGGCCTGAGGATCAAATCTGGGTCCCCGCTGCTCAGACTGATGGACGAACAGCAGCACATGGCGCTGAGGCAGCAGCCTTTCTCACAGAAAAACAGGTATCCACACCCCACTGCGTACTTGTGTCCCTGTGGCTATGGGTGTATTACATTACTTAAAGCTGGGTTAGGCCGTTTCTTGAAGCTTCATTGCCCAAATATTCCATAATCACTTTTCAGCATATTGTACAGTATTTCAAGTTAGTGAGAGAGAACTAGACCTCTGCACGTCCTTGCATGTGACAGTAGACTTTGGCCATGTCATTTAAGCCAATAGGAGTGTTCCTATTGGCTGTTTCGCAGATGTGTGTGCACGCTCCTTCAGATGGTACAAGGCTATTTTACTGATTGAAAAGTTGCTATTTCAGCATTGGCAACAACTGTCATCACTTCAAATCAACTCCAAAAGAGACAGGCAGACTTTTCCAAAAGAAAGTCTCACAATGTTGGCAAAGCATTTGTAGATATGGAGAATCATTGTTCTCGTCATTTAGCTTTCTGCTACCTGTAGACAAAGGCTCACGTCTTTAGCTAGTTAAAACCCATGTGTATGTAGTGCAATGGAGTCCAATCACAGTCTGTCATCTCTAAGGGCTTTACAGGTTTACAAGTTTGCGAAATTATTCAGGACGGTCATTTCCATACTTACATACTGTATGAGCGCATGCACATGCCTGGGTTCTTCTGGTGAGAGGTGCTGAGCACAGAGGGGGGGGAAGAAGAGTCATGCAGGAGGAGGGACTTATTTTAAACAAAAAAACTGCAACCGTCAGCTTAAAAAAATCCCTCTTTCGTGATTTCTGTATAATATATGCACTTTTCATTTAAACATTCCCTGTGGCTTTTTCTGTCGCTCTGACTGATGTGTACTCTTAACTTTTTCTAATAGGTTAAAGCCACTTCAGAAGGCACAGGGGATCACCAATGGCACAGCAGGTGGGCTGGGCCAGCAGGCCTCAGGACTTTGTGATATTTCAGCTCAGGTGCAACAGTATCAACAGTTTCTGGGTAAGCCCTCTGAAAAAGGTCTCTAGTTATGTTTAACAGGAGTACACTACTTAATGTTCAATGATTCTGTTCCTGGCACTCCCGTCAACAAGTAGTGAACAACCGCTCTCTCTTAATCAGAAGCATCGAGGCCGCTGCCTGACTTTGTGGAAATCGATCTGCAAGCTCGGCCCCTGCCTGACGGGATCATCGTAGAACACCTGAAGGCCTTTCAGACGCTCTACAGAGAACACTGTGAGGTAGGCGGAGACAGGACGAGCACACTGACTGTTCTCTGTCCACATACACAGCATGTCAAACAGAAGTGTGTGGACTCAGCTCTGTGGTGCTGTGTGTGACCCCCGCAGGCCATAATGGACGTGATGGTCAACCTCCAGTTCACCCTGGTGGAGACGCTGTGGAAATCCTTCTGGAGGTTCAGCCAGAGCATCGACACAGAATCCCTCAACTTGTAAGGGCCAATACTGCAATGTGATGAGAGAAATGCTAGCCCATGCAGAGTATCTCCACTCTATGAACGCTCTGTCGTCTTCTCCCCAGGCACAATGAGTCGGAGAAGCGCCTGCCCAAATCCTGCCTGGTGGTGCTGTGTAAGTACGAGCCGGTGCTGCGCTGGACCAAGGAGTGTGACAACCTGCTCTACCAGACCCTGGTGGAGATCCTCATCTCTGATGTGCTGAGACCCATCCCCAGTGAGTTAGTGAGGCCCGTAAGAGGCCCGAGTAGAAAAGTGTTCTGTGAGGCAATCACGATTTTACAGCATGCTGGCCTCAATATGACGGATACATACCTAAGTGGTCAGAAATAAGTGATAACCCCCTGTTCTATCCTTTTCACTTCTCCTCCCTCAGGTGCCTTAACTCAGGCCATCCGCAACTTTGCCAAGAGTCTGGAGAACTGGTTGACAGGCGCCTTGATGAACATCCCAGAGGAGATGGTTCGCATCAAGGTATTTATAAGCTTCTGTGTTGATTCCAAACCAAGTTATAGTATGCGCCGGTTCTACAAATACGCCAATATTTATTTAATTATTCTGGTGCGCAGCCCTTTTTCTATTTAACTACTGCTTACAGGAAATGACTTAAGGATTGACAACTAGAATATTGGCGGATTTGTTATGAAAGTTTGTCGCTTCATGTATTTAGCTAAAAGACAGTTTCTCAGTAGCTTTATCCATACCAGGGCTGTGGATGTTAAATGATCCTTTTTATCAATCAACAACTTTATTAATCCCGCAAGGGGCAATTGGTTATGAGCAGCAGCTTATGTCATGTACACAGGCAGGAACATCCAAGAAGAAAACACACAGATACACCCGGGAGCACAGATGTGGATAACTATAATAATACACTATAAATAGTTCAAAGCATCACAATAATAAATAAATAATCAAGTTAAAAGCCTTTTCAAGAATTTAAAAGCTTGAGTACAGAAGGGATGAAGGATTTAGAAAAGCGATTAGTCCTTTGAGCAGGTAGAGCATATCTTCGCCCTGATGGCAACAGACGGAATTCATGTGCGAGTACACGACCTGGAGAGTTCAGAATGCTCTCTGCTTTCCGCAGAATCTGTTGGTTACAGAAGGAGTTTAAGTCTCTCTGTTTCACGCCGATGATCTTGGAGCAGGTTTTAACAATGCTGTTCAGGCTGTCTTCCTTATTACACGGCTTAGTTGAATACTCAACCCCCTGTCCAGTGTTCTTTTTTCAATAATGACTGCCTTTGCTCCACATTATGCCTTTCACATAACACATGCATGCATCTGTAACATTTTGAATGTAGTCATTATTACCGAACTGTTTTAAATGTCAGACTTTAACAGATGGTTCACGGTTAGAAGAACAGACTCTGAACTTACTTATTGTTGCTTCTTCCTGACAAGCGCCTCTTCCCCCCCCCCCCCTCTGTGCTGCAGGTGGTGTGTGTGGGCTCCTTCTCCCAGACGCTGCGCCGCTACACCAGTCTGAACCACCTGGCCCAGGCCGCCCGCGCCGTGCTGCAGAACACCGCCCAGATCAACCAGATGCTCTCAGACCTGAACCGGGTGGACTTCACTAACGTGCAGGTTAGTACCACTGTCCCCACCCTCCCATTCACTACTGCACACGAGTGTTTTAGTTTTTGTCTCACATTACTTTTTATTATATAAAATCATTACAACAGCAGCTGTGCACGTACATGACAACCCAAACAAAAATAAACAATGCAATCCATGGAGGATCTTCACTTCCAGCGGCTCAGGAAGAAAGCCCTCAGGATTACAAAACGCCCCCATCACCAAACTGTTCTGTCTGCTGCCGTCTGGCAGGCGGTACCGCAGCATCAGGACAAAGACCACCAGACTCAGGGACTGCTTCATCCCACAGGCCAGAACACTATTAAACACCTGAACTTAGAAACAACATCCACAACATTCATCTGGCTGCTACTTAGGAATTATTTATCTAATATATCATATTCCAATCACTTGCACTATTTCATTATTTCACTTTTTTACTATTTTTCCTTTTGTATTTACTATTTATTGCACTATTTGTTTCTGTTTATCAGTTATATTGTGTTGCACTGTTGGAGGAGCCTGTGACCTAAGATTTTCATCGTCATAACTACACTGTAGCTATGCACGCATGACTAATAAAAGCCTTGAACCTTGAATACAGCTGTAGATACAAATACAGAGATAATATAAAATAAAAATGCAGTCGGGAGTCACATTCTCATTTGACCATTTGTCAGAACAGTTCTTCTTATTCAATCAGTCAGTATTCCTTGTCGCTGGTTTGAATCTTAAACATTGACCATTTCTCTTAATATTGTGTTTCTTGCCGTCTCAGTCGATATGTCATTTTTTCCATTATGTGAATTTCCTCCACGATCTCCTTCCATTGTTCCATAGTAGGAGGCTCCACCTTGCACCACTACCTAGTTATGGCCTTCTTGCCAGCTATCAACAGTATTTTTCTATCTATGTAGTGAACATTTCCCTCTGTAAAATTGCCCAGATAGAGTACCATGTAGTCCATAGGAACCTCATATCTCAGTATCTTTTGCAAAACCTTGTGTACCGATTCCCAGAACTTAAGCATTTGTTGGCATTTCCAAAATATGTGTGCATGGTTGGCCTCTGATTCTCCACGAGTGTTTTGGGTGAGAGACAGCAGTGTAACCCTCCTCTCCCCTCTCAGGAGCAGGCTTCCTGGGTGTGTCAGTGTGGAGACAGCGTGGTGCAGCGGCTGGAGCAGGACTTCAAAGTGACGCTGCAGCAGCAGAACTCTCTGGAGCAGTGGGCCTCGTGGCTGGACGGGGTGGTCACCGAGGCCCTGAGGCCCTACGAGCAGAACCCCAGCGCCCTGCCCAAGGCTGCCAAGGTGTTCCTGCTCAACTGGTCCTTCTACAGGTGAGGGGGGGACAAAACGGGATATGTCAAAGTAATGAAGATTAGATTAGATCAAATGTATTCATAGCAAATTGGGAGTCACAGCAGTATGTATTACATGCGTTTTAAATATCATAAAATATAAACAGTACATTTATACATATCAACAGTAAGACAGATATATATCAATAGAGTATCTATAGAATACACAACATAAAATACCAATAAACTACAACAAAAATACAAAGGTTACATTTTAAAAGTGTGCAAACTTTCTTTTATTTTGTTGTTTTATTAATATACACATTTAAATGCAGTGAGGTGGTGTGAGTACAATGCAGTTTGTTCAGGGATATTGAAATGGGGGAAAACAAAAGAAACGATAAAGCTGGGATTCCTCTGCTCGCCTCGGGTAAGGTGCTTTAGGTGGTCTGACGTTGGATCATGTCCTCTGCTCTCTCCCCAGCTCCATGGTGATCCGGGACCTGACTCTGCGCAGCGCGGCCAGCTTCGGATCCTTCCACCTGATCCGCCTGCTGTATGACGAGTACATGTACTACCTGATAGAGCACAGGGTGGCCCAGGCTAAAGGGGTGACACCCATTGCAGTCATGGGAGAAGTACGCACCTGTAAATACTGTCACACGGCAGCAGTCTCAACTGGATGATTTTTAAATGCTTACCTTTGTGTTGCAGTTTGCCAGCGCTGTGAAGAGCCGCATCTCCCCCGACCTGGACAAAGGTAGGTTCAGTTGGATTCTCTTGCAGATATGTAGACCCTTAAATGGGCAAACACATTTTTAGGGAAATTAATTGATGGCCATTTTTTTCATGACACCCATATTACACTGCTGTTACACCCATATAACACATCCATTTACCCTCCCAATTACAAATATAATACACCCATGTTACACCATTATTACACCAATACTTAACCCATGTTACGGTGTTATTAGACCATATTACTGTTATTACACCCATATTACACTGTTTTTGTACCGCATTACACATTAATACACCCCTATGACACCCATGTTACATCATTATAACATCTGTATGACACCCATGTTACACCGTTATCACACCTATATTACAATGTTATAACACCCATGTAACGCCAATATTACACCAATTTTTCACATGGAAACAGCCTGTCCAATGACTGTATCTCCTAGGGCAGTGGTTCCCAACCTGGGGGAAGATCGCAGGGGGGGCGCCAGGCCTCAGATGATTTGAGGCCAAATATCATATTTAGACTTTTTATTTTTTATTTTTTTTTTACATATAATTGTAAAGCAATACATGATTGTCACTAAAAGCCTTGTCTCTACATTACAATAAAATATAAAAAATAATTGATTCATTCATTTGAATAACAATTCAAGTTAGTATTAAAGGCATAAAAAGACAGAAATGTATAATTCTTTCTTTAATAGAAATGTTTCTTCTGCCCGTAAATTGTCCAAACCGGGCTTTTCTGGATAAGCACATTTTTAAAACATAGTCATTGTCCATGCCGGTTTCAGTTGGATTATTTGTCACAGTTGCTCCGATCAGATCGGTCTCCTCCATTTTGTAGATTATTTACGACTTTTGAATCCACATAAACACATCGGCAAAATCCGGCTTACTTTGAGCATGTGTTTTAAACAGTTTAATCCCTTTGTGAATTGTTTCCACGTCCTTTCATTTCTTCATACAGCGGGAATCCAAATGAATTAATCCTGAGTCCAATAACCATCAAAGTCACTCCAATAGTGCTCCTTAATTACGCTTTCAGCCTCCTTTAACAAAATACTTCACAGTCATCCAGTTTGTGACAGTAGTTGTAGCATTTTTGAGACTTTTAAACTTTAATTACCGCTGTTGCCCCCCCCCCCCCCCCTTGTGTGTGTGTGTGTGGGGGGGGGGGGGGGGGCGCAACTTCCAACAGGAGTCATTTGGGGGGGCTCTTGGGAAGGTTGGGAACCACTGTGCTAGGGTACAGAAACCACTTGGGGGTTAAGTTTCAAGTCATAGTCTCTGTTAATCAGGTCGCTTAATGTCACATAAATGCCTTTTTCTCCATTAGAAGAAGAGGAGGATGACGAGGAAGAGGAGAGCGACGACGAGGGAGGGGATCTGGTGCTGCAGTCCAGCTCTCTGAGTGCGATGGACGACGACAAGGACCCCATGGAGCCTCCCGCCAAGCTGCCCAGGACCACCTTCAGTCTGCACCCTCTCACCGACAGCACACCTCCTTAGCTGCTCATCTGTAAAAATATCTACACACACACAGACATACACACACACTCACATTTGCTTTAAATCATGTCATCCTTAACATCATGTCATCCTGTCACTCTTTGTCTGCAAACAGCTGATTTTCGGTGTTGAGTGTGTGTGTGTGTGTGTGTGTGTGTGTGTGTGTGTGTGTGTGTGTGTGTGCAATCATGTGAAAGTGGGAGAGCCAATTGTGTGCTTTTGTGCTGCCATTTCTTTCTCTTTTGACTTCACCACAGTCCTTCCCTGGTTCCCTGTGGCTGTAATTATCCAGTGGCTAGCTACTCCTGTGTCCAGCCTCAAATATATTATGTACCTAAATATATATATTATATTCTTGATTCCCTTCTGTCCCGCCTTAATCACTGACCTGATATCTGTGTGGAGATTATTCATTGTACTCTTAACTCATAACTATCTCTGACCTTGCCTTTAAAGCCATGACTATGCAGGGGAGCTGGACTTAAGTGAAAAAACACTTTTTAAATCTCAGAGTAGCATCTGGACTGATACTGGATCATGTATGTTGATGGACCGTTAATGTCGAAGCCATATTTTACTTCATGCCATTTCTTATTAATTTGGCCAATGAACTAATACCCTCACCCTGTGCCTTTGAGAGTTTTCTTGAACAAAAGCTTGTATTCTATATATTCTGTATCGGTGGATTAATAAATGATGGTCCTGTGAAGTGGTCTCGGTGTTGTCATGAACTTGTACTAGCTGTGACAAAAAAATGTAGACAGTCGGGCCTCGTGATTCTGCACAGTTTGCTGTTTTCCATCCATCATCCATTCATTCTTTCAATATCAACATTTCCTTCACACACACACACACACACGTGCAGTGCAAGTTGGATGGGCCACAGCACCCAGCAGCACTTACTACACTGTATCCATGGCAACCTTTGTACCAGCTTAGATGTACCAGCTCAACGTTTTTGAAGTGGAAAAGCAGTTGTGTATTTTCTGAGTATCAATGTTGTGTAACATTTTGTAGAAAATCTATATTACATCTTTTGTGAACACTGTCACACATCCAGACTATTCGTGTGCTGTCTAACCATTGTTGCCTTAAGAGAAACATGTTGTGCTATGTCTACTACACAGATTATTGAACTATATTTTTTATTGTGACGATGGACCCACATGCTTAACCAGCAGCTTGTCACATGGCGTAACAGGAAGTGTTTGACGGTCCTTCAGGGTGGTCCGACTACATACCCCACCAAAGAGCACTTAATAGAAAACAAAGGTTGGCCTATATATACACATGTCTTCATGTGCTGAGGGCAGATAGAATCAACCGCCAACTGGGATGTCACTACTATACAAAATGTGACAGAATCTGTCCTCAGCCTGTGCTGCTGAACCTTTTCTAACCGAGGTCCTCTTGATGTGATTCTGAAGACTGTTGTTATTAAATCTATAAGTGTCTGTAGCTTTATTTTCCCTGTTAACTAAAAGATGCAATTACTCTCAAAATATGTGCCAGATTTTGTTTTCTTCAAGTACCCACTCTAGACTTTGCTCAATACACCACCTGGACCAGTCTCACAACCGTTGTCCCTTAACTCATTAAAGGGGATCTCCAGTGTTATTGCACTTGCATACATTCGGGGAAAATAAACACTTTTTTTTTTAATAATGGTTGAAATTATATTATTACAGACTGAGATCTTCTGGACATTAGTCTTAAGGTTCAAGCTCTAAACTACTGGATCCTACGTTCCCCATAATGCAACTTGGAAGCATATTTTCTTTCACACTCACTGCCTCTTAAAAGGACTGCTTCATCCAAAAAAAAATGACATTTGTAAACAGAGAAAAGTCAAACTTTTTCACAAGGTCCATTTAGAAACATGTCTTGGCAAATGTGATTCTTTATGCAGTGTTTTAGGTAGCCATGTTTAAGAGAGATGCACAGGTTTTGGAAGTAGTGAGCACAGAAGGTTTTTAGTATAGTTTTGCTGTTGTTAAAAGCAGTCCCAATTCAACGTTGCTGTTGTAGGTTCTTTGTTCACCTTGGAGGTAAGAAACATGTTTCTTCAGGAATTCAAAGTAACACTGGTTGAGTAATTGATATATACATGGTCATTTTGTGGGTGAGGTGTTGCTTTGATCTGCAAGGTTGACTGTTAGCAGAATATTTGTATCCATTTTTTCATACCACAGACAAGCAAGTAACTCTTAACATTTTATTTTTACAAAAACAATAGTCTTACACAGGTACAGATATTGCATTCGTTCAGTTACAGACACCCTCACTCCAATAGCAGTTTGCCTTTATGTATAAAAACTATAAACTAAATCCTCATTCAGTCCAGCTCTTGGTTTTGGTGGATGCAATACACAATAAACAAAAAAAGATGAAACCTGTAAAATTGAACAAAGTTCACCCAAAAAAAAAAAATGCATCTCTTCAGCATTGGAGCGACTTTTGTTTGTTTTCTATTTGACACAGATTTACATGTTACTAAAGCGCTGTCTGTGGACGTATGCATCTCTGTGTGCTCGGCTGTTTCCATTGCTTCTTCTTTCTTCATAATACAATCCAGGTACATCGGTCACTGTCTGCCAACACTTGCAGGGACGAGCCTACGGGTGAAAGAGGCACAATTCATTATTGTCCTCACACACAAATCAACATTTGCACCCTTGTCTTCAAAATGGTTATGATAGCACATGTTTCTTTTGGCTGGCAGTGAGGATTACATTAGGTCTACACAGTTCTAATGATACCTCCGGGGAGTGTTTACTTCTACGACAGAAACTGACATTCAAATGTATTACACTTTAACCAACACTCATACTAAATAAAGACTTACATTTATCTGAAATAAACACTTAAAATGATCAAAAAAGGTCAGTAATGATGTAACATGGGTGTATTAATGTGTAATGAGGTAAATAACTGTGTAATATGGGTCTAATAACAGTGTAAAGTGTCACAATAGGTAAATTATAGGTATACATTAAAATGTGATGACTGAAAAGCTGTTTTTGTTGTTCTCTGGCTGCTGATTTCGCCCGTTTTTACAGCAGACATAATGACATGTCATTAGGGCTGCACGATTCTTGCTCAAATGTGAATCACGATTTTCCTCCATAAGAATTGAGATCACGATTCTCACACGATTCTCATCGTTTCAATGAAAATATTTATTGCACTCTTACTCTTAGACGTCACATGAGTACAATGAATTTAAACAGACAACATTTGTCTCTCTTGTAACAAAAACATAACTTTGTCTTTAGTCTGTAGTTGCTGAATACTGAACAAACATTACTACATTCAAAATGTGGCACCTGGAGCCAACTATTGTGGCTTTAACAGACACCATCAACATCAAAGTGCTGGACTTAAATCCAAGTCTCAGTTTCTTGTAGCAAAAACATAGAGTAACTCAAATGAATTTGACAGCCAACTACTGTGGCTTTAAACAAAGTGCTTGACTTAAACTCAAGTCTCTCTGGTAACAAAACATACAGTAACTAAAATAAAGATATTGCTGCTGCCTGAGTGCTGAACATAAAAAATAGAATTGTTGCAGCTTTATAATAACAAAATGTAAACTTTGCAGTAGCATCTGTCCATAGTGACAGGACACCCAACTACTGTACAACAACACCAACCTGTTTGTTACAGGGAGGAATGCACGTCAGTTACTCAAAATACCTCACCACAGTGCTGAGTATAAAAACAAAACAGTCACAGCTTTAGAATAATAATATTAAAAAAAGCCTAGCCGGCTAGCACCCAGTACAACTACGGCACTTAAAGGTTCTTGTACTGAAAAAAACATAAACTTAAACAAAGTGCTAGACTCCTCTGAGCAGTAATGTCACTGAATCAAAAGGATTAACTTAAATACTGCAGCCAGTACTGAATATAAAAACGGAACAGAACATAAAGTTACAGCTTCAGAATAAATGTAAATAAAGCCTAGCTGCCTAGCTACTAGCACAGTCCATCTACTTTTTTCAGCACAAGCACAACTTCCCTCTCACTCTCGCCAGAGTCGCCACCGGGATTTTCATCGGTGTTGTTGTCATTGTCCTCGACCTCCTCGTCACTCATTTCTGTTTTTCCTGTACTACTAGTCGCTCTCGTCACTCTTTGCTAATCAGTGCTAATGCTAACGCTTCTGTAAACATACTGCCGGCTCCTGCCCTCACGTGCTGCAGTCAGTGAGTGTTGCCAGGTATACTTATTATAAGCCACATTGGGCTCATCTTTCTGTAAAGTTGCTTGGTGGTAAGTAATAATGGTTGTTGCGGTTGTGAGCTTGTAGACCCGACATATATAGGTTTAAAGTGCTCATGTTCTTTTGCGCTTGTTTTCATAGACCTGGTTGCTTATTCCTTCCGCAAAAACTGGCAACACGAGTGGCTGCAGCGTACTGCATGAGAGGAGGAGAGACAGACAGAACACTACCATTTGGATGCGATCATGGTACTTTAATGTTAAATGTATAGAGTATATTTGCTTTACATCATTTAAGTATGATTGACATTGCAAGTTGGTATTATTCAGAAGCAAAATAATAAAAAAATGTAAAAAAATCCCCCCCCCAAAAAATCAGCTTGACGTCATAGGATCGGCGTAAAGTAGAAATGAGATCTCGCATAGGTGTCTGAATCGAGATCACGATCTTTTTTCGATTAATCGTGCAGCACTACATGTCATGGTAGGAAGACACAGCTGAAGACACATTACCGTTTTATTTAATCTTCCCAATAAGCCAGGACAGGTGACAGTGAGCCAGAATGCACTATTCTAGCTGAACAGAGTTCAGCCATCATTCATTTTGAATGTTTACACCTGTGTGGTTCCTGCTGTGTCAAAAAGGCTTCTGTATCTTTTCCAGGCTGACACACTTTTATGACTGACATTGAAATAGAACAGCACCATCATTAACATTATTACGAACACCTGTGTTTTTCCTACTGTAACAAGTGTCAAACTGTCTGCCCTTGTGGGGGTTTAGCGACACACTTGAAAGGTGCAAAGCCAGCATTAGTTTAACCTGAGCCTTTCCTGCTGCGACAAGTCAAAATGTGATCCATTATTAGAGACATACTGTTGCATGATGTAAACACAAAATGGTTGTAAGCCTGGCAAACAAAGCAGTGATGTATACAAGTGTATTTAGATCAAAGCAAATCAAGCTAACAGGCATTAGCTAGAGGCTGTATCAGAGAAAATGTTCTCATACGGCATCTACATTTGCGTACTGATGTGTTATTTTCAGTGCATCAGTGTAAATAATTTGCTACTGTCAATAATGACATTGCTAGCTAGCTAACAGTTCTGAGGGCACAGCAGCCGTGTGCGATTTAAAACAATGCTAGTCGAGATTCACCCCCCACGCAAGTGTTCAGTGTACGAAATGACAGTGCACTTGGGAAAGTATCTGAAAGGCAAGCTCTTGTTATGCCAGCTTAAGCCAAGCTAAACACTCTATATCTGTCAGAGATGGGGACTCGAGTCTGCGACTCGGACTCGAGTCGCACTTAAGTCGCGCACACAGAGACTTGAGACTTGACTTGGACTCGTGACCAAAAGACTTCAGACTCGACTTGGACTCGTGTGTTGGGACTCGTGAACAATCATTGTGTTTTCTATTTTTGGCGTATTAAAGGTGGGGTAGGTACATTTGAGAGAAACCGGCTCGAGATCGCTAGAATTTGAAAATACACAACCGGAGATAATCTGCTAGAGGCTGCTACTTCCTTATAGAGCCCGCCTCCTCCAACACACACGAACGCGCACATGACCAATGAGGGCACGAGATAAGTTTGTGCCCAGATGGAAGGCTGACAGGCAGGTAGGCCATCCAGTTACTTTAGCCGGGCTTATTACGCAGACGTGCGCGCCTCTGTTACTACCTCGTAGTAACACAATAGCGACCGGCGGCACACCTGCGGCTGTACCGCTTGTAATTAGGTTCAACTACAAAAACTTCGAACAAAACGCCGGCGGCACCAACAAAAGGAGCGCACACTGCAAAGTCTGCAATATCAAAATCAAGGATGCTGGCGCAACAACGTCGGATTTCATCAGGCACTTGAAAAGTCACCCGGAGAGGTCAGTCACATTAACGCATGGACGGTTAGCACACATGTTTAGCTCAGCATCAGCTGTGTAATGCTAACTTAGCTTGCTGCTAGCTTTGTAACTGAATATGAAAAGATGAGTGAATGTTTGCTTGTCACACTTGTTTGAGTTGAGTGGCGTTGACATCCAACTCTTGACATGACATAAAAAAGGTCGGTAACGTTAATCATTACGTTCCGCTGCGTTAAACGTAGGAAAATACACAGTTACATACATAAATACATCTGTGGATTTATAGGCAGGTTACAGGTTTATTGTTGACCACGTAACGTTAATGTTACAGGTTTATCAGGTTACCATGACACTGGCTTTGAGTGAGAGGATAGAGGAATATGTTTATTAATAGTAGACTTAAAAGATGTCATTAGAGACCCAGTGTATAATAACACAGTAAATGCTTTGAATTGCTTAGATATAGCTGTGCAGTATTCTTAACAGACTGGATATCAGCAGACAATAGAAGGCTTATTACAACCAGAAGAGACATGAGACTTTTATTTTTTTAGAGACTTGAGACTTGACTTGGACTCGTGACCAAAGACTTGAGACTTGATCAAGTCTCACCCCACAAAGACTTGAGACTTGACTTGGACTCGTGACCAAAGACTTGAGACTTGACTTGGACTTGCAAAAAAAGACTTGTGAACATCTCTGATATCTGTTGTTGAAACCTACCAAAACATTAAAGCTTTGGAAATGTGCAAAAACAATGAAAGTCACTTAACTTTAAGACAGGTGAGTTAGAGGTGTTGGTAACATCTGTAGAGGAATTCAAAGGTGTGTGTGTGTGTGTGTGTGTGTGTGTGTGTGTGTGTGTGTGTGTGTATAACCATAACTGTTTGGTGGCAACACATTGTGAGTGTCTACCGTATGCCTCTCTTTAGGTTCTACCTGCTGGCATTTTTTTTTTTTTCAAAGGCAATAAACAAGCAGCCATTAGGAACGTTGGCAAGTAAGGACAGCTAAATGGTACACCTTATGATAGGACAGGAGAAATGGATTAGGAACTATTCATCTAATATAAATCAGGTCCTTACCCTATTACCATGGTTACCAATCAGTTAAGATTGCATCAGCAAGTAAACATGTTTATTTAACACGGCCCACACTGTTCAGATGTGAACAGAAAAATTAAAGATGTGAAGTTTAAATGTGTGTGTGTGTGTGTGTGTGTGTGTGTGTGTGTGTGTGTGTGTGTGTGTGTGTGTGTGTGTGTGTGTGTGTGTGTGTGTGTGTGTGTGTGTGTGGCTCACCTTTGTGTAGAGCTTCGTTGGTCATGCGATTGATGTAGCGGGAGCTGCTCTCGGGAACCAACCACTTCATCACCGTGTTCACACACGACTTCCTGTAAGAACTCCACACACTCCCACTGACAAGGGAGAGAGAATGAACACTTTAACTCAAAAGAAAGGAAACATAACAAGAAATACACTAACAAAAAGCTAAATGTGGTTGGCAGAAGTTCCTCACCTGGTCTGACCCTTGACCTCAGTCAGGTCACCTACACCCACGGTGCAACACACACCTGTGTTGAGGTCCCAGCTGACCTGCAGGTTGGAATGATACGTGTTTGGCCTGGAAACAAAAACAAGAAAAAGCAGACTTTAGTGGGACGAGAATAATTAGCAGGGCTGAAGAGGGCTTTGGGTTTATCTAAGACACGTACCTGCAGTGCTCCTCGTCCACGTTGGAGAAGGCCAGTAACAGCAGACCAATGTTGATCATCACAGTGTTGGTTTCAGGACACACCTGAGACCCATCATACACCCATTATCTCCAGGTCAAATACTAAATGTTCTTCCTGTTTTTTTGTTCCAGCTCAAACAGGAGAGCTAGAAACAATCCATCTACTAGGGCTGAACAATGACATTCAAATTCTGATTTGCATGCTACGCTGTTGTTGTTTTTTTCAATCATGCATGCATATTCAATGTGTTTACCCTGGTATTTATGTTGTTTTGTGTGTGTTTGTGCACTGACCTCTAATATCACAACATCGTAGTCGCTGAACGAGCAGAACTGAGGGGCCCAGGCAGCATCGCTCCTGATCACCTCATTGATGAGATACTCAAAGTCTAAAGTCAGCTGCTCCACGCACACACTCTGCAGGAGATATAAAACAGGTTCAATGTACCTGATTATTGACTCTAGATTCCAGGTAACATGTGTATCCCAGTGTTTCTGAATCAGCCACAGATTACAAACACGCACCTGTCCGTTGTGTGGCCCGGTGACTAGCTGCAGGTTCCGTCCCTTCAGGTCAGTGACTGTGAAAGGCAGCTGAACTTTATCGTCTACATAACCTGGAGACACGGAAACAGAGAAGAACAATGTGGGTCAGCAGCTTCAGACATTTTTCACACATTCTTCATCTTTGTGTCCTCCCTTTTTCTCTCACCCCCTGCACCTCCCACAGGCTGCTCCGCTGCCCCCGGCTGTTGGAGGCGGTACTGCAGGAGTGAATAATTGACATATCCAGGCTCACTGGGGCCAAACTCCTGGGATGAGGATGGGGGGGAGGAAGAGCATGAGGAAGAGGAGGCAGGAGACATCCCTTGTTCAGAGGACTGTGGCACACTGTGGCTCCCTCTTGATGTTGACGCTTGTGGTAAAATAGTCCGTCTTTCCTCTTCCTCCCTCCTCTTTTTACAACCTGCCTCCTCCCTCTTTGTCTCTTCATGAATCCCTTTGTCTCCTGGTAACTGCGCTGCCTCCTTCGTCCCATCAGATGGTCTTCTCTCAGCCTGGTCTTCGTCCTCTTTCCCCCCCCCCCCTCCTCCTCCTCCCTGGGCCCCTCCTGAAGAGGTCAGCTGCAAACTCTCGCGCTCGAACGGCTGCTTGCGACTGGCTCGGAGATGAGGGAATCGAAGTGGGTCTGCTAGTTGGCTGTCGGCTTTCGGGAGATCCCTGAGGTAGTGAGGAAGAAGAGGCCGAGGATGTGGAGGAAGAAAATGTAGAGCCTTGACTTGACAGAGACGCTCTCTTTGTGTAAAGAATCTGTGATGACTGGCCCTGCTTACCTGCAAAAGAAACATTATGATGTCACATGATGGTAACAGGCAGGGGTTAATGGGAATCAATAACGAGCTGTTTGTGTTCGAGTGTTACCTGGGCAGAGTGAGATCCCGCAGGCCACCAGAGAGTAGCTAGTGTTCAACAGGATGACCTGGTCCTTTTTTAGCTGGAAAGCTGGCTGGAAGGTGGGGAACGGGTACACCACCTGGTACCTGCTGTTGAGCACATAGCCATGCTCCAGACACTCACCACTTCCTGGGGAGAGAAAGGGATGAAGTCAGATTAGAAAGAGAGAGAGATAGGGACAGGAAACAATAAAGTAGTCAATGTGTGAGTATGTGTGTATTAACCTGTGCGTATGGTAGTGGCTGAGGGAACAGGGCAGCAGTAAGAGCAAGGTTTAGGTGGAGGCATGGAGGCAATAGTGATGTAGATGTCTCTGTTGTTTTCATCACTCATCATTAAGTTCATCAGCACGGAGCTTGAACTGCGTGTACTGGCAGGTGGAAGGACACATCAATTACTCATCATTACCTAAACATTGCAAAATAAATAGCCAGATATGCATCAGCTTAATATTGAGATCTTTTTGTGTCCTTACTTGAAGCCAAAGATAACGATTTTGGAGTGGTCATTTGGCCACTCACACACGGTCAGGTAGAGGTCGCTGTAGATTTCCTCTCCTGCAAACAGACGTACATGATGGACCTAAAGACAAAAAACAGAGATGAGATAAAGAAAAGCACATCCGTAAATGAATATGACTTATCCAAGTTCTTCACTTATAACTAGTGCTTGAATTGGAATCAAAAAGGTGCCAGTACTCTAAATCAGCAACTGTTTCAAGTCAATTTTTTTGCATACAGCCCAAAAACAAGTATTTGGCTCAAAGTCATATCCTATAATGCTGGTGGGTTTGTCTCTTTACTGTATATTTTAGAAAGGCTCACTGTACTTAAACAAAATGACTCAGGGTGCATCTGAGATTAGAGGGGGTGCAGTGGTAAAGTGCTATTTTTATAAGTGGGGAGTGGACCTGACACCCTAGGGGGGTCCAGGGGCATGCTCCCCCGGGAAGATTTTTTTTTTTTAAATATTGAAGTTAGATGCATCAATCTGACTTTGAGAGCAAAATGAAGAGACATATGGATACCTCTCAACATCCATAATGAAACAACTGTAAACAGATTTCCTTTTTCTTTTATGGATATAAAAGAAAGTAAAGCCTGACTCCTACTGGCGGCTGGTTAAATGACTCCTCGTCCCTAAGTACACTCACCATCTTTCAGCAGGGAAGGAGAGAGGGAATCCTTGTCCGGCGACAACCGCTGTCTTTTCGCACTATTATTAAGCCACGCTAACATTTTCGAAATGCTAACGTTATGTGATGTCTTTTCTGCTCGAGTCTATCACTGCGGCGCGTCTTAGATGCGGCATCTCATGACGCATCTAGGTACGCTCTGGCGCCAATGAGCAGCTCTCATAGGAATGAATGAGGCCCGCCTCCCACGCTGTATCCAGTTCTTATTATACATCCATGGGTACGCTGGGCATATTTGTTGTCATGCGTCATGACGTGCCGGTACTCAGTAAGAAGTGCCGGTACCACATGGGTAAAAATCAGAAGTGCCGGTACTGCGTACCGGTGAGTACCGGCCCAATTCAAGCACTACTTATAACTCTCAAAAAGGAGGATGTGGTTTTGCATAGAATTCTAATGGAGTGAGTATGTTTCTTTTCATTTACCTGTTTGAGTCTACTGTGCAGGTTAAACTCCCACCAATAGAGAAGGTAGGTATAGAAAGAGAAGTCGTCGTCATCTTCTCCACAGTCGCTGGTGTAGGACAGAACGTAGCGACCGCATTTGGTGAAACCCAGAAACACATGCCTGGAACAAAAAACATCATACAACACTGTAAAACAGGCCTCTGCTTCAATAATACACATAATCAATCCTCAATCTGAGTATAATGGCCACTAGTAGGTAGGGATTTTCTAATCCAATAAGTAAATTAAGTGTCGACACATATTTGTTAATTAAGTGAAAACAAAGCATTGGTATTGGACATAAACTATTGTATTGAGACTGAGTTGTATTGGTGCATCCGTACTAGCAGATAATATTCAGAGAGCATGAGTATCAACAATCCTCAACACACCATTTGGTTTGAAATGCTTTCAGTTTAACAAAGTGTATTTCTGTCCATTGTATAAGACAAGTTGCATAATGACAACAAACCCATTGAGTAAACACACGCAAACACTGACCCTGCTCTCAGGAACTCCTCACTGACGATGTTCTTCAGCGGGACACACACTCGCGGTGGCAGCTTCCTAAAGAGACGCTGAGAAAAATGTCCTGACAGCTGCAGGGCAGGCAACAGAGTAGTTTTAGACAACATAATAGTGAAATACAAAGTGCATCATAACGCATGAAAAGTGTGTGTAAAAGATATGGAAATTGCACTAATAATGAAATAGCGTGTCGTTGATACAAAACAAACTCAGCTTCAGTCATAACCCTGCACAGTAACACGCAATGATCTTATGGCTAGCGTATATACAGTAAACCATTTGCTTATAAATCAAACATACTAACGTGGTTAACGTTATATCTGATGGTTGCATTAATTACTTAATGTGCAATCCGGCAAGTTTCTGCTGTGGTTTAGCTTGAGCTTTCACGGTTCAATATGAAACGCTGTTGACGGGTTGACTAGGCTAGCACGCCAACACTGCTCACACAGGAGTCTACAGGCATGTTAGCAAGCCACACCAAGAGATATACATATCGAGAAAGGCTGCTTGAAAGCAAGGGGGATATGAGTGTCCATACTTAGCATAGACTAATTAGCCACCTGCCTGCCATTAGATGTTAGCTTTCGAGCTAGTTAGCAGCTAGCTCCAGAACGCTTTAACAGCGGTTGCTGAACTACTCTTTCAGTGTTTAATATCACACGTGTTCTGAATTCATGCCTACCTTCCCACGCATGAGAAGCTTCACGACATGGTCCTTGTGTTTTCTTTGAGATTTCTGTTTGCTATCGTCCTTTTCTGATTTCGAGCTGGGCGCCATCTCCCTCTCAACTGTAGTAGCTCGCTCCAGTCAGGACTGACGTGATTGGTCCGCAGGCCTCACGAGACAGCCCTTATAGCCGGCGGACGCATCCATGGCGGACGAAACAAAAGGTGTAGCCCAACAGAGATGACTGCAGGAAGCCCCCACTAAAGCGATGTCTGAATTATACATAAATAAATGAATCGGGTGTCACTTACAGAATTAAAATATGTACACATAGAATCAGTCTGACATCGGGTGTCATGTGATGCGTCTTTAGCATGGTGTTTAAATTGGGAGCGACCAACTCTCAAACACAGGAGTACCACAGAAGAAGAACGAAATGAGGTAAATTGAATGTTTTATTTTAAGTATTTAAAAACAAGCTGTAAAAAATAACATCTAAAAAAAAAGAAGAAACAAAAACAGCATACAGTAACAGACCTATTGGAACCAAAAAACAAAATCAGACAATAAAGATGGGGAAATTTAACTGAGGGCAGTCAAGCACACAAACATGCACACACAACCAACCTACATTGTGTAGGACAGTTAATGCCTTATTACAGCCAACTTACACACATTTCTGTTCAGTAGCATACACTGTATACAGACACACACAACCCCCTTAAGGAAAGTAATTACAATGAATAAAATTAAAAATAACAAATCAGGACAGCAGGGGAAAATACACCTGCAATATACACTGGGAATGTTAAAAAAAAAGTTAAAAAAAGGTACCAAGAAGAAAGAAAAAATGGTTTAATTTTTCTTACAAACATAATTTCTGAATATATTCAAAATACTGCTAGAACGTTTTTTTTTTACCCACAGGAAATTGTAGGGGAAAAACTACTTAAACGTGAGTCAGTGTCAGGATGCTGTTGTGCTAGCTTGCAAACAAAGATGCTTATCACATTTCACTATTTTTTTAAATGAGCAAAATTATTACACGGTGTGGGTGAGGTGAAGGGGCAAACTGAATAGCAACCCAAGTAGTTATTTAGTGCTTTGTTCAATGCATGGGCAAAATGTGATCCCTTTTCTCTTCAATTTTGACTTTAAAAAAACAAGTAGATTGGAATAGAAAATGTCTGGCTGGATGAGAATGGTCTTGTCTTGTCAAAGCCAAAAGAAAATCTCTTGATAGAAAAGACGAACAAGTCCAGAGGGCCATCACAACCTTCAAACAGGCTGAGCCAATCGTTTTACTGGGCCTGAAACGAGAGAAAAAAAAAGTGTAATTAGTATTACACATTGCTGTAGGTTTTTCCCTTTGAAAAGGAACTGAATGCATGTTCCATGTTCTTAAGCTTTTGAATGCCTGGATGGGTTAAAGTTAAATAATGTTACAGGAATGCTCTTTTAATGGCAACCCCACAGGTCATCTCTGAAGATAAAGAATAAAATCAACAATATTATTAACAAACACCTGCACTATACATTTATTCTGTCACAGTATTTTATTCTAAACACAGAAAGGCACATGTGGAATCATAACTTTGAAAACGAGTTTTAACACATGTTGTACAGTGAATGTTCTCGTCTGGCAATTGTTGAACAAACTGGACCTTGACAGCCACAAAGTCAATTTGTTAGTTTTTCCATGTATTCGTTACCTGTTGTCCCTGCTGTGGAGCACCGCCCTGTCCAGGCCCCTGCCCTGGCTGTCCATAGTAGGCAGCCTGCTGTCTGTAGTACTCAGCCCAGGCTGCACTGTAGTCCTGCTGGCCTCCAGCTGCACCCCCGCCTGCTGCTGCTGCTGCTGCCGCCGCCGCTGCTGCTGCTGCCGGGCCCGGAGCAGCTGCAGCCCCTCCAGCTGGCTGGGCTGGAAAAACACAACAAAAAACCCTTAGTACTGGATGCACAGTCATGTACTCTTTTCATTTCACAGTATACAACTGAAACACAGTACAGCTGACTATTTAACATGCAGTACTAAGTAAAGCTCACTTACTCATGCCCATCTTCTTGTAGTACTCCTCCCAGGCTTTAGTATAGTCTGGCTGGCCACCAGAAGCCTGCTGTCCCTGGCCCTGGTCCCCTGGTGCTGCTGCAGCAGGGGCTCCTGGGCTCTGGCCTGCCATGGCACCCCCTGGCTGTTGGCCATAATATTGTGCATAGTATGCTGCCCATGCTGCATTAGGATCTGCTGCTGCCTTATCTAAGGAGGGGAGGGAGAAAAAGAACCCAGGATTAGCAAACCATACAAGATAAACAACTTTTGAGACAAGTACATTGTCAAAATGTGTACAAAATACTGACTGGGGTCATGTTGACCAGGGGCTTGCCACTGCTGGTAGTTACCTCCCCAACCCTGTGGACAGTACTGGGCTCCACCAGGTGCGGCTCCACTGCAAAGAAGGAAGAGACTGTTAAACAAACTGCTTATTTATCAGTCTCCACTGGAGGGAACATTCACAAATCCTGCATTCCCGTATTTGTAGATTGCACTTACTGTGGAGCACCACCTGGAGGCCCTGCATTATAAGGGTTTGGATTAAAGTGACCCATAGGACCACCTGGGCCTCCCGGGCCTCCCGGGACCACCTGGACCACCAGGACCACCGCCCACAGGACACAATGGAGCCTGGAAACAGGAGAAAAACATTTAAACTAGGAATTAATTCAGAGGATGCATTATCTTTTGAAAACAGCTTGAACTGTGTTCCTTCTCTGCTCCGTAAATCACTTGAACGCACCTCAATCTTCTCTTCTATAAGCTGCTTGGCATGGTCAATCTGTTGTGGGGACCCTCGGATGATAAACAGTTTGAAGTTGGGGTCACCGTTTGGTGGCGGCTGACGAGAGATCTCCACAAACGCACCGGTCTGTTGGTTGATGGACTTCACATTCTCTCCTCCTCTGCCAATGACAAGCCCACATTTGTGCGCAGGAATGGAGAAGGTCATCTCTCCTCCCGGAGGGCCCCAGTTGCCCTGGGCTCTGCCTCGTCCCCGTCCACCGGATGGCATCCCTTCACCGGGGGGGCCCTGTGCAGGAAACACTCTTTACATTAGGTTTTACTGGTCCACGGCCAACTAAAGTTTGGGATTTCTGTCACCAGCTAGAATTAAACACCTACCCCCTGGCCGCCGCCCTCCTCTCGTGCACGGATGCTCTGTAGCAGTTCGGTGATGATCGATGCAGCATGCTGACACTGGTCTGGTGGACCCATAATATGGGCTATTTTATCAGAACCGGTTCCATCATCTGTAAGGAAAGACAAAAGGAAAGGGGGGTTATTAATGGTGGTTTGCACAGGGACTGAAACCAAAAGGAAACTATCCGATCTATAAAAAAAAAAAGCACAATTAAGTTAAGAAAAGTGAAAAACAGATTTTGGGGGGAAACAAGCTGTAGCATCTCTAGTAGATGACATTTCCTGCAGCGCTTTAATTTATAGCAGTTCCATTACATTTCACCCCACCTGAGAAATATATGTGGAGAGCTCACCTGGTTTAAACTGAATCTTCACTCCAGCATCGCTCTGGATCTTCTTGATCATCTCCCCACTTCGGCCAATTACAACTCCCACAGAGTGGCGGGGCACAGCTATCTGTAGATTACAACATAAATTGTTATAGTGGCACGAAGCAATAGACTCTTATCCATTAATCACATTTATGTTAAACTTGCATCTCACACAATATTCAACAATCTTTATTACGTTTCTTTAGTGCCACTTCTCCGTTATAGTGAGGTTAGGAAAAAGTCTCTGAATACAGAAATCAAAGCTACGACTAACTGCTGAAATTAACGGCGATAACTTACATCAATGCCACCACCGCCGCTGCCGATGCCACCTCCTCCACCACCACCACCACCCCCTCCTCCTCCTCCTCCTCCCATCCTTGATCCAAATTCGCTCCGGTCTCCAAATCCTGCATTATCCCTCTCTCGTAGAATCTCATTCACCATGTCCTTTGCTTGCTAAAAAAAAAAGTGCAACAAAACATGCAATGATTTAAAGGGTAAATGGGGCATAAACCATTTCCCTAGTCAAAACGATATATATAGTATATACAATACTGAACTTCAACAGTACCTGCACTTTGTAGGGGTCTCCAATGATGCGCAGGGGCTTATCTATGTTGGGTGGCTGGGATCCGTCTTGAATAAGAATCATCTTAACTCCAGCCCGCTCCTAAGATTCAGCAGTAGAGGAATGTTGCATTAATCACATGGCAAATGTACCTCATGTCAACAAAAGCATTTGACACAGTTTACAGGTTGCAGTAAGCTTTTAAAATCAGGACCAAACATTTGACTAAATTCATCTTTCCAATATCTGTATAGTGGATAGTGTTGTCACGATACCAACATTTTGGTTTCGATACCGATACCAAGTCAAGAATTGCGATTCCGATTCTTTTTCGATACTTTTCTTAAAAAAAGGGAAACATGGAATATCGGCTTTAAAATTAGGAATAACAGATGATTTTAGCAGTCAGAACAACTAAAGCAGCAGTGTTACTAAGAACAGAAACGCCAAAGAGTCACATCTAATATAAATATATATAAAAGCATTTATTTTAATTGTGTAGCAGTGAGTTTAACATTTTGGCAGCACTGTTGAGCATTTTGAAAATGTATTTTCATGCCTCTGTGCAAGGCTTAGTCTTTCTACCTGTATAGCCAGTGGTGTAAAGTAACTAAGTTCATAAACTCAAGTACTACTTGGGTACAATTTTGAGATACTTGTACTTTATTTAAGTATTTCAATGTTTCTTTTGCTACTTTGTACTTCTAATCCACTACAGTTCAGAAATAATGGTGTACTTTTCCTCCACTACATGTATTTAATCCCTTTAGTTACTTCACAGATCTGGATGAATGATGTGAAATATAATCAAGTGTTGAATCAGACTTTAGTTCCACCTGGAGTAAATCCACCAGCTACCCTGCAGTCTACAAAGTCATTCAAACTAGCTGCACATTTACCAGCTTACTGGCTCGCTACTTTAATACTTTTACTTGAGGAACATTTTGAATGCAGTACTTTTACTGTAACAGAGTATTCCTACACTCTGGTGCTTCTAGTACAAGACCTGAGCACTTCTACTTTTACTGTCGCTACTTTAACTATATTTTGATGATAATACTTTTGTACTTTTATTTGAGGAACATTTTGATTGCAGGATTGTTCCTACATTCTGGTACTTCTACTTTAACTCAAGTACAAGACCTGGGTACTTCTACTTTTACTCAAGTACAAGATATATAGGCTACTTATACCACCTCCGTTTATAGCCTATGAAAAAAACTAATAGAAAACGAAGGCTAAAGCTAACGTTAGCAGATAGTGATGCTAGTTTGCTAGTTAGGTTTGCTCAACGATAATATTGCGACAGAAACACTTTTCAGTGCACATCACGCTCTGCCGCTCCGACAGGGAGCTCTGCTCTGAACACCTGAACCGCCCGTTCACAGACTTCTGGCGTCTTTTTTGTCAACAAGCCGAGGCGCAGCGGCAGTTGCACTCCCACTTGCAGCCATGCTTCTCGTTTTCTCACATGCTCTGGCAGCTAGCGCGTGGCCGCGTGCACGAGAGAGGGGAGGGACTTAGAACGTGCTTGAGAGGAGCGGGACTGCAGGCACGGCTGCAGTGCAAGGAGTGGAAGCAGAGCGCTGAACACACACGGCTCTTATTAAACGGAGTACTTTTCCCCGTCATTCTTAAAGTACCGATACTAATGAAACGGCGGAATCGTACCGTTTTTAACGGCAGGGTATCGCGGTACCTTTCAAGTATCAGTACACCGTGCAACACTAATAGTGGAAGTACTATATGTGGCAATATGAAGGCGTCATTCTTACCTGAAGCTGTTTGATGGTCTCTCCTCCTTTACCGATGATGAGGCCGGCCTTGCCTGCAGGGATGATCATCTCCTGCATGGAACCTCCCCCTCCTCCTCCTCCTCCTCCTCCTCCTCCACCACCACCACCACCACCACCACCTCCTCCTCCTCCTCCCAATCCTCCTCCTCCTCCTCCAGACTGCCCATTGGTCGCACCCTCATGACCCCTCGACACAATGTCATCTATGAGGGCCTTGGCTCTCCTGGAGGTAAATTCAAGTGAAAAAACAATTGAGAAACAAGGCATAAAAAAAAACATGATTCATTTGCCAATACTATTGTTTCTTTTTGGTTGTCATTAACGGTGTTATTGAACAATAGAGAAACCGACAACTGGAGGCGAGGGGTATGACATGCGCTGTAGCCATACAGTAACAAAGGCGCTCTGGTTCACAGTGTTCAAAATAATTACAGACAGTGCAAGAGTTTTCAACAGGCAATGTGTTGAATGAAACTTTGTGATGTATTTCTGCACGCTGAATGATGGGCATTGCCTCGGTTGGCTCAAATACTGGAAGGCATTGGAATGAGTAGCACTTCCCTTCAAAAGCAGACAAATTACACTTGCATTATACTGAAAGTGTAGCTAGCTCTTCCAATTTCAATATTCAGTCTCAGAAGTTGAGGCAATCTATGCAGCAATTGTAGCTTAGCGTTGGTAACACAACGTTCAAAGTTGGCCCATCCTCCCCCAGCCGCAAGGACAGAAGTGGCTCTTGACCGTGATGGTATCACATACAGTACCAAAACCAACCCAGGTTTACTCTCATTTTGGAAAAAATGTGGTCCAATTGGCATTTTTTCTGCATCGTCTGGCAATTTTGTAGTTTCCCCTTGAATGCGTGCTTGTACATGCTATGGACCTTCACAGACAGTATTTTGGTGATCTCACCCTAACCTCATGAGGGAAATGACTGCCCTGTGTGTGTGTGTGTGTGTGTGTGTGTGTGTGTGTGTGTGTACACACTGTAGAAAAAATTCCCAATAGGGCCATTTGTTACCATTGCATAAAACAAAAAAGAGAGCCCATAGACTCCCAAACTGTGTGTTAGAGTTGAGTTTTAAAATGAGAAATACTTGGGATTTAAATTACAACAAACTTACTGTATGGCATCTGGAGACCCCGTCAGAGAAACACTTCTATCTGGAAGACCGGCACTGTCTATGAATTGAAAAAAATAATATATATATATATATATATATATATCAGTCCAGAAGAAAGTGAAAAAATAAATAATTGATTGACTTGTTTGGTCATATCTTACCGTGCGCAATCTGGACCTTGCAGCCAGAATCCTGCTGTATTTTGTTAATCTGTTCACCCCCTCGGCCGATGACTGTAGAGAAAACAAGAAAGACATTTAGATTTTAGTTGGAACAAGTAAAATTCAGGTATCATGTCTATGGTTTAAGAGACAAAGTGCATGTACTTACTGAGCCCCACCATCCCATCAGGCACTCTGAACTCTTCTGTCATTGTGGAGGACCGGACACTGCAGACAATACAAATGAAATAAAAAATGATATGTGAAATATGAAGGATTACATACAAGTCATAGCCACAAGCACCAAATGTGTTAATGCAAAAAGGAAAATCTATTTCACTCTATACCTTTGTTGGGACAGGGCAGCCAGCTGAGCTCCAATAGCTGTAAGAGAGAGAACGTTTCGTGTAAAGGAAGGTTGTAAAACTGAGGAGAGGGAGTGTTTTTAGTAGGATCAATGAGAGATTTAACGTACACAATGCAGAATCAATTTCACCCTGTGATGCTACCTTCTTGGCATCGGGTTCATCTGAAAACAGAAGAAAAAGTGAGTCTACAATGTGGACTAAAAATGCAGACAAAGAGCCTGTTTGAGCTGATTTTTACCTGCTTCTTCCAGGGATCGTTTCTGTGATGTGAATGGATAGTTCTCAGATCCTCCGTTGTTGCTCACTGAAGGAACACCGTCTCCACCAATTTTAGCTGCAATCTAAAAAGACATATGAAATAAATAGTGATTATGAAGAAAGAAAATCTCATTTAAAGTGGTACAATGCAGATAAGTATACTCATGAGTAGCACTGCACTGATGTGGTTATCTGGGCTTGGAGAATACAATTAAATGGATAAATGTTGTTAGTGGTGTGGAGTCAGAAAGATATGCATTTACAATGCAGGAAGTATCCGAGTGGCATTGTGGGAAATGTAGGATCTAAGTCTTCGTGGAGTTTACGGTGGACTAAAAGTCACGATTTGCGCCAACAATGAAACTTGAATAAACCGGAAACAATCCGTTCATTAATCAAGCTTCTTGAATGTTAACCTGACTGTGTTTATATGTTTTGCATTTATGTATATTGCATTTGCACTAATTGCACTTTGGATGTTCCTCGAGTAATCGAGTATGATTAAACAATAATCATTCGTTGCAGCCATAAGCTTTATAACTAAAACTATCCGTAAGGTAACGTTAGCTTCGCAGTCTTACTCGTCAACGTAAAAGCAATACCCACAGAGCAGTGAAATATCAGTCAATAAATAACCTATTAGCATCCTTTTGTCCATGTAATGCTAGTTATCAATACAATGTGGAAAGCCGGTCCGATTTGCTTATTTCACGATAATCATAATGCGATGCCAATGTTGTTAATTTTTCAATTCCCTAAAATGGCGTTTTACACATGGAGGCTGAAAGTTCCTGACCAGCGCACCGTTAACTAACGTTATAGTTAGGAACCGACCGAGCTAACTTAGCCGAAGCAGCTAGTCCATATAACCCAACCCGGGGATTCCGGTGGGGACAATACATTTAAATTATATTTAGCTAACGTTATACATGATATTAAAGAGCTACCTACGTTTCTGTCGCTACCGAGTTCCCCCAACAAACATTTCGACTGACTACACAACCTGGCGAGTGTGTGTAAGACAAATGAATGGTATAGCTACTAGCTAACTAGCTAGCTAGCGCGCTCGCTAGTTACCCAAAGCTAACGTCACGGGTAATTAAGCTAGCTGCCGTTTACCACCAGCTAACTACCGTTAGCTCCCAAGCTGTCTGCTCTTCTAGTCGAAGGCTTTATTACCTGTCTGGCTCGTTGTACTGCATCAGCAAAAGCGTCGTTTTTCATCCCAGCACCGACTCCGTTAGTCGGCAGACCGCCGTAATCAGACATGCTGCTCACAAGAGGCAAATAGACACAGGGGGCAGGCTGGGTAGCTTCGGCCGGATCGAGCTGCGCAGAAGCGGGAAGGCTAAACAGGAGCGTACGGGGGACACCAATGTGCGTACCACGCCGGCTTAAAATAGCCAATCAAAGAATCCTAACCCCGCGTCCTTTCTTCTTCTCCTCCAGCATACAGAAACACACCGCCACCACCTGGGGTGTAGGACCAGTGTAGATCAGGAGCTGTGGATGGGATTGGGCGGTATTCATAACATTTAGAGTTTCATAATTGTGTACTTGGCATTACTGATTTATTATGTAGCTAAACCATAGGAGCTAAACACAATGGAATAATATATTAACCACGGAGGTGGAAATAAAGACAGCAGATAAGGGGGCTTGACTACATTATTCAAGTAACTGCATTGTATAACCAATAATAAAACAATATTATTAATAATCGTTAAGTCATTTTAGCAGATCATTTAATTACTTGTTTATTTATTTGGCACTTATAGATACTTATGAATTTACAAACTTGTAAAATAAAGCTTTACCAAAAAGATGTGCTCAATCCTATTTGTTAGGAAACCATCAGGTCTGCATGTGAGTTGTGCCTTTTGCCATTCCAGTTGCATTTGCTTATGGTATTGTTAAACTGCACAGTCAGAGTAATTAAGTGAATCAATGTGAAATGGACAGGTGTAAGAGCTAAGGATAAGAAATTCCTTGGTGCAGTTGCACGGCAACAGAAGGCCAACAGGCTGAGCAAAGTGGCAGTCAATGAAAAGGACACAATTTAAACCATGGCACAGTTATGTCATCAGGCTAGCCTACAGACAGCTATCACTTCATTTCAGTTCTTCAGATAAAGCTCAGAGGCATTTATTAAACATCAGAAGCACCATGCATGCATTTATTGCCACTTTCCATAATAAATAATGAAACGTATCAAAAATTAATTGGCTTTACATTTCATTCTCAACCTTATGTTTCACGATACATACAAAGCAAACTCGTTGTCATGGTGTTAAACCTGCACATTGTGCGTATACATTATAGTTTTTAAAAATACTTTGTGGCACTGGACCCCGTTGTGTGTTTCAAACAAAGAAACATTTATAAAACATGAGCATTTGCATGAGAGGTTATTATGAATCCTCTACGCTTCTTGATATGGCTTTGGAAGCTCCACTCCAGTAGAATATAATGTCCTCCGTCGTGCTTTTGTTCAGTAGTAATCCTTCCAGGAAAGAGAAGATCGACTTTTTCAGTTGTAATTCAAGAGTTAGGATCAGTCATTTTTGTTGTTGTTTTACACCTCATCTCAGTGGTGTAGTCTACGTGATACGCTGGTATACGCCGTATACCCACTACAAAAAAGTAGACTACACCACCTGTAGTATTTGTAACATTTGTTTAAGACGTTTCAATCAAAGTCCGGACTCTTTAACGCCACCGATGAGCAGCGACTTCAGGTTCCCTTCGCTTACAGAAGAGGAAGATGAATCAGTCCTCCTAGCAATCCAGTATGTTCTCTATCTACTACCTAAGAGGGAAAAAAAAATGCTGTAGGAATGTAACATGACTTCCAAATTTGGTACCGGTTTGATCTCAGGCAAGTTCATACAAGTCTTCATCTGTCAATGCAGTAGCATGAGTTGATTATCATTCACACCACTTCTGGCATGCGCTGCAATGCAATACATCACACATCACACGTGAAACTCGTCACAGCAGCTGCCAGTTTGGGGGCATTCCAATCTGTTGTTTTTCTCTTTTCCTTTAATGGTTCATCTTTCATATCATCATAGGTCATAGGAGCATGAATCCATCCATAGCCAAGGCCAATTTCCTCATGCATAGCCAACAGATCTGTACGTGCTTTTGTCGAAAGCCACCCCACACCATCTAAAACCTTTCCTACCCCTTCCCTTTCCCCCCCATCATACCCTCAATGTCCACTCCCAGCATTATTCTTGTGTATTCGTAGACGACGTAGGACACGGTGACAGCAGGGATGACTTTCAGGAGGTTGGGGGAAATTCCACGATAAAGTCCTGCCACACCCTCTTGGGTCACAATGTTTTGAAGCAAGGCCACCATGGAGGCTTTATCGGCTCCCTTCAATGAAGCTGAGGGAAGAAAAAAAGTTGAGCTCCACCAACACATTCGGTTTTCTCACAACTTGGTTAGCTCAATAAGTACAAAAAGCATAGTATTGAATTTAATGTTTCATGAAAAGACATCATAAGTCTGGAATTACATAACTGCCTTTTTTTCCAAAAATTACGTACTGAGAAAAAAAAACACGGAAACATTAGTATGACAAAAATGTTTTGATTATTACAATGACATCTTAATAATTCCACAGCATCT
Organism: Pseudochaenichthys georgianus; assembly: GCF_902827115.2. NCBI lineage: Eukaryota > Metazoa > Chordata > Actinopteri > Perciformes > Channichthyidae > Pseudochaenichthys > Pseudochaenichthys georgianus. The sequence continues at coordinate 17,533,230 of NC_047503.1, read as the reverse complement.
TGCAGTCTTCCTGAGTAGATGATGTTTGGAGTACAAAGCTCAGAAAATGTGTTTCAGTGAAGATTTGGTCACATTTATTGTATATATTATAAGAATGTCTGCCGAAGGTTTGTAAACCAAGCGTTCACAGTGAGGTATGTCAATCCAATATGTACAGTATGCCTTGTAAATAGTCAGGGGTAAATTAAGATACACACATGCTTTATTCGTTTAGCTAAATAATAACAGGGGCCTCAATTTACAGTTTAACAGTGTTGGGATTTGCCATTTAACATGCTACTAGAATACATACAGATGAATAAAAGCATCATATGTATGGGTAATTGAGTGGATCTATAGTTGAACAAATTATAAAAACATTAAAAAAAATTAAGAAAAAGATCAGAGTAGATAACAGTGTGTTGGAGTTGAACTCTGGCCCTCACTACCATCAAATTAGGGAATATATTTTGTAATTTATTCCTCCAGTAGCATTCAAAGTACTTTGAGAATTTATGACATTTAAAGTCATGGAGTATCACCGTTGCCCAATAAAGTTACTTAGAAATAACCATCCATATCTATTAGTGTGACCACAGTAATCCTGACCTTGTGCCTGCATTCGAGTGCGGATCAATGCCAGAGGGTAACTCGCTAGCTGTCCACAGGTGCTAGAAACGGCACCGCAGCCGACCAGCACCATGACCCCGGGGTCAGCTAAACCCTGGTTCCTGTTCAGCCAGGCAAACTTCAGAGTCTGTGGAGCAGAGGGAGTGAGAAGAAGATACACAGTAATGAGATGCACCGCGACAGCTTTCTGCCCTTAGTGGCATTCTGACCTCATAGACAGCAAGGTCGATGCCGGCGTAAGGGACGATACTCAGCAGGTTGGGTACATAGCCCTTGTACAAAGCTGCTACACCTTCTCTCTGTAGGATGTGTTTGGCACAGTCTGCTATTCCTGAGTATTGGCCTGTCTTTCCTAGTGTTAGGCGGGTCTTCAGCACCTGTGTGGAAAAGAGAAGAGATGGAAAGGATATGGCAAGAAAGAGGAACGTTTTTTTTTTCTCGTCATGCATTTTTCTTGACACTACACACAGTATGAATGTTGTTTTAATGTGGTTATTACCCTGATATTACCTCCATTGGGTAGATGGCTGTCTGAGCTGTAGCTCCGGCCAAAGAGCCGGCAACAAACCTCTCATGAAGCCTCAGAGTTCTTGATTCATTTCTGCTACGGATCATTTTCTTGATCTATGAGTTATATAGGGAAAGATAGATAGAGTAAGGCTAATTTCCAAAGCTTCATCATAGACAGACGACAATATCATTTCAAATTGATAGAAAATAGATTTAGCGATGTCTTAAGACATCGAAAGACATTTAAGGAAATATGCTTCATTCACTTTTCGAGAAGATTGACACCAATCAATCAATGTCAATTAGCCTAGCTTAGCATAAAGACTGGAGACACGGGGCAACATCTAGCTTGGCTTTGTCAAAACGTAACAACAACTCTTATGGACTGAATAAGAGAGAATAACAAAGAGAATCTGAAGTCACTGCCAAAGCCTGGATAATAGTAAGAGAAAATAATTGAGATAGAGATTGAAGATGAATAAATGTTTAGAAGTGTAAAAAAAAATACTAAACATAAGTGAAGGTCTCTCTACCTGTTCATAAGCTGTGAACTTGATAGCAGTTTCTGGAGCAATCTTTAGCACGTTGATTCCATTGCCCCTCCATAGCGACCGCAGTCCTCCTTCTTTGATCATGTACTGAAAACTGCTCAGCACATTCCCTTTAAATTCAATGAAACCATTCACCTGGGAGAACAGAGTCAGAGAAAACACCACTAAACACATCAGCATGAATAGTCCTGTGGTTCAGACTGACCGAAGAGATGAGATCATAACTGCTAACTGACCTGTCGGAAGACTTTGATGCGGTCTAAGGGGGCCGTCCCGGACCGAGATACACATCCGGCAATGCCTCCGGCCATCAGCTGCCGCCACACATAGCCAGACTTCTTCTCCTCTTCAGTAAATTCATCAGGAACTGTCAGCTGCTCTCCTATATCCAACATCTACTGAACCCGTGGTGAATGGAAAGAGGATCAGAAATTATGATGATAAAGGGGAGAAAGTAAAATAGAAATAGTTTAAGAAAAGGCTATATGTGTCTGTCAGTCATGCCAATCTACTGGAAGGGCCATTTTCCTGGTTTTCTTTGTTGAACTGTATGTTATCATCACTGTTATTATATATTGTGTGTGTGACCCAGGCCCGGTTCTACGGGGGTGCATAAGGGTGCATTTCACCCTCAGTTGAGTTGGCAATATGTGACTCACCAAACTGTGTTATTAAGTACCCTGTGTTTTTTAACAAGGGGGGCTACTCCACGGTGTGGAAAGCGTATCCAAGGACACAGTATCAGGAGTTCCGGGTCTCGCCACGGATGGTGAGAATAATACTCAACACCATTGCAAATATGCCCCCAGAACTGTGGTGTACCACGGCAGAACAGTTAAAATACGAGTCCCAGTGCACGACAAGGAAACCAGATTACAAAGCTCCCGATTCGGGGGTCACCGGATGTGCATTTATTGAACCAGAGCATGAAACACGTTTTCCAAAGAAGGCTTTAATAGCTCCACCTAAACTAACTAAGACCAATTCGGCAATAAGTTTAATGTTAGACTATGCACACGAACGTAATGTTAGTAACTGTTGGCTGTGCCAAAACCTGCCAGAATCCGTACATTCTGTTTAGCCCAATCCCTTTCTCAAAAGTTGATTAGTTATGTTAGCTGGAATGACATATCATCCCGCATTGGAGATGATGCCGAGGATTGTTACACTCCATCGTACCCAATAAACTCTGAGAAACCTCTAAAATACAAGGGTTTAATCTCGCTCATTGTTGAGACAGTAAATAAAGATTACCTGCCAGAGGGCTTCAAACAGTTGACGGTCCTGAGACTAATATATGTGAAGAAATATATTAACCTAGCTTTTGAATACAGATTCCAATTAGCTCTAGCCCAGACTAATTGCTCGGTTAACTTTGCCAGTCCAATATGTACACTGCAACCACACACTCCATCTTTATTAGTTGAGGCTTTGGTAACAGTAGTGCCCTGGTTTGGCTCCAGAACAGTGGACTCAGTTGTGGTTAAAATACATGACTGTTCACAGCCATTACCCTTAGGTAAGTCCCCTACCCGTGACTGCTCTGTCTATGTGCCCCCAGTGGTGGTACATGAGTGGAAGAATGTGTCCATCTGTTTCCAAAATGAAAGAGGATCTCTTACCTCTCCAGACGTGGGACACAGCGACTGTAATACTGTAATAACGGTGCAGTTAGCCAGAACGCCCCTCCCACAGCACAGAGGGTTTACTTAGTTTGTGGGGACCGAGCCTATGGCTGTATGCCTTATGACATTTTCTATGGCACCTGTTACCTGGCCTATCTAATCCCTTTAATCCGTGAAGTAAAGGCTGATGAGATTGCAGCTATACTTCCCTCTCCACATAGGAACAGCAGGTCAATTACAAAAGGACAGCGGATGGCTAGTCTATTGTTACCATTGTACGGTATTTATGTTTCTCAGCAGGAAATTGTAGCATTGTCCAAAGTAGTGGAAAATCACTTAAATGCATCTAACACCGCCATGTTAGCCGAACATAAAGAATTACAGGAGGTTAGGACGGTAGCATTACAGAATCGTATGGCACTGGATCTTCTATTAGCCGCCCAGGGGGGCACATGCAAGGTGATTGGATCTGAGTGTTGTTCTTTCATCTCTGACGCTACTCCTGAAATAATGGACATGGCTCATGATACCGCCAGGGGGATAAAAGAGTTGCATGAAACTCATGGGTTTACCCTTGGGGATTTAACTGTAACTTTTGGATCGTGGGGTGCGGGGTTGGTTAAATTTGCAGTGACCGTTTCAATGTTTATCCTAGTTGTGCTAATTGTGATAATCTGCTTGGTCACTGTAGTTAAACTAGCCATACGAAAGATGACCAAAACCGCCCTCCAGGCTCCCCAGACACTAGTAGGATATTCCACAGTAAATGACTCCGTGTTGATGTACGACGCCCAGCTTTCAGATCCGTGGGGCTCAATCACGGCATCTGCGCCATGGGGACCCCCACGAAATGAATGACAAGTTGATGAAAATTGACACTCAGAATGTAGAAGATGTATATATCTTTTCGGGTTTTTCACACTACGCAATAAATGTCTGATTCTTCTTTCCAGATTTTTGAACCATGTATTGGACTAAAATAAATGTATTGATAAGTGCCTTACTTTGGACTAAAGCGTAATGAAGTATACGTGGAGTAATGTTAAAGCTTGAAGACACTGCAATTTTGCAGATTACAGATTAATTCAATCACCACTGTGAAGGTTATACTTTAAACTGTGAATTTCAACTGGACCTTTACAATCCAGATTTTATACCTCAGGTGGATTTCTAATAATCCTAACATTTTAAATGTGTTTTTACTATAAGGGTCTTGGAGCAAATCTTTGAGATGCAAGCTATTTTTAAAGTTTGTAATTTGATGATTAAGGAGGACTGAAGGATAAATGATAAAAGATGTTATTTGGATGTTATTTTACTGTTTTCTTCTATATTTTTTGGTATGTTTATTTTTGTGCTATTGATAAACGATTTGTCTAAACACTGAGTAGAGATGATTTTCTATTACGATTAGCGGTACTCAATCATTCTGATTGAAGGTTTTTATTAACTTTGTTATTACTAAGTAATGGAATTGATGTATGGAGTTATTTACATATTTTGGTATTTCTACACGGTCATATGAAGTTGATATGTGGAGCCATGCCTGAATGTTTAAATAGTCTGAATCCCAGGTTATAATGTGATTGTCTTGGAATAGTTGGTCTCTTAAGTGTAGACCAAAAGGGGGAATTGTGAGGAAATATTTGTATGTATTCATGTTAGTAAACTATCAAGATGCTTAAAAAGGGAAAATGATTTGGGTGAGAAAACTGTGAACTGTTTTTGGGGCCTGTGAACATTTGGTTTTGTGAGGACAAAAGGAAGAGGGGGAAGGTGTGGAGTTAACATACAGTCATCTCAGATCCCTGTGATAAGGAAGCTGAGCCACTGGGATTGGGGAACTTAAGATGTGAGCTGTTGATACTAATTTGGGCAGCCAATCACTGGTCTGGAAGGGGGGCGCAGATAACTCCTCCTCTGGTCAGCGAAGTATTTAGACAGGAACCCCGCGGTGTGCCTCTCTCTCTCTCCTCTCGCTGGCACAGGTAATTATGGGATCCCACAGAACTGTATGTAATTTGTACTGTATTAATGTATTTGATCATATTGCATTGTATATTACCATTAAAATGGATTATTGTTAAACGGTTACTTGTATGCTCTGGGTTTCCTTCCTGTAAGATAACGGCTTGTGTAGGGACGCGAGGAGATTTAAGAAAGCGGACGAGTTGTCCACTAAATCTCCTAACATTATGCACCCTCATTTGAAAAATGAAAAGTAAAAAAGAAAAAAGTGAAAAATATTAAATGTTGACTACTATTACTAACAATAGTAGTAATAAGAAGAAGAATATAGTTGAAATAAAAGATATTGTAATTGTGGTTGAATAGCATTGTCTGCTGCATTTATTTGATCAATTTAAACGGTAAGTAACGTTATTATGTCAGGTGCGCGTGACCTGTGCCGCTGCACATTCATCATCTGCAAGGTGCTTACACAGCAGTCAATGATGGACATCAGAAAATTGTTAAAACAACCAGCCCTTATCGCCAGCAGTAACACTGCATCTACTGCAGGTAATAACAGTTCAGATCATGGGGACATTACGGCTACAACAACTGGCGCCATGCTCTTATAGGCTATGTGATAAGGGACTGGGAAGGCATAATCAAGCAAAGAGCACATAGATCCATAGATCTCTTAATGTTGCTCTCAAAGTGCACCAGATTGATGGTTTTAACTTCAATATAAATAAAAAAAAAAATCTTCCCGGGGGAGCATGCCCCCGGACCCCCGCAGAGGAGGTGAGGACCCCCCTAGAGGGTGTTAGGTCCACTCCCCACTTATAAAAATAGCACTTTACCACTGCACCCTCTCTAATCTCAGATGCACCCTGAGTCATTTTGTTCTGGAACCGGGCCTGGTGTGACCTCACCATTGAACGTTTCCAGTAGCGTGCTACGTCCTCCATGTTGGTGAGGGGCTTGAACAGGAAGAAGTCCCGCCACTCATTCCAGTCAATGGTCATGGTACCGTCTTTGTCCATTCTGTGAGACAAACACCGGAATAAATAATGAAAATCATTAGGATCATTCAAGTACCAAATGTGTTACAGAGGAGGGATCAATCATTCAGAAATGGCAATGAGGAATCCTTTAATGTATGAGAAGACATGTCTTGGTTTACCACAATAACCTATCAGAGGAACTGAAAAGACAAAACTAAAACTATTATTGAGACATTAAAGCAATAGATGCGCTGCCTACTGTGATTAAACGGAACATTTAGTTCTAAAAATGTGTTATAGTAATCAGCACTTCCTATTCTAGATGAAGGAAAGTTGTGAAAACCCTAGTCTTCACTTAGGAAATTAAACATGCCATTAAGAAACAGCATTAGAAAAGAAGACACATCTTCGGAGTCTGTAATTGTGACATTATTTCAAAGAATAATATTAGGGGAACAACCTGTTTTAAGAGGAAGTGGCTTTATTGTGTTCACTTTTAAAGAGAGAGAAGCTGAAAGCAGTCCATTATATTACAAACACACTGTCAGTGGAGCCAATATCAAGGTAAGATATGTTTAAAACGGCCTGCCAGCCCAGAAGGAAAAGAACTAGGCTGATGCACACACATTTGTTGAGTTGTTAATATTGCCATGTTTGTTGATGTTCTTATTTTAGATCCTAATGTGATGTTATATAAGATATTAATATTTGTGTGCAGACCTTTGCAGAATCCTGGAGGCATTCTTGAGGCTGACTTCCACACCAACGGTGCGAAGAGACTGCTGGATCTCCGCTGCATCAATCTCACCTGCAAATACCCACCAGTCAGACCCAGTTAAAGAAAGAGAGATAATAGCATGGAAAGAAAATATCTCAATGTGAATACTTTGTTATTGTGTCATTAATTATTGTTCTAACTGTTGGCTGCTACACACCGTCATTGTTCTTGTCCAGATTCCTGAACATGAGTTTGAGATCTTTTTCATGGGCTCGGAGATACTGTGTGAACTCTTCAAAATCCAGTACTCCATCCTGGTTGGTGTCACCAGCTTTTACAATCTGAAAACACAAAGAGAAGGGTCAATGAAAACAAAGTTCTTAGCATTGAAGAGATATTTGGTCAAAAAAGTTACAGTTTGCCAGATGGTACGTTTTAAGCACGGCTTAATGCTTAAGTCACAGTAAGAAACCCAATATGCCCACATGGAACTGGTCAGAGCTGCCTGGCCAATTATTTTTACTGAAATAAAAAATATATAATTAAGCCCACCAACACATTCCTAAAAAGATCAGTTTTCACCTCTGATGAAATCCTGTTATTAAATATTTTCAGAAGGTGGTCCCAGACAAATATAAATCATTGTCTGACATTCAGTCTAAATTAGTGGTTCCCTAACTGTCTACGTTGCACAAGTCTACTGGTTGTAGTTAATGCAACCAGAAGGTGAACATTCCCCCCCCCCCCCGTTGTATTTGTATCAATTTGCAAGTTCAGAGAATCATTATCTTTAAATAACTTTTGTATCAGCTTTAACCAAAATACATTTTGGTTGAAAAAATACAAATTTCAAATAAGAATGTAAACAAAACCAATACAAAATTATCAAGAAGAAAAGCTGGACAATGATCTGTATGTGAAAAGAGATCAAGTGTAGGACCATGGGAATGGTCGTCATTCTCATCTTACAAAGTCCTCCTTCTTGTACCAAAATAGACAACATGCTGCCCTTATCATGTAGAAAACACGCACGCGCGCACACACGCGTACATGTAGAAAACACGCACGTGCGCACGCGCGTACATGTAGAAAACACGTGCGTGCGCACACACACACACACACACACACACACACACACACACACACACACACACCTAAACCAATCTAAAACTTTAACTTTAAAAAAGGTACTTTGTGGCAACATATATTTTGTCCCAAAAAGTGTAAACCTGTTGATGTCCCAACAATGTAAGTGATATATATTCACATACACACAAATGCAACATGATGTCAGGGACAGATGTATAAATAGCACGCCAATTTTAAGAGTATTTGACTTGCACTGTCTATGCTTTTTGAGTGTCATTTAGTGACTCATTCTCATTCTTAACTCTTCAGATAGGGAAGGACTCTCATCGTGAATCAGTCAAGGGTTGACTTTTTGTTTCACATAGAAACAAACCCTAGTCTCCTGGGTAAAGTCATGGGTTTGTATGACCCAACCATCAGGGTTGTCAAACTCAAATACACAGTGGGCCAAAATAAAAAAATGGGTACTAGTCGAGGGCCGGACTGGTTCAATGTTTATTGCAAAACTTATTGAAATGAACTTATTGCACATATTAAACCTGGAACTAACAAAGCTTAAATGATTGCCTATAAAACAACATTAAACATTAAATAATCAGTTGCATTAATTTCTTATGGCTCTATCTGCAGCTTTTCCGGAGTCATTTCTTATGATTACATTTTTCCAGAGGCCAACAACAGCTTCAAAAAAATAATTTCCCTCAAAGAAAAAACCAAACATGCCCTGTTGTCGCAAGAAGAAAAGTGCAGAAGGAAACATCCATGTAAACTCAGTGTGCTGCTCTGTGATGCTAGTTCAAGCCAGATACTTGGCTTCTCATCTTGGGTGCAAGTTCATCAATGTTTGGGGTCAGGCTCTGAGCTGAGGAAACCCTCAGGATTGAGTGAAGGTGTGCGTGCAAAATACCGGTGGGCCAGATCTAATAGTAATTAAAAATTATCCTGCGGGCCGAAATTAAATCCACCAAGGGCCTGATTTGGCCCACGGGCCTTGAGTTTGACACATGTGATCCAACCCATTCCCACATTAATTAAGACATTTTATGCCACCTCACTTCTGGGGTATAAACACCTTTTTCCATAGCTTTACGGCTGTTTGAATGACAACATGCAAAATAAATGGGAGTAAGTACAGTAAGTCTTCTTACCAAAACAAACAGTTTGAGACAGACTGAGAGTAGACAGAGAGACTGCGTGTATTCACAACAAAAACACATGTACAACAGGTTAAACCACAGAGTTGGTTTAACAATGACCCTATCACTAGCAACAAATTATTGCAAAAGTTTGTGTGTGTGTGTGTGTGTGTGTGTGTGTGTGTGTGTGTGTGTGTGTGTGTGTGTGTGTGTGTGTGTGATGCAGGTGTCATACCCTTTCCACAGAACGTTTGGAAAGTCCCCTGCCTGCCAGTCCTGTCCGCAGTTCAAGGAGGTCGATGTGTCCATCTTTGTTGACGTCCAGCTCCTCAAACAGCTCCGCCCAGATCTTCTCCCTGTCCTGGTCCGGATCAGGGGGGGTGCTCTCCTGGCAGCGCGCCCAAGGGAACCATGTCCATTGGAGTCTCATAACTGTTGTCAGTCAGAATCTGCTGATGGGAAACAAGGGCATCAATTTGCACACTCACAATGGACAGTTTTACTACAATGTATGCGCAGAACCAGATATGTTGTCTCTTTTATAACAGAAAACCTGGCGCCTACATTTACCCCAATGCAACTGTACTGCAGACAGTTTAGTTGGAGGTTGGGGAGAGTTATACTCCAAGGTTACACTGTTGGAAAAAGTAGACTAAAGGCTCACGCCCTAAATAGACATCCCAGGGCAAGCATCGGTTGAATACATTTTATTAAAACATTGCTCTTCTAAGGAATATTTTTGATTTGCCAAACACACAGGGGATTGGAGGAAATAACGGATTAAAGTATTAGGTGTTTCCTATGTATCGATCCTTGCGCAGGTCTTTTTTTGATATACTTTATTAATCCCCGTGGGGAAATTGTTTCTCGATCCACATTCCTACAGTTGCCACGAGCGATTTAGCTTCCCTCTAAAATCATGATGGCGTTAAACTTGTGTCTCACGCTGTTATGTTCGCTGTTATGGTCTTATTCCAAACCCTTAGAGACCATTTTGTCTCACACTCACTGTTATCTCCAAACCGAGCCGCGGCCCATGGTACTGTGCAGGAGAACCAGCGAGTCCGGGGCTCAGTCCACTGTCCTCACACCGGATTAATGGGACGGAAAACGAGCAGCTCCGTCAATATTCAGCAGGTCCCGGGGGTTCTCTGTGTTCGCCACTACTGACCGCTCTGTGGTTTAAATTTCACTCCGACGTTTGTTGAGAAAGCAGGAAGGGAGAGGCACGCATCCTCCTCCCCGCAGCTGAAACCCGCTGACGACCGAGTGTCAGGCAGCTCCCTGTGTGTGGACTGTGGAGGACAGAAAATGAACGGGCTGCTGCTGGGACACTGTACCTATGAATGGCGACTGAGAGTGTCTTGTGTTAGCCAAAAATGTTGTTTATTATTGATAAATAGGTTCTTGGCTAAATCAGTGTTTTTCAAAGTGGGGGGGCCGCCAGGGGGCGCCATGGGGGTCACGCAAAGTTTGAGGGAAAGGGGATTTATTTTTATTTTTTTAATAAGTTACATTTTTTAAATTTGAGATGTTATTAATAACTGCATATTTATCAATCTATGTGTCCTTTGATGCCAATCTTTTAATATGTTTTGTTTTTAAATCACACGACCGCCCCTGCAAAAATTGCAACAGGGGGGTGGCAAAGTTTGGGAACCCCGGGCTAAATGACAGTAGGCTTGTTTGAGACAAGCAAGACCTGCGCAGACCTGCGCAGTTGCGATCAACGTCTTGCTAGTGCGTTGCATGATGGTTAGTCATTTTGTCCGACTTGCTCTGGAGGCTCGCCCACATGAGACTTTGAAATCTCGCGGGACAAAGACGCCCGCAGCCTTGAGAGCGAGGCGAGGCGAGTTGGCGCAGTTGCTCTCCACGAGCTGCGGAAGCGAAATGCTTGATGGGAAACGGCTCGCTGGTATCTCGAGCTGACCGCTTATTGGTGGTTTTTACCACGTGCTGCTGATGAAACTCTCCCATTGGCTGGCAAAAGTTTGTTGTTGTTTTGTGTCAGTTTTACCGCCACATCCATTCCCATTTGTCATCATTGTTCCACAATGTTTATCATCATGAAATTAATATATATATTTGATACTATACTGCTTACCGTTTTCATACTTTATATATCTTAGCATATTCATACACACTGTTCATACTGTTCACAGGCTGATATCTAATGTATTCATACCCCACTGTTTATTCATCATTCAATTCATTCTATATGTTATTCTGTAGATTGTGTACATTACTTTCCACTTCACTGCTTGTTGCACCTGGTTAGAAGCTAAACTGCATTTCGTTGTCTCAGTACCTGTAATATGTGCAATAACAATAAAGTTTCTCTTTAAGTTAAACCAAATCATTAAAATAAAATCTATTGTAATGTAATGATTTGGTTTAACCTTATTTATTGAATACATCATTTAAAATGGCAAGATTAAATCAAATTACATCCATGTTGTACACATCATAAAGCTTAAAGTGGCAGCTAAAGAATGAACACAGCAGCAGGTCTGTTCAATTCATGCTCATTAAGCTTCATGTGTGCGGATCTGAAGGGACTGATCATTTGTAGCCTGTCCACCAGTTTTGCAAACATTAAGAGGGAGGAGCATTTCTAATTATGGAACCCAGTCGTGGTTCATCATCATGTCATTCTCCATACAATACATGTGGGATTTATATTGCATCCACTTCATCTGCAACGAAAAACGCCAACGCAATTTCCGCCATTGCAAACCCAGTCAGTCAAGCCGACTCCGAGTCCGAGCTGTCCGACTTAAGACGAGCTTTTTGACACCTCCCCCGGCTGCGATCGGCTACTCTCGTCTACTTTCGAGGCGAGCTGCAATGTGTCTCAAACAAGCCTAGTTAGAACAATTTGTCCCTGACATCACACAGAAGAATCCTCAACCAGGGCCGGAGGATTTATTAAATACTGAGGTCACAAGTCAACAGTCACTGTTGAACAGTGCTAAATTATGACCAGATTTAGTCTATAAACATATTATTTTCAACCATTTAAAACATAGGCTAAAATATACAAAAAAAAGACAAAAGTAAATTAAGAAGTGATTATGTGAAAACATGTAGGCTACAATTCAACATCTCTGCCATGAATTGTACTGAGCCTATTGTTGTTGTTGACACTGTGAAAAGGTAATATTTGTAATTTGGGTGGACAAAATGTTAAAACATCTCTCAATATAAAGCTACAAAACCACTGAAAACTACCTCAGTGATAAAGGTATGGTTAAATATTTAACAATAATAATCTGAATATGTACTCTGTGTTGTTTTAAATTACATAAGGTTGTACAAGTGTACCTAATGAAGTGGCCAGAGTGGTGAGTGCAAATAAACAGTATATAGCTATTCATACTTAAAGTCCCCCCCAACACATGATTTGAACAACCCGATATCACGGCAAGACGTGAACATGTGACGATTTACCATGCTGGGAGACGTGAAGATGTCACGATGTCATCCCTTCAAACATGACAGTGACACGGTATTGTTAACCCATGTTAACCATTGGAGAAATAACCGGAAATGCCAAGCAAATGCTACCCCGACGGTCGGTTGTTATTAGGCTTGTTTGAGACACATTGCGGCTCGCCTCGAAAGTAGACGAGAGTAGCCGATCGCAGCCGGGGGAGGTGTTAAAAAGCTCGTCTTAAGTCGGACAGCTCGGACTCGGAGTCGGCTTGACTGGCTGGGTTTGCAATGGCGGAAATTGCGTTGGCGTTTTTCGTTGCAGATGAAGTGGATGCAATAGAAATCCCACATGTATTGTATGGAGAATGACATGATGAACCACACCAGTGACTGGGTTCCATAATTAGAAATGCTCCTCCCTCTTAATGTTTGCAAAACTGATAGGTGGACAGGCTACAAATGATCAGTCCCTTCAGATCCGCACACATGAAGCTTAATGAGCATGAATTGAACAGACCTGCTGCTGTGTTAATTCTTTAGCTGCCACTTTAAGCTTTATGATGTGTACAACATGGATGTAATTTAATTTAATCTTGCCGTTTTAAATGATGTATTCAATAAATAAGGTTAAACCAAATCATTACATTACAATAGATTTTATTTTAATGATTTGGTTTAACTTAAAGAGAAACGTTATTGTTATTGCACATATTACAGGTACTGAGACAACGAAATGCAGTTTAGCTTCTAACCAGGTGCAACAAGCAGCGAAGTGGAAAGTAATGTACACAATCTACAGAATAACATATAGAATGAATTGAATGATGAATAAACAGTGGGGTATGAATACGATATCAGCCTGTGAGCAGTATGAACAGTGTGTATGAATATGCTAAGATATAGTATGAAAACGGTAAGCAGTATAGTATCAAATATATAGATATTAATTTCATGATGATAAACATTGTGGAACAATGATGAAAAATGGGAATGGATGTGGCGACGTAAAACTGACACAAAACAACAACAAACTTTTGCCAGCCAATTGGAGAGTTTCATCAGCAGCACGTGGTAAAAATCACCAATGAGCGCTCAGCTCGAGATACCAGCGAGCCGTTTCCCATCAAGCATTTCGCTTCCGCAGCTCGTGGAGAGCAAATGCGCCAACTCGCCTCGCCTCGCTCTCAAGGCTGCGGGCGTCTTTGTCCCGCGAGATTTCAAAGTCTCATGTGGGCGAGCCTCCAGAGCAAGTCGGACAAAATGACTAACCATCATGCAACGCACTAGCAAGACGTTGATCGCAACTGCGCAGGTCTGCGCAGGTCTTGCTTGTCTCAAACAAGCCTAGTGTCAATATTAATATAATAATGATTTATTTTTTAATAGTCACACTCGATTACGCCAATTTTCTTGTTACCCCAGCTGGTCGACACCTCTTTTAGCAGAAACAAAGGCTACATTAATGTAGTAAATCGATGTTAATCCATGCGTGTAGATCTGGTGTGGATGTGGAATTAACGGACGTGACGTTGTGCGATTGAGTTGCCAGGCAACAGCTTCGGTTCATGTTAATTTACAAACTCTTCAACTACAACCGTAGTTATATTTAAAAACATGTTGGAAGGCCTCATGAAATACTTTAATGCAAATTAAAATGTAAATGTGAAGGAATGTGTGTATAACAAAATACATCGGTGATAAATGAAACCGGAAACTGACGTGGGCAAGATCCTCAGCTCGATGATTGGATGGTTTAGCCGCAATGCATGCTGGGATTTGGGGTTTATGTGATGTGAAATCTGAAAACGTTTTTTAAAAACAAAATAAAACTTTATTCCGAGTGTGCTTGCTTTTCTCTTTGAAAGTCATCACATAACAGCATTGTAATACATGGTTCGGCTGCATTAAGTATTACATATCTGCCGTAGTTCTCTATGTATAGAGCCATGCTGAGAAGACTTCTAGACAAGCAGGAAGAACTGCCGCCAAAACTGAAAACGTGACGTGGACCATAAATATATAAGCAATTAAACAACATCTTACATTTCTTTTCACACAATACGTCTCCTTGCAGTATCAACACTAATTCGGCTGACTTTTATATTTGATCCAATTGGTAGATAGGCTGTATTTACACCATAACGGTGCAGAGCTGATAGAAAGGGACACCTGGTGGGTAAAGCACGTTATTGAATTTTATTATTTATTATTAGATATTAATAGGAGGATGTGCAAAACAGACAAACTAATAAGGCTTAATTCAAACATTAAAGAGTACTTTAGGTTAAGGTCTTCTTTTGAATAAGAAAAAAGCTTTGGGGGTATAGAAGAAGAATATGGAGGGATGAAACCCTCTTTAATGGTCACACATGCAGAGCACACAGCACACACAGTGACATTTGTATCTATAGATACATATTAAGCCTGACAAAGTACTTAATATAATCGCTTTCCTGCAATGTTAACTATGTTTAAGCACTTATTTGTTTATTATTAAACTGATATTATACTGTATTATACTCTTATAACATATATGTAGATAGTATAAGAAATGTGCAGAAGGACAGTTTAATGGTGGAGGTATACACACAATATTGATAGATGTCTTGTAATGCACTGAGGAACCTGCGACCCAAGTTTTTCATTCATTGCATAACTACACCGTAGTTGTGTATAATATGTCAATAAACCTTAGCTTAGAAAATCTTAAAAGGGGTGTGGAAACTAGTCATTATATACAGTCTGTTGTGACAACACAGTCTTTAATGAACTATTAGTAGAGAATAACAAGTAATGAATATACTTTATAGGGATCCTATTAATATCTAATAATAAAATAATAAAATAACGTGCTTTAACCACTATAACCACTAATCTATTATATGGCTCTGGTTAACATGGGTTAACAATACCGTGTAACTGTCACGTTTGAAGGGACGAAATCGTGACATCTTCACGTCTCCCAGCATGGTAAATCGTCACATGTTCACGTCTTGCCGTGATATCGGGTTGGATTTGAAAGTGCAAACAGAGTACATCATTCTGCACAGTGAAGGTCAAAGTGAAGAACCTTCAAGTAAAATACATATCCGAGTGGAGGGGGGCTGTAAGTAAAATATGTTATGATGGAAATAGAGGATATTGTGAACCCTCTTTTTAATGTCACACAGTGAAATTACAGCGCCACGGCTTCCAAAGATGAACTTTTCTTTATGTATTTATTGTCAAAGCATTTAATGTATTTATTGCTATCGGGATGTTAAGAGCATTCCATGGAATATAACAAAAAAATGTTTCTGAAGTGAATTACCTACCCCACCTTTAATGGGACAGTTTCATGACACAACATCATTTGCAGGGAGATCCACATTGATTGAGAGCTCCATATGCAGTTTCCAAAACACAAAGTACAAGTCATAACAAATGAGAAAAAGGAGGTACTATTTGTATTGCACAGGGGCTTTAATGGTGTTTTAGGCGTTCTGTCTTGTTTTGTCCAGCCTCATCCGTCAACATTTAACACTCACCTGTCCATGCTGCAGTACCTCTCCAGAGATGAGTGATGTGAACAGTCCACCTGCCGGTCGGACTCTAAAGAAAGTAAGTGATGCCTGACCACACAAACATGTACTGAAAGTCACCCTGCTTTAATTATCCTATTCTATGTGCTGTCTCCTGTTGACAGGCCTATGTGGACTCTAAGCACGTACACCACCTCTCTCATTCAACTCCTGTCCTACAGCTGCTGTTATTAGAGGATCGGACAGATCAGATAACAAACAGGTATAGGCTATATAAGAGAAGCACTCTGAAGCTCGGGAGGCTGAGTGACTGAAAAACTCAGAAGAAATTGTCTTTATTTTACCTTTCTACGTTTTCTCAAACGCACCTCAATGTGTAAGGGACTTTCCTCCCTGCCCTCCTCATGCCTGGAGAGGTGAGTATGCAGCTGGATCATTTGTTTTCTATGCAAATCACTGATGCCCTGATGGCAGATTTTTTACAATTAATGATAATGTTTCTGTTTTCAGGGCAAAAGACTTGCGGGTGAAGTTAAGCCATCTGACTGAGACGCACCACAAGCTAAAGTAAACCTTCTGGAATCTTTTTTTTTTGGAATTGAGTAGTAGAAGTAAATCTACCAGATATCACTGTGAAGCTGAATTTTTACCGTTTCCATTTTTCTTATCAGGGGTCAGGATGGAAGAGTTCCCCATGACCTGGAGACTCTGCTGAAAAACAGAAGTAAGAATGTCTTTTTTTCCCCCCCACCATAAAGTCAGTTTAATGTTTCAACAACACATGCAATACGTCTCTATGAAGACATTTGACAAATGGAAAAGCACTAGTGCTAGTGATAAAATTAACAAAGTGTGAATGAGCTGCTTCCGTCTCAGGTCCTGGTGTTGTTCATGCTGGCTCACTGTCGAGGTAACTAGAGTAACACCTGTGCTTTTTCGACTAGGGAAAGTCAAAATGTGAAAAAGACCCAATTCTTGTCTTTTTTTATTTTCAAATTCTCTCCAATGCAGCTTGCACAGCAGGTAGTACTTATATCTTACATTAGGCTTAAGTCTGCCTGTACACAACTCTGTTCAAACAACACTAACCCTCTGGGACATCAGGTTGTACTCTACAAGAAGCGGCTATTTAATGGTTTAACAGTGACTCAATATTAGCATTTAAAGATAAAGATTATAAAAACAACAATACTTGATGTTTCTGATATAGTTTTAACTGACCAAAACTAGGATTTACTATGAACAAATTCTTCTTTTCTCAAATCGAGCGTTGCAGGAATTATATTTTTTTGTAGAACAACATGGATGTTAGCAATACAATGGTACCACTGACCAAAAGCAAAGCCAACATCTATGCATTTTAGATTATAGCAGAGAATATAGTTTGTGACAAAAAAATCCTTATGATACTTACATATTCTGTTCAAAAAGATAATCTTCCCTGATGAACACTGAAGTGAAAAGCTAATGTTTTTATGTTGACAAAACTTTATCAACATTAAGCTAAAGACAGTTAGCTTGATGTTTCAAAATTCACAAGTGGGATATTTACTGATATCTTATGTCATAGAACAAAGTGGGATAATTTCTTATTTTGTTGTTAACCACAGACGTATTTCATACATAAGACAAAGTGTATTTGATGACCAGTAGCTGTGGTGACTAATGTTAGCAAACAGTTAGACACTATAACTGATGTCAGTTGGCTAGTTCTGTGACCGTATGACTCTTCTTTATTCTACACATTGTATTTCCAATAAATGTCACTTGCAATTTGGCTGCTGTTGATGTTTTAATACTTCATAAAAAAAGCTGTTAGAAGTGTTGAGTGGAATATAGAGCTCTAACAGTGTCAAGCAAGCATGAACATGTCTTTGTATGAAATGTTGGTCTTTATGTGGCCTGAGTTTTTCTGGCATCATGCTTTTCCATATTCTAATGTTAACTCTTCTTCATTTGACACATTGTTGACTCTGGTTTGTTCTTCTCCCTCTCAACCAGGCGCTCTGCAGGCGTTTCATGGGTTCCTGCGCTCAGAGTTCAGTGAGGAGAACCTGGAGTTCTGGCTGGCTTGTCAGGAGTACAGAGTTTCTCCTTCTAACGTGCAGAAGATAAAGTCCAGCAGCATCTACAACCAGTTTATCAACCCTGACGCCCCACAGGAGGTTTGTGGAGAGGAGAGTGATGCGTGCAGTCAGGATAAAGATATCATTAAAGAGCTTCTTCTCATAATCTGTTTTCCCCTCAGGTAAACTTGGACGCTGAGACTCGGGAGGCTCTGCTTGGAGTGACGGACTCTCCGTGTGCCGACACATTCGATGAGGCACAGCAGAGAATCTACAATCTGATGGCCAAAGACTCCTTCCCCAGGTTCCTGCGCTCCAATCACGCCATTAAAGCTTACTAGACTTGCACTGTACTTACTACAGATCTGCTTTAGAAATAAGTGCTGGTGAATCTGTGCTGCTTAATTGGGTTTTACTAACCCTTTTCACAACTACCTTGTTATGTGATTGTTTTTCGTATGGTAGTGCTGTCCTTGTGCACCAAATGCATAATGCATTCTGTCATTGGTATGTTTCTGAGTGGTAGTTGTAAAGCATAGAAACCTTAACTAAAAGCATATATAGCGAGCTGCATGAGTTAGAAGCGACATCCATAATGGATTCAAATAAAATAAAAAACCTCATAAAAGACAGCTCACGTTGTGGTACTTAATGCACATTAGTGTGTTTTTATACATATTGTATAAAAGCTCTATTTCCTCAAGAAGCTTACCAATTGTGTTCTGGAACGGGTTGCTTGAGAGCGAGTGTTGACATGGAAACCTTTCAAACAGCGTTCAGTCTTATCACTGGCTGGTTAGCTGTCACAGTGCTGATCTGTTGATACAGCACTTGAGAAACCTCAAGCCCATTCCTTAGGTGTTGCTGTTTATTCAAGACAACCCAAAGCCAAACAAGGGTACAATGGTGAATCAACATTGTGACCAAGGACGTGCACAGGTACGGGCTAATGTTGCCCGGGCAACGGCCCTTTTGAACTTTTTGGCTGGCCTGCCCCTCTGGAGAGAGCGATTGTCTTTTTTTCCTGTTGTGGCCGAAGAAACATGATAAGCTCACAATTAGTATTGTAGATTCATCTGCCCCCAGTCACGTGACTTTGTTTACAATCCGACAGCTGAAAAGCAAAGGAAAGTCCTCCGAGTCCGGTCCAGCCTCATATGGCTATGGTGATCATACCAAATGCCTGCCTGGCTTTGGTGGCAAATCCCGGGTCAATCTGTCCCCGTTTTTAAATATGCTTAAATTGATTTTGAGTTCTCTCATAGCAGTTAGAGTATAGGGGACAAACCAGGGGACTTTACTTCCTCTTGACACCGTCGGTTATTTACAAAAAAAACACCTAAATATACTTGTTATTGTGCTTCTGTTCTGTCTTTCTGTGTCTTCTCATCTGCTCCGCAAACTCCCTCACCCTCTCTCTCTTTTCTTGATCGCCTTCTCTCACATAGGCCTACGGAGAACACTTCACTGCCCCGCTTCATTGTAGGATTTCTGCCATGTCTCTACTTTAGTTTGACCATCTCTGTTATTAAGTTATGGAATACTAAATAAATAAGTAATTTGATACCTTACCGTTACTGCGCTCATAAAGAATGATAATAAGAATAATGCATATTGAACTGGTTTAATCAATTAGTGAGTTTATGTAAGGCACAGCCGTTATAACGGTCAAACTACAGTAAAACAGAATTGTCCGCATTTTGTCTTTAATAGTTACTAACATTAGATATGTTAATGAGGTATGGACCACAAAACAAAAAATGTCCCTGGTTTTCATTTTTCATAAAAAGTTCTTACGTTTTCGGCGGGGTGGGGGGAGGCCCTTTTTCTAGTTTAGAGCAATAGCCGCTCCCAATGACTGTGCACGTCCCTGATTGTGACATACAGTACAATGCTCTGGTTCATGGCTTTTAATTTAAGACCCCAAATGCGTAGTGTACCTCAAAGGGGAACTCTTCCCATTTCAACTGTGGTAAAGTTACATTAGCTGCTACACACAACACCTGACCTAACTGATGACATTCTAGTTGCATTGTGGGAAGTGCCAGGTGCAGGTGGCCATGCAAAATAGTGTTACTTAATCCTACAGTGTAAACACTTAAATAGGCTGCCTGTGGAAGCACATGGCTCCACATGTCACCAGTTCAGTTAACAGCTTTGAGCTCACTGAAACAGGTGGGCTTGTGTGGGAAAGCTACCTGTGATTGTCAACACGTTCCATGCAATAGCACTTCCCTGAGAAAAAGTGTGGCGAACATACTTCAAAGGATTCATATCGGTGACTGGTGGTTTTACTCTTATTATTCATTTTTGGCTGTACAATCATACAAAGAATGTTACAAAACAGTTGCCGGGTGGTAGAGCACAAACATCATCAAATCATATTTTCTTGCAGCATTTCAACCCATCACAAATCCCACGAGTAAAGAAAGTTCTGTGGTGCCCCCTAGTGAGGTTTATGCAATTCTCAGAGCCTAGTCCTGCAGATCACATTCAGAATTTCTATGTATACATTTCTTTGTAAACTGAAAAGCAAGAATTAACATCTGTACAAGAGGGGCTCAGTCTATTTCTGTATGACTGAAGTCAGCTACAAATATTTAGGAATGAAAAACAGCAAGACAGTTGGCGTGCATCTTAAATCTGAGTCATGGGATCAATGTAGTTAAATGACCCCGTGACTAAGTCCTTAAGTTTAGCACGGTCAGCCTCAGGGTTTTGTATCCGGTCCTATTTGGAGCTGGTATCTGGACGGGGAAGTCCTGGGATGCCTTTGCCTTCAGGCCGTTCAGCCCCTTTCACCACACTCAGTGGCTTGTGCAGGCATGTGCTTGCCCTATGGGTCACTTCCACCTCAATCTTGTTCCTGATGGCAATCTCTAAAGCCTTTAGGAAGCAGCAGAGGTGGTCATATTATACAAGGAATCAGTCAAGCTCTTTTATGTAATCAATTCAGGATGTAAGAGATGTGAGAAACGTTCCGTTAGAAATGTCCTCACCTTCTTCAGCTTCTGTTCCTCAATCACGTGAGCCTTCTTTGGTGCAATGAGCCTCCCTTAACAAAGAAAGCAATAACATCACTGGCATATTCCCAAAAGCTGTTGCCATCAGTTCTTCAAATTCAATAATAAAGACACACTTTAAAAATGCAACTGTCTAACACGAGATGGCCCTGAAATGCAATTGGTCATTCATTTTGTAGGCTTCTGTTTTTATAGTTTGTTGTGTTTGATGTTTCAATTTATGGTGTTTTACTCAGTTTAAACAAAAAAAAGAGTTAGTCTTCACTAACAAACAGATTCAAAGAAGCATTTTTTGTATAAAACAATACCATTTAATAGTTGCACCAAAGACTGCACATCGTTACCTTCATGAAAGTAGGATTTACTACTTATGGTAATAGCCGTTTAGCTAGGTATATACCTGAACTAAAACATCCAACTGACTGTATATTAACCATAGAGTGTATATGAAAAGTAAACTAGTGGAATACCTCAATGTATTTCCTTGTTTGAATTCCTAAAGAAAGGTTACATGTAAGCATTACAGCTACTAAACAGTGGCTGATTAATATTAATTTGCTCACTAAATCCACTATAATATATCAAGTTAACAGAGCAACACAGGCTAAGAACATGTATTCAGTAGTTTTCCTGCAACACGTCGGTTCTAGTATATTTGGCTAAGGTTCAAATTAAAGTAGAGCTAAGCTACGTTATTCAACTCATTAAGGTCTGCGACACAGAGCATAAGCCTTCACATGGTTTTATTTAGCTAGTCTCTTAGTTTTATGATGAATATAATATTTTGGAGAAAGGAGAACATCTAATATTAATCAATGTCTTCATATCTGCTTGATATTGTAAATATCCCAACACGCGTGTTCAGCTGTTTCCACGCATGTCACGCGTTAATGCTTTTTGACTAACATATAATATTTTCCGAGCAACTCGTTAGATTACAAGTAATACTTTAAATACATACCTCCTTTCCTCTGTCCTTTCGGCTTGGTTGGATGGGGTTTTTTAGAGATTCCTGGCCGCTGAACTTTACATTTCTTCGAACCTTGAGCCATTTTGCTAACCGGAGGTACACAATAAACTGTTCTTCTTCAACGTTGTCAGGAGTGGTTTACTTCCTGTTTGGTGCCTTTTCCGCCCCCTGGAGGACTCCCAGTGACAAGCGTATATTAAACAGAGACGGACAAAAGCAACTCAATTAATTTCACTGTGGATTTATTCTTTTTCTGTATTGATGTGAAAGAGAAATCTCTTAATTAATGACTGCACTTTACAGCATTATATTCATATACATATATATTAAAAAAAAAAAATCCAGTTTTCCATTTCCACATGTTACAAAATAAAACCAGATCAAGTGATTATCAATAACAACAATAACATACTTGCACTTAAAGAGGCCATCTGAACAACACTCCTTCCATGGTGACTGCAGGCCATACTAATCATTGAGAATAATACACAAACACCTGCTTTGTTTAGTGAAATCATGTGGAAAATACATGGCTAGCAGCGCTGAATTTTGGCACCTGATTATTAGGCGCTTGTTGGGAGGTTGTTGGAACATATTTTTTACAACACAGTACCATATTGCTGCTGCTTCAAAAGCATGGTGTAAAAAGCATGGCGTGATACAGAAACATTTCAGTGGAAACCCAACTTAACACACTGGCCTGAATACAGGCGACTTTGGCAAACAAAAAGCACCGCCACAAATTATTTGTCACTTTGGGTTCACGGTACAAACATGGATAGTTTAGTCCAGATTTGTTTTTCCTCTTAAATCTGTCAATCAGCTGTGCTGCAGCCAGGCACACTGAGTGCATGTGTTCATGCATTCAGTGTTTGAATCCGTGTGGGCAGGCGGAGAGGTAGTGTGTATGGTTGAGGAGGCCTCCCCAGTGTGGTGTACTAATGGCCTACTCACTAGGAATCACAATGTCATGAAACAAATAAACAAATCACAGCATAACAGTTATAATCGTGATGTACAGACAAACAAAAATCTCTCAAAGATTAAAAAAACAAAATAATACCTAGCGGGTCTGACCGCTACAAATGTGCTACATATGTCTGGAACATTGTCTAAAGTTGCCCCCAAACACGTGATGTCTTGAACTGTACAAAACAAAAAGGAAAGAAAAGTGACTTTTACACTCATGTGTGACCTAACAACATCTTTGTGAGTTGAGGTTTAATGGGTGAAAGGAGGACAAACGAAGAGTAGGAAGATAAAGGAAGAAGTGAGCTTATATTACAGCAATGATACTATGGATTCTGCAGTGATTATTCTTGACATTAAGCTTTTTTTTGTGGGTTTTCTCTGGGTGACTCGGTTGTCCTGCAGAGTGTGAAAGGTTATAAATGTTATGTTTAAATTAATGAAGTGAAATACAAAAATCCACAAGGGAAGCGTGGGAGGTCAGAAAGCAGAGTGAAGGAAGGACTGCTGTCACTCCGGTCATGATTCCAGCTCTGTCAGTGAGCTATAATGGTGCTGCACCTGTAAGGCAGTGAGCAGTGTGGGCCCCCCCGAAAACTGGCCCTGTGACATTCAGTGCAGCGAGCGGGTGTGTCCCGAACAGATCAAGTTATCTGGGACATTTCTATGGAGCTTCATAATCAATACCAGTTTACTGGTTAATAGTATGTGTTAATAGTAGGTTACAGTCAGGATTTAAAACTGGCTTCTGCAAAGTTACTATGGTCAATATTGGTGCATTATAAAAAGGTAGGGTTACAAATGAATGATGAATATAAAACAAAAACAAAACTTCTGTTTGGTAGTCTTCTTTAAAAATAACGGAAGTGAGTATTTTATCAAAATAATGATTATTTTTTAATTGACTATTTTCAGTGCTGGATAAACAATTTCCCCCGTTGTTTAGTCTGCAAATTAAAGTTGAATTCAAACATTTCTGCCCTTCAAACTTATTTTGTTTCCATCTTCAGGGGTCCTGTCTAACTACTCGGTCGCCCATGGCCCTGATCTCATGGAATAGTCGGGTGGAAGTCAGTCTGAGGAGGGATAATCCAAACAGTTGAAACACATTTGGAACAGCACAAAGCCACAACATGGCCAAGTGTCTGAAATACTGTCTGTCCTGAATGACGAAAGAAAATTCATCTGAGTTGAACATTACATTCTGATTGTTGATGCCAACACGCCTTGTGTCACACAGCTCACTGAGGCTAGACACTCAGTGAGAATAATCTTTAAGAAATAGTTCACCTCAAAATAAAGTTTTGATTTTAAAGCCAAACTATTTAGCCTCAGATTTCCCTTTTCAACTTCTGAGTATACATCATGTTTCTCTAAATGCTTTTAAGATATCTGCACAATTATGTCAAGACTATAGGTGATGGGTTTAATTGATATTTTTGGCCACCTGGGAGAAACGATCACCTATTGTTTAAAGATATTTTGAGATAAGCCTGAAGCTACATATGTATTTTGTAGTGGCACAAACATCAATTAAGTTGGCTGACCCAGCTTTTGCTTTAGGGTGAACTATTCCTTTAATGGTGATACCTGTATAGCAGAAACACATCAGCATAACACATCTGAGATCTCAGCAAAAGCTGTTATGGCAAAGATGACACAATTTCCCTTTTTTTGTGTAGATTTTTCATTCGTACAGAGTGTCCTGTGCAGTATGGTGAATATGTGTATGGTGCTGAAATAAGTATGGTTACATATATATATATATATATATAATTGCATTATGAGAATACAAGTGTGGTATGATACATTACAACTGGGAATTAGGGATGGGAATTTGAAAGCAAATGTATATTTGAATATTCGACCCCCCAAAAAATGGTTAACCGAAATGTACATATCCTATACAAAAAATAATTGGGTAAAAAAAAGAAAAAAATTCAAAAAATGTTTTCAAGAACTTTTGGAAATAAATAAATACATGTTCAAATAAGTATAGAAACCAAGTCGAATTTGTCAAATGTATTGAACTGGTGATCACAGTTTGACAGCAATAGGCCTACAGCTTTCATGTGTGGAGGCGATTCACAATCAGCCCAGCTGTAGAGAAGACCCTCTCAGCTGGAACAGAGGTTGCGGGTATAGCAAGCCAGGTATAGCATGTATATAAGTTTAATTTGGCATAGTTTGCACTCTACACCGCACTCACTAACCTAGTAGAAATATTTCTACACATTACTCCTTTTGACGCCATGTCTGTTGTGTAGGACTCTTCTTGGAGTGTAAATAATTACCGGACTATGACTGGTAAAATATGTTGAAGACCGGCAAAACTAAATCTCTCCTGTCAAAATGTCTATGCAATTTGCTGCCACACACGGTTGCCAAGCAGCGCTTATTGTTGTTTAGGCTGGCCACTCATGTGTCGCGAGTGTTGACGGGGCGGGGGAGCACGCTCATGAACTGTTAGCGCTGGAACCTCACAACGGCTGCGGAGCTCATTTGCGCCACATTTGGGCCTAAGATGAGGTTTGAGTCTGCGTGATCTGCGTGTAGGGAGGGGCAGCAGCCATATCATTGGCTAGAACTAGCTAGATCTGATGGATTTGGACATAAACGCACCTTTAGACCTGACACATTTAGCTATGGCACTGTCTTATTCATTGAATTATTCAATTTGATAATATGTAATCAACTTAGACATCTATCCCAAAAAAATAAATAAAAAATTAATAACTCATATTCGAATACCTGAATAATTATTCGAATACCTGAATCATTTCGAATATTCGATTAATCGTTCCCATCCCTACTGGGAATAGCAAGATACAAACAAGGAGTGAGGTATAAACACAGCCATGTATCTTCATAGGCTTCAGCTGACTTACGAGGACCAATCAAGAGTTTCCAAATGTTGCCGCAGGGAGTAAAAAAAACGAGTGAAATACGTTCACTAAAACTCTGGCTGTGAGATTTATGAGCCATACGTTTATTTATTCTTCTACAAAAGGTTTCTAAGTGAAACCAAATAAAGTAAATGTTAATATAACATTTTGAATGTCAAATTTAAATTCAAATAACCACACATTTGGTTAAAATAGCAGTACCTTTTAGTAACAGGGGTTAGCTTTCTACATATGTACACACACTAAAGTCAAGATTATGTATATTTACAAAGTGGGTAGCAGCATTTAAATAAACATGGCTGAGAAAAAAACACTACTTAAAGATCAACATTTTTTTTGCAATTAAAGAAGCCCTGAACATTTGTCTTTTTTTTGCCAAATACAATATTCAGGATTGAGTCCAGCTGAGCATTTTTCATTGTTGCAGAAGCCTTTTAGAAAAAGAAGTAGGTGGCAGGAGAGAATGAAAGATGGGATGGAAGACAAGGGTGAAATGGAAAGACCACAGAAAAAAACGTAAAGGGACGTAAAAGAAAAGGGGAGACTGCACATGTGTCTGCTTGACTCCTTGCGATGTGTGTGTGTGTGTGTCTGTGTGTGTGTGTGTGTGTGTGTGTGTGTGTGTGTGAGACTGAAGAACACTGTCTTCTTGTGTGTGCACCACCGACATGTACCAGTGACTGTGCAGTGACCAACAGAAAATGAGTCCACAACTATGACTGTGTGTGTTCTGTGATGAAATGAGTGTCTTTGAGTGTGTGAACGTTAAGGTGCAGTGGTGCACACAGACCAGCAGGTGGCGCTGAGCGGCTCTAGAGGGCGGTGAGGCGGCCGGTGAGGGCCGCCTGCAGCTCAGAGGGGAGGAAGACCCCCAGCTCTGTGATGATGCCTCCCGTGATGAGCTGGTGAGGGGTCACGTCGAACGCCGGGTTCCACACCTCGATACCTGCAGGAAACAGGTAGGAATGAGAAATACGGTTAATCGTTAATATGGTTCAAGTTTGGCGACACTTCAGTGGGTTTCTTTCATAGTGGGACCCATACGACAGACGAACCCAACACTGCCATTTATTTCAACTATTTACATTTACGATGTTTTTACACTATTTAATTTTGCCAATCCACAATTTTGTATTAACCTTACAACTAGGGGGAAACACCATCAACATATATAAAAATCCTTGATGTGTATTCATGGCCTGGGAAAGTCAGAAACCAAATAAGTGATGTCATCAGATATAAAGTCTGGAGCTGCTCTATAGACAATGGGTGTTTCTCAATGTCAAATACACTTGCTTGGTAGCACATGTCTTCTGAGCGTCTTGCTTCAGAAGCGAGGCAAGAATACTTCCTGGCATTCGGAAAACAAAGAGTGGAACAGGCTAGCAGGTGTGCCTCATATGATAGCCCCCGCCTTACATTTTCCGCCACAGATTTGGAGAAATTGGTCCGTGCGCAAAGCATTGTGGGGATTTTAAGACCGCGCAGTCTACACATGTGCAGCCTCGAAATGTATCCAAACGAAGTGCGCCGGGCTCTGTAGAATTCCAAGTATGCTGGACATTGGAACAGTACTTCGGCAGCACTCGATGACGTAGTATGCTTGAAATAGTGGCTCTGGAGCAGCTTTACTCGAGATTGAGAAACACCAAATGAATGGGAGGGTGGATTTACTTTAACAAAATTAGATTTGCACTTTTGTACTTTTCTCAGTCTCAAGTCAGCAACATTACTCAAGTAGGCTGTGGCGTTTAAACGATGATCAATTGGTACTAAGGGGCCTAAAGTATGCCAATAAAATACCCCCCAGCATTACACCACCACTTTTGCATACCTTGGATGTAACTAGAGGTTATTTCAGTTACTGTTGCCTTTCTGTCCTCTTTAACCAGTCTGGTGATTCTCCTCTGACCTCAACAAGGCATCTTCTGCCCAGCTCACTGGATATTTTTCCCTTTTTTCAACCATACTCTGTAAACTCTAGAGATGGTTGTTTTTAGTTGATCATATTATGATAGAACAACGTAGGCATTCTTTATAGTAGATGTAGTTCTCCTTTAAGCTTACAACTACACCTGTACCTGTTCAAACATGACTTTTAGCTAATTATGTAAATGGTTTATAGATAATTTGAATCGTTTTTCAGTTAATTTTGTATTTTTTAAGCTTTTTCCTCAGCTGACAGAATCTTTGTATTGTGACTTATTTTCCCACTTTATTATTTCCCACATGGAAATAACTGGGACGATCGTTTGTTCCTTGGCAGCCAGAAACAAACAATCACTAATATATAAAGTCTATTTATAAAAACTGTCAGCAATTCCCCAAAACAGCTGGGCATTATAGCTTTTGATGTAAATGCTGCTGAAAACAATTGTCAGGAACCATTATCCGCCCCAGATGAATCCACATTCGGTGCTCCAGTCATTATTTACAGCAGCAGGAGGGTGTTGGGATTTACTTTAAATAACCTGCAGTGCCGGTTTCAGGTAATGAATAAATAAGGGAACAATTGCAACTGTGTGTCTCAGTCGCTTTTTTTTTGAAAATTCAAACTATGAAATCAGACTGTGGCTACCTGTTAACACCATCAGTTCATTGCTGTTGCTTTAAATACAAAGTAATGGTTTAAATATCTAAATAAAGAGCTGTATGCATTTATTTAAAAATGCATACAGCTATAGGAGCCAGAGCCTTTTAGGAGCCAGAGCCTTTTCTTATTAAGCTCCACTTTTGTGGAATCAGCTTCCAGTTTGTGTTCGGGCGGAAGACACCCTATCCGTTTTTCAGAGTGCGCTTAAGACCTTCCTTTTTGATAAAGCTTATAGTTAGGGCTGATTAGATTCAGCCCCTAGTTTTGCTGATATAGGCTTAGTTTGTCGGGGGACATCTTACTTCTTCCTTCTCTCTGTCTGTAACTGTGTACTCTCATGTTCCGATTAACCCAGCTTCCCCACATTTCTTTCTTTTTGGTGTCTATCTACGCCGGGATCCTGAGTCATGGCTGATCCTGTTGCTGCGGTCCTGAGTCCTGGATCCTGCATCCTGAGTCGTGGCTGTGCATGTTGCTGTGGTCCTGGATCCTGAGTCCTGCATCCTGAGCCCTGGATCCTGAGTCGTGGCTGAACCTGTCACTGTGGTCCTGCCTGACCTTCATCATACTACTTCCCCGATGGCTCCCACAGGATTGTTGACATCCTCGTGGTTTCCTCTTCTTATTATAGACACATGCATTTCCAAACATTTGGACTACCTATGCTGTAAAATGTATTATCTTTTCAATTTACACACGGCATCTATTGCACGTCTGTCCGTCCTGGGAGAGGGATCCCTCCTCTGTTGCTCTCCCTGAGGTTTCTCCCATGTTCCCTTTAAACTGGGTTTTCTCTGGAAGTTTTTCCTTGTACGATGTGAGGGTCTAAGGACAGAGGGTGTCATATTGTCATACTGATATTATGTACACACTGTGAAGACCACTGAGACAAATGTAACATTTGTGATATTGGGATATAGAAATAAACATTTTGATTGATTGATTGATTGTACGGGCAATCCTCTCCGGGGGCCAGTGTGCTCATTATATGAGTGTTTTAATTACTGTGATGTCACCGAGCACTTCTCCGCTCTGGCAACGTAACTAGAGATCAAATGACTCAATTCAGCGCTAACGAATTCAACTAAAACACACTTACAATGTTCACTCTCATTGACTCATAGACTTTGATGCACAAGTCTGCAAGAGCTCAGGACTGTCCCATTGTGACACCTTCATAATTAAGGACATTTTTAAAACCCCTGAGCACATTTTGTGCAGACTTAGGGGGACTTGACCCCAATTTATAACATCGAAATGTAAAGAAAATGCTGATGATTCAATGATTGTCTAGAGGTCGAGGCACTGGCCATGAAATGCAACTGTGTTTGAATCTGGGCTCAAAAACTTTGAAAGAGCCCTCAAAAGAAACGTACAAGCAGATAGCAGCAAATTCCTTTAGCCTAACACTTAAGTGGTCACACACATGCCCCCCCCCCCCCTCCTTTTTTTTTTACTCAATTAAGTTAAAGTCTGCACGAGTTTGGTCCTTAAGGCTGAGGGCGGACATTAGAACAGTGTCCCCAGGCCTGAATATTTTCCCATGGCTCTCATTCAACTCAACCTACTGTTTATAACCCTTCCTGTTAGTTCTAAATAATAAAATCACATTGTGATTTCTTCCCCTCTTTTAAAAACCCCAAAGACCCCACACGTCTTACCGGGGGCAGCGATGGGTATTCCGTTTATACTGGTGAGCTCCTCTGGGGGGCGGACTTCGATGATGATGTCCCTGCCACTCTCCAGGCTCAGGTCACATGACGTGCTGGGTGCGGCCACATAGAAAGGAATCCCATGGTGCTTTGCGGAGATGGCCAGCTGGTACGTGCCCACCTTGTTGGCCGTGTCACCGTTGGCGACCACCCTGTCTGCACCCACCACCACAGCTGAGAGGAGGAACAAAATGGGGAGATGGTTAGCACTAGAAAGAGGAACATTTGGCTGCAGTCGAAGTCCAAAAATCAGCCCCTATCGTCTATTCCTTGACCTCTGAGTAAAACGTCACGGGGTTAAGGAATAGTGGATAGGAGAATTCAAAAGGATTTAGGAGAAGAGACTGCGGTGCTTTGAGAATCCGAATGCACTTTCACTATCCGACGTGTTTATGATGCGCCAGCGGACGTCATGAATATGCGTCTGCTGTGGGGAAACTACAGTTTTCTATACAGCAGACTACAACATGGATGTATAATAAGAACGACGGACTACTGTAAACTCATCTAGAGACTCTGCACCGTGCTCTGGATCAGAGTCCTGCATCGGGACGGGCACCCGATGGGTGACCCGCAAAAAAGGTGATTCGCGGGTGGTATTTTTTCAAACGCTTTTTTCCGGGTTCGGTTCTGGGTAAAACAAAGATGATGCGGGTCGGGTCGCGGGTATTGCATAATAAATATATTAAAATAATAATAATTTAGTTTAATGTTTAAATCCTCAGACCTCTCCCCCGAGGGACCGCGCATAATCATAACCTCTGCAGCGCATCTGCTGCTGAGCGCGCCACATTGGCCAGGCCTCAGACGATTTGAGGCCAAATATCATTTTTTAGCCTTGTCTCTACATTACAATAATATATAAAAAAGAATTGACTAATTAATTTTAATAAAAATTCAAGTTAGTATTAAAGGCATAAAAAGACAGAAATGTATAATTCTTTCTTTAATATAAATGTTTCTTTTGCCCATAAAGTGTCCAAACCAGGCTTGTCTGGAAGGATAAGCGCATTTTTAAAACATAGTCATTGTCCATGCCGGTTTCAGTTGGATTATTTGTCACAGTTGCTCCGATCAGATCGGTCTCCTCCATTTTGTAGATTATTTACGACTTTTGAATCCACATAAACACATCGGCAAAATCCGGCTTACTTTGAGCATGTGTTTTAAACAGTTTAATCCCTTTGTGAATTGTTTCCACTTGCGCCGTCCTTTCATTTCTTCATACAGCGGGAATCCAAATGAATTAATCCAATAACCATCAAAGTCACTCCAATAGTGCTCCTTAATTACGCTTTCATCCTCATTCAACAAAATACTTCACATTCATCCTGTGCATTTTTGAGACTTTTAAACTTTAATTACCGCTGTTGCGCACGGGCAACTTCCAACAGAGTCATTTGGGGGGGGCTCTTGGGATAAAAGGTTGGGAACCACTGCTCTAGCGGAGAATACAGCATTTTCAATAACACTTCCTCAAGAGCGAAATCCAACGTCTGGGAGGCTTTTGGTTCCTAGATGGAGAAAATAACCAACATCCCACGCTTTTTGAGACAAATATGCAACTGCGTGTGTTAATAATTGCACGTTTTCACTGCTCATATATAGGCTATGTGGGTTCGGGTTGGGTTGCGGATCTTGTGCCGACGGGTCGGGTTGCGGAACTAATTGGCAATATGTGCGGGTAGCGGGGCGGGTTCGGTATTGCACGTCGCGGGTGCGGGGCGGGTCTTGAAAATCAGGACTGTGCTTTGGGGCCTCATTTATAAAGCCTTGCGTGGGAAGGTTGCTTAGGTGGAACAAAACAAAATAAATACGCACCGACACCTTTCCGATTCATAAAAGACTGCGTGCGGCACTCCTACGCCGGTTTCCTTATAAATCACGAATCACACTCGAAAAGCGGCGCAGCTTTGGGGCTTCACGTAACGCCCATAGTTGCCTATAAATAGTCTAAGAAACGCCCATTCATTCATTCTGACTGACTGCATGAAGAAGATCGCAGGAAATGACGACCGAACAGCAAAAAAGACATCTCACACCGTGTCAGATTTTGGTTATTTTGGTGAGGTCGAGATAAATCATATGGATGGATCCGTTTGAAACCAGAGTAGCAGCATGGAGGTCGATCGTCACCAAAATAAATAAATAAGTGGTCCGAAAAAGGTTCATGACAAACAAATACACATAGCCTTCCTCAGGCAGTGTGTTTGTACCGGGGACAGGAGACACCCCTTGATGAGAAACTAAGAAATGATCGGGGAATCCCTTCGGAGTGGAGTCATGACGACTGGATCTGAATTATTCTTTTGTATTTGGTGGTTTGTGTTCCAGCTGTCGATCAGCAACTATATATCCATAATCCACCAGTTAAATGAAATGCAACTAATGTGTTGTGTTATATTAGCTGTTCAATTTACCACATACGGTGTTCTTAGTTTCCATACCTCCTGTGTTTTACGAGCGACTTATCAAGTAGGCTATTGGCGAACGGCATAAAACATGATTAAACATGATAGTATATAAAACCATGCTCGTATCTATACAACCTATAGAAAAGCAAAAGGGCGTCAGTTTAAAGAAATTATATCCTTCTGCTTACCGCATCATTTATGAGAAAACATTTCTTAACAAGAGAACATAATCGAGGGGTGATCAATAACATTTCCGTAGTTATTTACTTCTCCAAGTTATGTTTTTGTGTGCACTGAGGAGTCGCAAACAGGCGTTTGTTAAATCATTTTAAGATTGGCTTTAATCAATTTGAGAAAATGAATTCTTCATATATGATAAATGAGAGGTAACATTCTATTTATGGTATTATTTCTTCATGAATGAGGTTGTTATTGAAATAAAAAAGGAAAGTGAAACTTATGCTCGTCACCCTCCGGTCCACATTAATACAAATGATCCCAATACGTATGATTGTATGAACTAAAGATCTTAAATCAATACAAATGTATTTATTATAAACGTTAGTCCTTAACATCTATCACTGTGTATATCACCATTCAAACATCTTTTAAAAGTTGAACAAACCCCACACAGCTCAGTGAAGACTGTGAAATGTTGACTTTATTTGATCATTTCAGTAAAAACTAATGTTCATATTTCTCTTTTTGATTATAATACTGATGAACGTTCAGAACAAAGCACTTTGGGAACTTACCACATACGTTTTAAAATGCTTAATAAGCACAGTAACTTTCATGATATAATTTATCGGTCATAATCGGTTGTTTCCGTGAACGGCCGAATATTCCCTCGCCTCAAATGCTGCGGCCGCAAGGCATTGTGGGGCAGCATTTTCTCCTTTTCTTTTGTAAAGGAAGATCCAGTGTTTCCTAAGCTAAAGGAGGTTATAAAGTAAGTTTGAAACCTCCTTTCCTTTCATCTAGAGCAGTGGTTTTCAAAGTGTGAGACGCGTCAGAGCTTCAGGGGAGCCTTTGAATAAAAAGGAAAAATGGACGCAAACACACACCTGTGATGTTCATTTCTCTCATGGTCAGGGCCGCCATGCTGTCTGTGATAAGGGTAGCAGGGATTCCTTCTGCGACCGCCTCGTACGCCGTCAGTCTGGAGCCCTGGTTGTACGGCCTCGTCTCCGTGCAGTACACACGCTTCAGCCTGCCCAGCGTGTGGAGGCTTCTCACCACGCCTAGACACAAATACACACATTATTACCATGACAGTGCCCTAAATATTTCACCCTCTTTTCTCATTGCACATCCCCGGGCTCCAGTCTCACCGAGTGCGGTCCCGTATCCAGCGGTGGCGAGCGAGCCGGTGTTGCAGTGTGTGAGGATGGTCACGGAGTCCCTCGGAACGCCGGACAGGATGTGCTGGGCGCCATAGTTACCGATCTTCTTGTTGT
The DNA here is from genome assembly GCF_902827115.2 of Pseudochaenichthys georgianus. NCBI lineage: Eukaryota > Metazoa > Chordata > Actinopteri > Perciformes > Channichthyidae > Pseudochaenichthys > Pseudochaenichthys georgianus. The sequence continues at coordinate 17,498,969 of NC_047503.1, read as the reverse complement.
CGTTGACATCACGCTCCAGCATGTCTTCGATCCAGGAGATTACACTGTGGGAGGCGGGCACAAGAGATGTGAAATGATGAGAGGCTCCATCTGGTACTGTGGACCCAGCCCGTCCATCAAGTCTGCAGCTACAATATCGCTGCATGCCTCTGCCCGACTTCTCTGCATCTTTATCCATTTCTCTAAACCAGGGGTGTCAAACTCAATTTCATCGCGGGCCACATTAGTATTATGGTTTCACTCAAAAGGGCCGGTTGTAACTTTAAGACTATATAAATATACATATATAAAATAATGTATTATTATTGCCTTTGCCATAGATTATTATTGGATAGGGTAATAACTTCATAATTAACTACGTCTGAATGCAGAAGTCTAGGGCAAACAATTGCAAGTCTCTTCATTTCACAAACTGAGATGCATTGTGGGACATGTAGTGTATGGACAACGTGCTTCTGTAAAGCGGCATGTAATCGTATAATAAATGTATTATATTCATTTGCAAGCTCTTGCGGGCCACATACAAATCAGCCCTGCTCTAAACCATAATATTTGTTCTAAAAGTTTTTGCACCTTATCCCCCCCCCTTCGCTCCTGCTACTGTCGCTCTATCACAATTTCCTCATGGTCAAGAATAGCGTTAACAAAGACATCACAATATGTTTTACATAATAACACAATATCGGTATAGCGACAAACGTGTAGGGTTTACTTCTGATGCTTTAATAAGATATGTACACAACAAGTTATCATGAGAAGTGTGAATATAATGTTTGGGTAAAGACAAATAATAGAACAATTCGGTTTACATCAATTTACTGTAATGCATCCTTTAAAACCTTTACATACAACAATTGCGTCTTATTATAATACTGTAATATCAAAAATCTAAGAAGATATCTAGGCTCATTGAATATCAATATAATGCCCAGCCCTTATCTTTTTATTTTTGATTACAAATCCGGACCCCTCAACTTCAGGGCATCTGCCAATCAGATTCCCACTTTCCTATCACCAAATAAAAAAAATAACGTATTGGAATTCATTTGAATCATAGTTATATCCATTATGAGGGCATGAGGGATGCTGGGGCATGGCGCCGCTGCGGCACGTGACTGTAACTGATATCAGAAACACTGGCTTCTATAATGACATTTACAAAGAAGCTGTAATAGATGCGAACTGGTTATATAATATTTAGTAAAATACCAATACGGGTAATCTCCACTATTAAGTCGATGTTTTGTCCCAACATGACAGCCATTATGCACCTTGATACTTTTAATTCTATCAACACTAACATCTCTTTCAGCTCCTCACATAATGTTCTGCTTCTTTCCTGCAAACTACGGTCATGTGGAACAAATGAATACTGTTAAAAGTAACACTACTCAGGGCTTCTCTCTCACGCTGACAAGCTATCTGTAATGACATATATAATATACACAGGCTTCCTAATTTTCACATTGTGTGTTTCGATAACTTTCACAACTTTTTATAAGATACACCTGCAGCTGGTGTTAAACAAGGAAGTGCTACATCAGCTCCACACCTTTCTTTAGCAAAAGCACAGGTTTTGATGATTTAAATTCTCAGTAGTTCATACGTTTCCCTTTACATTGGTCACTGACAGTCACCCATAAGGTGTCCTATGGAGTTTCCGTTTACATTCACTAACGGTCACTATCCTTAAGGCAAAACAAATATATTTCAAAATGCAGAACATGTTGTTCTTTGTTTGGAGCCAGCATTGTTAACATCCATGTTTACCTGCTAACTGTCTTCTCCTTCCCTGCCAAACAGCCAACAGTAGATCAATGGTAGATTCATGTTAAACCAGTGAGAGGATTGTGTATCGCATCACTCATGTGCATGTGGACCCTCGCGATTGGGAACAAACTAAATAGAGACTCATATTTAAAAACATGTCTATACAGCACAACTAACTATCAAAATCTCCAATGGGTATCTTTAAAACAATATTGTTTATAGCTACATTATGGTGCTATACACACAGGCAAGCAAATCAAAAGTCTAACACACTTTCAGGATCTTGGTCATGTATTGACATTAAGGGAAACAAGGCAGAAGTACAGTGGCTGAGAAAATGTATTCATTTCTAAATGGGGCCTATATAAACCGACTAGTCAGTTTTTGACCATTTATTGAGACACAAATATTGCCATAAAAGGGTTTCTGTCATTAACCGAGGCAAACAACCACCTATGATGATTAAAGATAACATTCCGGCAACCTGAAAATGAGACGTTAGGTGTAAAACAACAGCGTCGGTCTCTAGCATCTGTGCTTGTAGTCCCAACAAAAAGGTACCCTCGCCAGAATTTCAGCCACCATTCTCCTCCCCTTCCAATAACTGCCCTATTGCAAGGGCACCAACTCAGCATCCAGTGCAACCCAGGACAAATATGACATAACAACCAAAGCGTTTTCCCTATGTACTAGAATAATAATATGTATGTGTTAAAAACACAACTTTTAAAGATGCCCAAACTGCAAAGCTTCAAAATGTGTTTTTACATACACAAAGGACTGTGAATAATGTCCCCATCACTTTAATCAAAACCGCTTTAGAAAGGCGCCTTTCTTTGTATCAATGTTTCAATCAAGGAAATGACCCCAAACCAAAACATTGAATACGAGCAGTTTATAATCTCCCACCTTTCTCTGAGCTGCTCGGAGTTCTTCTCCATGCTCTCGTTCTCAGCGAACTCCATCAGCTCTCGGGCGGCGCGGCCCATGTTGACGGCGGTGGGCCGAGCCGAGGTCAGGTGGCACAGAGACTCCCTGATGAAGGTCACGGGGTCATCGCCCCCGGCGGCCCGCTCGCAACTCCACAGCAAGGCTGAGGCAGCCGACGATGGCGATGGCCGGGGCGCCCCGCACCTGGAGGAGGAGGAGGAGGAGGAAGAAGAGGAACAATCAGCATCCACATGGTGGACCTCATCTTTGGTTTCTATGCCAACTCCTACATTCTGTCCCCCAGTTTTCCTGAGGATAATGAATCTCTTTCCACAGTTGTAAGAGGGTGATCACAGAGCTGCAAGTTGGCACAGCAGCTTTATATAAAATGATATCATCTGGAGTCATTTCTCTGTCTACCATCATGACATCACCCGCTGGTTATGGGACATTCCTTCACTCTGACACACGATATTACGTCTGTCTGCTACTATGTGCGTGTGTAAGCCGGGTAGACAAAAGAGTGAATATCTGCTCAGCCCTAATAAGTGGAGCATCTGAAAACCTCCCCTGCTGTTACAGAACCTATAACTCTCTGATCACCTCTCTGTGTCAGGGCTTCAGGTTCAGAGCGATAAAGGAGCTGGATGTGTCACTGAGTGCAGCGTAAGACCCAAACGCGAACAAAAACCCTGGCAAAGGTCATTAATAATTCATCAATAATCTTTTCCCAAAGAAAGAGGAGTAGGGAGGGGGGAGGAGGAGAGGGGGCATATTGCATGGGTGGGTGGCTGTGTGCAGATGCTTACTGGTGTCGCGCTTGCACATGATAATGTAAAAACTAAACATAAAGGATGGTTTTGTATGAGTGGGGGTGGTGCGTATGGGGGGGGGGGGGGGGGTGGGGGGGTGCAGTGCATATGGTGGGTGCTGCAGGTGCATCCAAAAACAAAAATACAGGCCGACATATGGGGAACATATGCGTACAGCGGGTGTGAGCACAAAAAGAGACCCGAGAAAAATACATGCACGACGGAGTAAATGCATTTTGCAAGCGGACAAGCAGGTCGGATGGGAAGTGGGGGAGCAAGGGAGGAGGAGAGAGAGAGGAAGAAAGAAAGGAAGGAAGGGGCTCCGTACCTTCATGGACTTGATGGCCTCGTAAGCGTCTGCACCGAGTTGGATCTCCTCGTTAAGTAGTTCTGGTGTGGCTAGCAGCAGCTGGTTCAGGATCTGCAGAGACCCGGCCCGGTAGCGGATCGATTCCAGCGTCATGACCGAACAACGAGGAGGGATGGCGGGGAGAAAGAACACGGAGAGACCGGCTGCGGGTTGCGCGCACACGCACACACAATCTCTGTCGCACACACACACTTTCACACTCTATTGAGAGGATACACGTTGAAGGGACCGCGGCCTGGATGTCGGTAGTCCACGCGAGCCGTAGCAAAGAGGAGAAGCTAAGTGTAGCCGCACGCGGAGGAGCAGGAGGAGGTGCGGGTGGGACAGAGTCACGAGAGAAGGAGGTCTGCAGTGTGGCACGGGAGGGGAGAGGAGTGAGAGAAGAAAACCTTCACACACTGACAGACAAGCAGGGAGGCTGACACGGAACCACGTGTTCAACCGAGCAGGAAGCCCGAGCCTCGGTGTCCACGCCCACCAAAGTCTCGCGGGTTGTCCAAAGACTCCCCTCTTCTTCTGTTCCTCCTGCGCACCATCCCCCCTCTCATCTTTCCCCCTTTGTCAGGGGAAATCTCACATTCAAACACGTTATTAGCATAACACCAAAGCCCCAAGCTTCCCCAGCAACAACGGCAAGCATTGTCTGAAAAATAAATTCTATTTTTGTCTTACATTTTTATTGTTTTATAGTATTCATGATTACAAAACCAACCAATATTTGTTATTTTGAATACATGTGTTGAAACCCACTGTGAAGAAGTGTGTGCCACAAACTAGGCTGGCCTATTTAAAAAAAAGAATTACCATAAAGCAATATCACAAAAAACAAGTTACTATTTCATCATCTCTGTGAGCGTTTCTCCTGGAGCTTCATACTAGGGACTTGCGACATACAGTGTCTAATAATTGCAATTCATAATTATGTTCATTGTTGATTAACAGGCCGATTGTTTTCTAGATTCAATAATTAACTGTTTGAAGCATTTCCAGCCCCGTTACTCAAACACCATCAACATGTTTTAGTTAAATATGATATAAAACGGTGAAACACACAACAGAGGCTGAAACGGCATGTTATGCTTTTGTTGTACCAAACATTTATTTGTTTTTATTAATTGATTGTCAAAATAGTGGTGATTATTTTTCAACCGATTGACCGATCAATTAGCCGACTAAACGCTGCAGCTTCAAATCGAAGTGTACTTTTTTGGTATTTGGGTTGAGTATACTGTAGCCTATACATGTTCTGCAGACACTAATTAGACATTCACATGAAACCTATTGTATACCCAACACAAGCTTACTTTTCTGTTGCCGACTTCTAAAACATGTCATCATCAGTCTAAATCATGTTTATAAGACATTCTGTTACAATGAAAATAGGTCAGTAAGTAACAAGAGGAACAAACCAAAGCTGTTAAAAGGGGAACACGGTTTAAGGTAAATTGTTAATCAGATATCAGGCTAAACGGGAAAAACCTGATCAGAATGTTTCAGTCAAGTAAAACACACACCCAGTGCTGTATCACCATTGTATTCATGTTAACACCAACCTCATTCAGAAGATAATACAACTTTAATAATCAGGCTTTCATACATTCCCCCGTTTAATCTGCACACATCTTCTATCTAGACTTACAAGTAAAAATAGAGACAGATACATACATATGCTGTATATTTACTGTATACAAATATTACATTTATATTGATTGCCCTTACATGATTTAACAGATAAAAAAAAGGTAATAAGTTCAAGAATATATTTTTCCCAAGCTCAGATAATTACATTTACTGCAGCAAATCAGGACAGAAATATTAACAGAAAATGACACCAAACTTTCTTCTTTTTTTTAACGGGAGTGCATCCGCATTACAGAGTAGGATCAAACAGAGAAGAAAGCAAACAAACCAACACAACAAATAAGGAGTGTGTGTGGTATGAGTGTGAGTCACCAGCAGGACAAACTTTAAGAATAATGTCCCTCTGCAAGGGTCCTGAACATCCAACTACCACACTGAATGCTGATGTGCATGTTGCCCTGACAACAGGCCCAGCCTCAGAGACCATGAGGTTACTGGAGTGGGGTGGGGTGATGTGGCAGGTGTGTGTGTGTGTGTGTGTGTGTGTGTGTGTGTGTGTGTGTGTGTGTGTGTTTGAGGTGACATGGGGTTAAAGGTTTTAGAGTGAAAGAAAGGGCTGCTGCTCAGCTGCAGTTTCTGTTAAGGCGTTAAAACATGCAAAGAGTTACAAACTGGGATTTATATCAGAGATACGGGTCACATTTACTTTACTTGATTATGTTGATTGCCAAAGAAAAGTTCTGTTGCATGACCAAACTGCTGGTTGTTAGCCCATTTACTACAAGCCACGGATAATTACATCACAGCTCATTATAGGAGAAAAAAACATGTTGCTGTGTTTAAGAAGTGTTAAATACTTTTTGCTGTCTAAAACAGTTTTGATGGTTAATTATTCCAATATTTGTTAAGTCATACTTCAAGTAAAAAAAACCTATATGCTGATAATATATGTCGTTTTTTTGTCTTATGTGAAAGTAAATGTAATATCTGTTTTTCCTTGGGTTTTAGAACATTGTTGAACAACTCTCACTTGTTTGGCAATTTAATTATTCAGTTTCAGAAAGCCATTCATTTCCATTAACTGATTTTCGTACTGCACTGAAGTAAATGGAAACACATGCCTGACTCTTGGGAAAATATATCAACTCTGAAACTGTGCTGCATAAAGTATTTTGATAAAAGTTGCACCCACACTGCTATCGTGCTTTAAGAGCCACGTTCATATTAAACTGAATGCCATCATGTGACTTTCGGCAGTCAACTGTCCTCCCACTGCCCCGTCCGTCTAATAAACTCTGATCAAAAGCATAACGAAGCATTTACAAAGCTTCAGAAGACATCCTCTCCTGATGGATTAAAATAAAACGTGGGGGATGTTTTTTTTTAACAGAGACTATGGAGGCCTATCAGGTCAATTTTGACCAGGATTATTTGCTAATGGGGTGAGGCAGTGGGTGGATTACAGTAAACACATGATTCCTGCGGTGTCACTTGACCGAAGAACTATTAGTGGAGTTCACAGATATCCACTATGAAGAGTCAAATAAAAACATACAGTAAGGCTCATTTAAATAGTCTGCTACATCCTGGCTGCATGCGCTCAGCGTGGATCAACAGTTAGCAAGTTGTCAAACACACGGAGGAAACATCTGTCCAGGGAATTCATGGCAGAGACATTTTTTACATCTGGTGTTGTTGTGGCAACATTATTAATTTCCAGGTGTCTGCAATTATCACACATCTCATTAAGTTTTACAGGGTTCGTCTGAATCGTGACTTCACGGTACCAATTAGGGTAAAGTGGAAAGGAATGACAAGGATGCCTGTGACAGGGATGTCTTTGAGGCAACAGAAATAGAAATGAGCAATAACCCAGCCTCACAGACACTTATTGGATTGGATTCCTGTTTGCAGACTATCCACCATCCACTGTGCTGCCACTTTAGAGCTCAGTGGGACAAATCTTTTAGTAAACTGCATATGCCAAAAAAGAAAATGGTGGAAAATAGCAACACACTGACGCAGCAGCTGTTAATTATTCTCTAATAGGTGGCATAATGGGCTTAATATTGTTTAACAGTTTGAATAAAATTCAAGTGGAGCGGGCCATTACTTGCGACTCTAAATAATCTTTGAATAAATGCCAAGGAATTTGTGTGAAGACAGTGAAGAAGAAACGGCTGATAAAAAAGCAGAAGAAGAAGAAGCTTTTGCAGCTTTCACCACATTCATGGTACGTTGCTAACACCCCCCTCTCCCTAGCCCTAAAGGCGACTCTACGTCTGATCTATTCGTCTCCTTGGTGACACAAACACTAAACCCTCATTATGGGATGTAGGCTGCGGCGCCCCGAAGCCCCGTTTTTTTATTCCCATATCACACCACTCCAAACGGAGCAGATTACTGTAATCTGGGAACACTGGAGCAGACAGATTAGATTAAGCTCATTACACACATAGAATATGGGAAAAGGGGTTAAGAACACCTCAGTTTGTTGGTTAAACACACGTTAGAGCACACACACATACACACATATCTTTTGGTCATCTGCGGACACCAACATACTCTCTGGGGCTGCTGCCAAATCTAAAAATCCTATGACAAATCTCTTCATTGACAATTTACAGAAAAATGAGATTTAAAAAAGAAACAATTAACAGGGCACAGGTAATGTCTGTAAAGCCGTGCTTTACAAGCAGCTTTCTTTAGTATTTAAGTGCAAATAATCCTCCTTTCCCTTAACTGTTAACACGTTTTAATGCTTGCTGTAATTTCTGTGTCCCTTTGTAGGTACAGATTAGTTTTTAATTTCCGTTGCAGGCGTCTAACCACAAGGGACACAAGTTATACGATTAGTTTTTGCGGTTGGTTCAAGCGGTTGTCAAGGACATGAGCAGCATAGAATCATGCTAAAGTAGTACTCGCTGTAGTGTTTGTATACGAGTGTGAATGAGAGGGATGAAATAACAGTACTCCAGCCAAGCCTCCACTCCCTCACTCTCCTCTCATCCCGTGCGTTTCCTTTTCAGGGATTCCAGCTGGAGCAGAGAGAAAGGAGGGAATTACAGTGTACATCGTGCACATTCATGATGATAAAACATTTCTTTATATAGACAGTATCTAGAGGAAGTCATTGTTTAGCAATTCACATGTTAATCTCAGACCTTTGCACCCAAGCCTTGAGGTAAGTCCCAACTACTAAACGTAGAGTCCAAAACATGTCATCATGTTTTCACCAATTTTGATCGGCTGGTTTTGAATACTGCAATTCGTTGAGTACAACCACATCGTTTTGGTACTGGAACGAAGTTATCGTAGGTATCATTTTGTTCCGCTTGTAAGGTAACTCAACAGCTCCCTTCTGCGTCATGACTTGAAGCTATCTGATGGTTCAAATGTGGATCTGGGAAATTAAGTATCGACTTGCTGGGAGTGAATAGCGTCAAGGTTGGTCGATTCAGTAACAGAAAGGAAATGAAATGCTTCGAGGCATACTAAAAAGCACTCTAAATGATCTTTGGGTTTGGAGGTATTTTGAAGTCTGAATCCAAGTGGAGTTGCAAGTTTTTTTTTGGTTTTGTCAAATCAAGTCTAATCAGACTCCTAGTTCATGTAAATGTCCAATCCACACCTCTAGTTTAGAGCAACTCTTACCTCATTCTCGACCATCTTCAGCCGGCCAAGTGCGTCCTTGGCAGCGTCCTATATAAGAGAATGAACAATTAAATCACGCAAACAGATCCACCATGTGTACACACCTAAAAAAAAAAACACACACACACACACACACACACACACACACACACACACACACACACACACACACACACACACACACACACACACACACACACACACACACACACACACACACACACACACACACACACACACACACACACACACACACACACACACACACACACACACACACACACACACACACACACACACACACACACACACACACACACACACACACACACACACACACACACACACACACACACACACACACACAGGTGTACTCACCCTGTTGCCTTGGCTGGAGTATTTCTTCACAGACTCAGCATATCCTTGGACTGAGCGTCGCAGCACATTTTCATAGTCTGCACATGGTGAAGAAGGGTAATGTGGGTGTTTGAGAAGTTAAGACGTATACTTAAAGATGTTAGTAAATGACAAACACATATGTATTCTGTGTGTCTGTGTGTGTTACCTGTGAGTAGAGAAGAAGAGCCTCGCTCCAGCTGGGCTTTCTGCCACTGCAGTCTGTGTGTGAGCTCCTTGTGTTGATGGACGAGGTCAGCTGGGGGATCTCGTTGCGCCTTCCGGTACTCTCCAATCTGAGGGACAAGCGTAATGATGAGCATGACTTTTGCAACTTGGACACACGCACGCACGCACGCACACACACACACACACACACACCTTTCTCTCCAGCCGCTCCCGGTCGTAGCTGAGGATGCTGAAGCTGTGGAGTTTGTACTGCGGCGGAGAGTTGTTGGGCTGACTGCTCCTGCTGCTCGCTTCATGTCTGGGTTTAGAGCGAGGAGATGGAGCCTGATTCAAACAAACACACACAAAAACACTGAGGCTTCACTATCAATTTATTTCTGTGGCAATGGTGTTAGCTTGAGTTATTCCTGCATGTACAGGCCTTGCTACATGTTTACAGAAAATAAATCAAAGGGCAGCAGCTCATATCCCGAGGTTTAAAGCTGCCGCACTTTGAAGGCTGCAGCATACGTTTCTTTTTTTAATCCAATGAAGCACACATTTGAACTGAATTTCTAGATAATAAGAAGTGTTTACTTCTACTATGCTAATATTACGAGATGTGACATTGAGATAAACAGCTGGTAGCACCAATTCTTCGTTTGCTGTTAAACGAAAAGAACAAGAAACAAAACCCTAGATTTAGGATAGCCCAAGGGAAATGCCAAAAGAAAGAAAACTATGTAGAAAACAGGATAGGATAAATGACTTTGTTTCGGGTATTGATTTAAGGTGACAGTCTCCTTTACTTCTCCATACAGTTAAACATTGTTACATTAAGATGACCAATTAAACAGATAACAGTAATGGATACAGGGCATACACCTCTGCAGCCCGGTCGTAGTTGTGTAAAGATTTGTAAAAATATTAAGAGAGAAGTAAAATCCTGCGTATTTTTTAAGCCTCTTCTGTTTCCTGGTTACAAAATATAACAATATGGCCGGATGCTGACTTTGAATCATTACAAAAATCTCACCCATATGATTATCCAACATGTTTAACTCAAAGACAGTGAAATGCCCTGCTTCAGTTTCACAGTGCACACCCATGCAGGTCAGTGGGAAACTCAAACTCACCCGCTCCTTCTGTCTCTCTGGAGGAGACAGGGAGGACACAGGATCGAGAACCAGCCACTTCTCCGTCACCGGCTGCAGATCCACTCCTGATAAAGGCTCCCTGATCTTCACCCTCACCTCCAACTTGCCACCTGTAGCTTTACGTCCATCCATCACCTACAGCAACACATATACGCACTGTTCAGATACATCTGGGGAGTACATGTGCATTTGCGTTAGCTGGAAATCAGCACTTACCTCTATAATCTCTCTAAGGTCACAGTGGTTTTCTAGAGTCTCTAACTTCAGATGAGCAGTGCCTATAACTTTGTCCGTCTTAAACAGGCCCCTGTGAAGACAGGGTAAAAACACAACTGACCAAAGAACAACATGACATTTACAGCATACATTATTATGGCAAATAGTGATGCTTGTGATGAGTGGTTTTTATTTACCCCTTGTGGACGATTTCAAACTTGATTCCTTTGGACTGGACGACTCGCTTGAAGCCTCGGTGAGTGCGGTTGATGTTGAGTTTGAAAGTCTCTTTAAACTCCGGGCTGCTGGTGCTTTTTACTGTGCCCGTTTTGTCCCTCTGAGCCTCCTCCTACACACATATCAAACAAATGAATACATTAAACACATCTGGATACAGAGGGAACTGCCCATACTTCAATCAGTGAGTGGGAAAGATTCTTACGGCACTTGGAAAAGGAAACTCAAACTTCACACTGGCATCCAGATCGCTGGCTGAGACACCTGAAGGCAGAGAGGAGGAGTAAGGGATCATACATTTGATACATTACTGCCGGGTTCATTTAGAGGTGGGTCTGCCTGCAGTACCTGAGGGAGCGGGGAGGTTGATGCCTTTGTTGATGTATAGTACCAGGTCATTGAGTGTCAGGCTGGAGTGGATCCTAAATAACAGAGTGATGATCATTCATTAACAGCACCACGCGGGACAGAAAACAGGCAGTCAGCAGCACTGAACGCCAAAGCATCCTGACTGTTGAATGAGTCACTGCCAGAGGCTGCTAGCTGTTAGCGCCGTGTGATACTGGAGCAGAGCCAGAGTGAGTCACAGTAATTTAATTTCACTCATTTACCTCTCCAGTCAGAGAAAAAAAAGAAGAGAGTTCCAAATTAAACATTAGTTCAGTTTTAAAGCTACTAAAAAAATATATATTTACAATGTAATAAATAGGAATAAAGATGACCCACTGATCTACTGACTGTTTTATTTTGCTGATCATTACAAGCAAGTTAAGGAAATTATGGTTTCTGCGTTTAACCACACAAACATGACATCCATCTTCTCCCGCTTATCCGTGGTCGGGTCGCGGCGGTAGCAGTTCCAGCAGAGAGCCCCAAACTTTCCTTTCCCTGGCAACATCAACCAGCTCTGACTGGGGGATCCAAAGGCGCCCCCAGGCCAGCGAAGAGATATAATCCCTCCACCTGGTCCTAGGTCTACCCCTTGGTCTCTTCCCAGCTGGACCTGCCTGGAACACCTCCCTAGGGAGGCGCCCAGGTGGCATCCTTACTAGGCGCCCGAACCACCTCAACTGGCTCCTTTCGACGCAAATGCAGTTCAAAAAGTGTTTTAAAACGTTTTTACAAGAGTAACACCAGAGTCAAAACAGAAAATGATTTTTGGTTAAGTAATGTACAAACAACTGTTTTGATTTGATGATCTTGCTAAAAGGAAAAATCACCTTAATGACAAAGTGATTGAAAATAATTATGTGGTTGACATGAATGTGTGTACTCAATCGGAGGGCAATAATAGCCAGAGATGCAAAGTAACTAAGTACATTTACTCAAGTACTGTACTTATGTACAACTTTGAGATACTTGTACTTTAGTTACTTTGCAGATCTGGATAATTGATGTGAAATATAATCAAGTGTTAAATCAGACTTTAGTTCCATCTGGAGTAAATTCACCAGCTACCCTGCAGTCTACAAAGTCATTCAAACTAGCTGCACCTTTACCAGCTTTGAGAACACTTTAATGATCAATCATTATAAAACACATCATAAATATTATTCTGAAATGGACCATTCTGCAGAATGACTACTTTTACTTTTGTACTTTAAGTATATTTTGATTCCAATACTTTTGTACTTGATTAACATGTTGATTGCAGGACTTGTACTTGTAACAGAGTATTCCTACACTCTGTTACTTCTACCTTCCTTTTTCCTTGACTTGGACTTTTCCTTGACCCACCTCTAATATAAATGTCCCTGAAATCCAAAAATATCAACCTCAATGTGGACTTACAAGACAAGTCAGGGGATCACCAAAGTGGTCATGACTCAGCTTGATGAAAATCTATCCGATAGTTGATCAGATATTTCCATCTGGACCAAAATGGGGGACTGGCTGACAGACTGGCCTTGTTGACTGGCCAAAAGTTGATTTAATCTCTTTATGTTCTTGTTCAGCACATGCCATTCAAAGAAAATACTTATGTTTAGAATGTGATTATCAATTACAATTCATTATCTTTGAGATTGTTGCTGACTCACTTGACAGTGTTCAAGGTCCTCTCCTCGGTGCGGCACTTGGGGACTGGCTGGCCCTTGGCGTGGGCGTTCTTCAATATCTCAATGTTCTTCATACACTCCTCAACCAGCTTCTCAAACCTGCCGAGAGACAGAGACATGTTCATATGAAGTCTCACAGGTGGCCTGATGCTTGAATGTCACAGGTCACAGACACATATTGAAACAAACAAACCAACACGTGTGTTCCTGCGGTTTAGGAGAAATGTTCTGTTCCTTTGCATATCTGAAGTAAGAGAAGCAATGATCATTTTCCAGCAATGCATGTTGTTTGGTGGTTAAATGTATGTGAAAATCTGTGAAAAATATCTGCAAGGAAAACGTGAAAAATATGCAGCGTGACATGAAAGTTAAACAGCACCGTCGGTGTTGCTACAGTGACAGCACACACCACGACTGTGATGAGGTGCTTAGTGAATAAGTCCATCAGTAGAAGAGAACTGAAATATATAATAATCTCATAAATCAGTTTTCATGTAAAGATTACATATTTGCTTCTCAAATGTGAGAAGTTACTTGTTTTTATGCTTTTAATATAATCAAATATGAAGTATTTGGGCTTCTTGATTTGTATTCAGGATAAGCAAATGGACCAGTTTGGGACATATGTAGTAAACTATTAAGTCATTCTTCATTTGATGTATCATTTTAAAAAGATACTTCGTGATCAAATGTAGTGCATCTGGAAGCTACGTTGAAAAGACGAATTGCATTACAGCCAGATGCAGGTATTGCTAGATGGACCAATAAATGATCATCTGGTGTACCAAATGAAAGAATCATGTGTAATCTGACACAGGGAAACCATGAGATTTGAAGAAGATTTGGGGTTGGGGAGAAGTTCAGATTGTAGCTTTCAGTGTTTATATTGTCACAGCTGGGTGGACATGCAGGGGCTATGGTCTGTTCCCTCTATGTAACCCTCCCAGTGTAAAAAAGGTACATTTTATGAAGAGGTTGGTTATTGGACCTGTTGGGCTGGTCGTGTGTGTGTGTGTGTGTGTGTGTGTGTGTGTGTGTGTGTGTGTGTGTGTGTGTGTGTGTGTGTGTGTGTGTGTGTGTGTGTGTGTGTGTGTGTGTGTGTGTGTGTGTGTGTGTGTGTGTGTGTGTGTGTGTGTGTGTGTGTGTGTGTGTGTGTGTGTGTGTGTCAAGGGGTTTATGGGGTGGTGGGCAGGAAGGCGGGATGAATGATTATTACATGTGGCATGTTACTAAAATATTTAATTACAATTTGAACCATTAATAACAATGTGAATGGAAACAAGCATTACTTAAGCTCCAGAAAATAATAGGTTTTAAATCGCATCATGGCTGCGGATAATGTGTATTAAAACATTCTTATACAAATATACAACTAAGGAATGAGCCTTACTTCAGAGCTTCGGCCACATTGCCCAGCAGTATGAGCTGCTGAGAGTATCCCAGACATTTCTGTAGATCCAGATAACGGCACAAAAGAAGGTGGGGGTGTGAAAACAAGAGCAAACAATACGACATTATAATAAAGAACAATGGTGATTTTAAAAGCTGCACAACTAGAAAAGTGATGCAAACATCTTCAGTAAAAGCAAGATTTAGGTGGATTGTTGCGTAAAATATTTATAAAGGTAGAAAGGAGAGAGACATGCCCTGACCTCATGCTGCTTCTTTAAAAGTTCCATGAGGCCCTGGTACTGCTCACTGGAGCGGGGGGAGAGAGGGGAGGTGCGGGAGCGAGCCAGAGAGTAGTCGTCCTCGCTGACTGGAGCACTGGGAATCTGTCAGAAAGAAAGGGACAACTGTTAATGTGGCGCGAAATAAAACAAATCTGTCCAAGTAAGATCTAAGCATGTGCGATATTCTGCAGACAGAGAGGAAGACAAACTAACAGAGGCACAAGCTTAATATTCTTGATGATATTACACCGAGAGAAAAATATGGCACAGGTTTCCAATAAAAGTCAAAATGAAAGAAAGTCATACGGGAGAAGTATACGCAATATGAATACTGGAATGTCACTGAAAATATGCAGATAAAGTCGCACAGGTGCAGACACAAACACACAGAAGGTGAGAACAAAGGTGTTATGATTTCACCCCGTGCTTCCTACCTCCTGTCTGCTATTTCTGGCTCTTTTGTGTTCACACTCCTCACACTTTTTCTCCCCTGACGACACTTTGCTCTGTTGCCTCTCATATACAGTAGGATTCATTTGCAGGTGAGAATATATGTATGACCTTGGTGATATCGACGGGCAGGCCTGATTTGGCAGCAGTGATCATGGGGTCCAGTCCCTTGGCATGTCGGAGGTGCTGCGCTGCTCCCGTCATGTCCTACAAACAGTCACATGACAGCAATGTGTCAATCAAACACAACACAACAGATGTTCACAGCTCCACAAAAACAACAACATGCTGCTGTGATAAAGACATCTACATCAAATGCAAACAGGGCTGGGAATCTATCTGAAGCAAAGAAAAGAAAAGGAAGGGAAAAAAAAGTTACCTTCATCTGTTTGGAGCGCAGAGCTGCACGCATAAAAGCCTGTCGCCGTAGCAACAGGAAATCCAGTTGCTGCTGGGCTGCAGGGATGATTAAGAGGAAAAAAAGTGAAACTCTGCCTCGTGTACCACTCAAACACTTTGTGTGGCACATTTTGTACGCGCAGGCAGGCATCCGGGTATCACACACACACACTCACACACACACTCACCTTTAGTTACCAGTTTTAGAGCCGAGGAGCCTCCAGGGGTCTGAGGGGCCGGAGACTTTGCATTCTGTGCAGGTGGACGCACTACAAGCTGCGGGAAAGAAAACACGATGGTCATCAGAGAAATGCAATCAAACATACAGATGTTAAAGTACAGCATTCTTTTGTGCTGAAAATGATTCATCAATTTCAACAGATAAGTCTTCACTAAATTTAGCGCCTTACTGTTTATTAACCTACATATATAAATTCTTTCTTAATTTGTAACTATTGAATTGGTTAGTCCATACATGTACTCTTCTAAAAGTAGAAACTCTTAACATTTATGTACAGGCAGTATATGTGCCTTAAATCGAAATAAAAAAATGTACATGAAGAAAAAAAACAAGATAACAATACAAATTAAAATAAATAAGAATAATAGTTTGAAAAGTATACATCTATACAGGCATACATTAACAATACTATTAAAAAAGACCAAATCAATCTTAAACTAATAAGTGGTATACTATTTTTAAATAAATTCAATTCAATAAAATAACAACAATATTAAACAATACAACAATAAACAACCTTTTCCACTTTACTGTGACAAGTATTCATTTGATATATGAGGCAGGAGGTGCAGCAGGGAAACGGATAACAGTTCAATATCCTGGCACAGAAGCTGGCACGGCAAACAATAAAACATTACATGCTTTGGTTAAAAGGAAACCAACCAGGTTTGTTGGCTGCACAATAACAACTTGACCATTTGGTTGAGCATTTATTTATTTTATTATATTTACCTTGGCACCCTCTCTTGGTCCATCCTCTTCTTCATCTTCAGCGTCCTCATTAGCTATCCTCATAGCCGTTTCCAGGACACCCATGAAGTTCTGATGACTCCCCTCTGAGCCCTGAAGTGGCGGACAGCCTAGAACAGCAACACACACATGACTTACTGTAACTGTAATGCACATAGAGTCACATGCTGAAACACACCTGGAGAAAGTTACCTGGTGGCACAGGAAGATCCGACAAGCTGACAGGACGTCCAGCTTTGTGAGCTTTGATGGCGTCCTGGTATTGCTGTTAAGAAGAAGAGAGGAGAGGATAGATCATTTTTGAATAATTAAGCGTCGGATCACTTTTTAACATGTGCTGGTATAGTAAATGGGAAAAGGGTTGTCGATGCATTCCTTGTTTGTTATTATCCATGTTCCTCCTTTTTGAAGATCTGCAATGTTTTCTTTTGGATTTAAAAATAAGTATTAACATTAACACTTTTAACTAGAAAATAAATGAGCAATACCTAGCAATAACTCAAAACTACTGCTAATGCAATAAGAGCATTAACTGTAA
Source organism: Pseudochaenichthys georgianus (assembly GCF_902827115.2). Classification (NCBI taxonomy): domain Eukaryota; kingdom Metazoa; phylum Chordata; class Actinopteri; order Perciformes; family Channichthyidae; genus Pseudochaenichthys; species Pseudochaenichthys georgianus. The sequence continues at coordinate 17,481,570 of NC_047503.1, read as the reverse complement.
AGGTGATATCCATGTATGGTACTTCTTTTGTACTTTATACTTTATGAGGCATGATTATTTTTTAGGGCTGCTAATGAACAGATTGTTCACATTATCAATGAAGCTACCGATTTCATAGATTGATTTTTAATTGTGTTAATAAATGTCAGAAAAGAGTGTAACATTTCCATCCCTCCAAGTCCAAGGTGTTGTCTTTACATGTCAGTCTGAACTAGGGATGGGAATTTGAAAGCAAATGTATATTTGAATATTCGACAACGGTTAACCGATCAACCGAAATGTACATATCCTAAAAAAAAAAAGAAATGTGGGAAAAATGTTGACAACAAATAAATAAATAAATGAGTTAGTAAATAAATAAATACATGTTCAAATAAGTATAGAAACCAAGTCGAAGTTGTCAAATGTATTGAACTGGTGATCCCAGTTTGAACAGTTGACAGCTATAGGCCTACAGCTTTCAGGCTTAAAACATGGTTTTGAAATGAAAGAGGGATCAAACACGAACGACATAACGGGTCAGGGTAACGTAACCCTATTACAACAGAGATCAACAACCTATAACAAGGCTATGCACAGAATGCAGCTGTTCAATACTCATTCTTGTTTAAGAATATGAGCATGTCTACTCAGGGGAGAGGCGGGTGCGGAGGCGATTCACAATCAGGCCAGCTGTAGAGAAGACCCTCTCAGCTGGCATTTGGGCATAAGATGAGGTTTGAGTCTGGGTGATCTGCGTGTAGGGAGGGGCAGCAGCCATATCATTGGCTAGAACTAGCTCGATCTGATGGATTTGGACATAAACGCGCGCGAGAGAGAGAGAGAGAAAAGCACCTGCAGCTCTGCCCGCTGTGAGGGACCGGTGAGCGGAGCAAAACACACCTTTAGACCTAATAGACTTAGCTATGGCACTGTCGTGTACATTGAATTATTCCATTTGATCATATGTAATCAACTTAGGCGCCCCTCCAAAACAAAGAAAAAAATAACAATAGAAATATTCATAACTCATATTCTCATAATCGATACCTGAATAATTTCGAATATTCGATTAATCGTTCCCATCCCTAGTCTGGACCCAAACGTGTTCCCTTACTATGATATTTGTCAGAGAAAAGGAGGATATCTCCGTAGTGGAGAGGCTGAAAACAGCATTTTCTGTCTTTAACAATTAATCGTATATCAAAATAAATGTTACAGCTCTAATATTTTTGTTTATACATTTGCTTGTTTTAATATATATAAAGCTGCCGAGTAGAGTTGATTGTTTCCAAACTAAATATTGTTGTATTGGTCATAAATGGACAACTTTGAAAGAAAACAGTGCAAATGTTGCATTGCTACCTGAAATAAATATATATAAATATACTATATGTATTCATACATTACTGACAAAAGCATAACTCACAAAATGTGCTTCTGCTCCAACAAAAGCATTACACACAACACATTTTAGTTCTTTCTTTCATGTTCTTGTTTCATCAATTAACCTTGCCTCAGCCTAGTCCAATTGAATTCAAAGTCACAATTTATCAGTCAATCATCAGAGAACAAGACAGCCTATATGGCAGGTTATTCTGGTAGCTGAAATAAGCAACAGCAGTCATTACGGGCAAAGCGACGAGTGTATTTCCAGTCAAATAAAGTGAGTCACACACCAGCTATTCAGGGAAATGAGAAAAAACAAGCACAGAGCCAGGAATTCAACGTGCCTCATAATTAGCTGTATCTTTGAGTAGTATATATCAATATCTAATGCTGTATTGGATTCAGATGAAGCTGTAAATATTAAATATTTTTAAGAGGAATAAAATAACAATATATGAAAGGACTTGTGTGTACCTTGACGATGCGCTGGTGCATGCGAGCCTTGCGATCGTCTCCTTTGCTCTTGGCTCCCTCTGCTGCTGACTTGTAAATGTCCATCCTCTGCTGCAGAGCTTCCCCCAGACTGCTGGGAGCAGGGAGATCTTTGCAACACACACACACACACACACACACACACACACACACACACACACACACACACACACACACACACACACACACACACACACACACACACACACACACACACACACACACACACACACACACACACACACACACACACACACACACACACACACACACACACACACACACACACACACACACACACACACACACACACACACACACACACACACACACACACACACACACACACACACACACACACACACACACACACACACACACACACACACACACACACACACACACACTTTATTATTTTAATTCAACAGAGATCATTTTTATCATCTGAAGGATTAGGGCTATTGGAGTCTTACCGGCAGTGGCCACCTGGGTGGGTGCAGCGGGGGCAGCGGGTTTAGAGGAAGATTGAGGAGGAGGAGGTGCACTTTGGGCTGCCACTACGTCTTCTACAGGTGAGTGGAGGGATGGAGGTTATTATTATTATCAAAACTATTCCCGTCTACAAGGGGGTAGAATATGAAAAATAAAATAACAGACAAAAAAAGGTCCGATATTAAAAAATTATTGAAAACGGTGCAAAGTTCTGGAAAGCAGTATTCCCAGTTCTGTGTTTACCAAAGGGTGTATCAATAGTTAGTCAGTGCTATTCATTAACTAAATGAATAGTATGTAGGAATCAGTTGTTGTTATTGAGAACAAAACTGTAAACTGCATCAAGTTGTTTTGAGATGGAATCTTACATTTGTATTCATATATACAGTCGGGTTTAGACTTTGACACAATTGTGATCCCTTGAACCCTAACCCTTAAAAAGGGGAAACCACGTATGTGATGTAATCTATGGTTATAATTCCTACACCATTCATGGAAAATACCCTCGAATTAAATCTGAAAGTCTGCACTTAAAGCACATATTGATTGTATAATTGCAAGTCCATTGTGGTGGTGTCCAGAGCCAAAATGATGAAAAACGTGTCAATGTCCAAATATGTATACAGTATCAATGTATAAGATTGAGCAATCTCAGCTTCTGTACCATTATGTATGGATGTCCAAAAGATGTAGGAGAAATCAAACTGGATTAATGGATAAAAACTAGTTGTTAAAAGCATTGTATACAATCACTTATGGACTTAAATAAAGAAAAAAGACAAGAGAACATATTTGTCTCATCAGTAGAGAGTAAAGTAAAAGTTTGAGGTCATGCAGTGAGGTCTGATGAACATTAAAGGCAAATAGGCACTAAACCAGTTTGAGCGAGATAAACCAAACCTAGAGAAGATAGTGAACAGTGCAGTCATAAAGGACTCCATGAGAGTGGCAACACTGACCAGGGGGGGGCGGTAGAGAGCTCAGGTCAACTGGTTCACCTCGGTCCAGAGCCTCCACCAGCACGTCCATCTTCTGCAAAAAGAGAGATCAACTTTTTAGACTTTTTCTACACACAATCAAATAGATGTACTCATGCTATAACGTTGACATTGGTTGTGTTACCCTGGCAACATGGTAGTGCTGTTTGGCCAGGTCTATGTCTCCGCCCTGTTTGGCGTGTATGGCAGCAATCTTATACTCCCTCTGTCGTGACAGCACTGCCTGCTTCAGCTCTGAATGGAGGCAAAGCATACATGTGTGTGTGTGTGTGTGTGTGTGTGTGTGTGTGTGTGTGTGTGTGTGTGTGTGTGTGTGTGTGTGTGTGTGTGTGTGTGTGTGTGAGACAGAATAACAGAGATGACAACAAATAGTACAAAACAAAGGTTAGTTTAAAAGCTCAGGAGGATTACAGGACATTTAGCGGGGAGCAACTTCAGCAGCAAGAAATTAGAAATATGGGATTATGAAAGTAGTCGTTGTTATGGACAATGATTTTTGTGAAAGATAATTGATAAATATATAGTAAATAAATCCCAATTGATGGTAAGCAAAGCTAAAGAAATGTCAGTCAACAGTTAATGAGGAAATGTAAGCAAACCCATTGATCAAAAATAATTCAATCATTTTATGCTGATAAACAAACTTCCGGTTTAAAAGTGATTCAATAAATGTAATGTTTTTTTAGTGGAATAACACAGGTTAGCAAAAAAGGCCTCACAGTAAATAGAATGTTTATTTAGGTTTATCCTTCTTTTCACCCTTTTGCCTGTTTTCATGATACACCTTTTATTTGGATTTATTTATAATTTGATGTTTTCGTTCTTAAAATCTTGACCGTGTACATAATTAGATCTCGTTGTGTAAAGCACTTTGTAATTGTGTTTTTAAAAGTGCTTTACCAATAAAGTTTATTTTGATTATTATTATTATTATATCGCCACATGTTTGCTCTTATAAATTCCGTTCACAGTACCAGTGAGTTGTGAAGAGGAGAGTCGTCCACAGGTGACTCTGAATGTGGTCATGTGTGTTTACCTGAGTGCTGTGCGTTGGGCTGGCAGGGGGTGAGGGGAGAGATGGCTGGTGTTCCCGGGGTGATGGCAGAATTAGGCTTTTGTGGCACAGTCAGATACAGAGGTTTCGCCTTAGGAGCTGCAGGAGGCGCCTCCCTCAGAGGTTTCTGATTGGTGGGAGGAGAGGGTATCAGGGCGGGCTCCGGCAGCTCTCGTTCTTTGATGGATTCAGACTCTGCTGGGATGTTGGTCTTTCCGCCGAGAGCAACTGGAGGCGGGATCTCCTCCTCATTGACAGGCTTTCCTTTCTTGAAAGATGTCAACATGGACTGCAATGTCTAGGGTTGAAAAAGAAAAAAAAGGCATACACATGTTTTTTCACATTAAAATGAATATATTTGCTTCAAAAATTCTGTTTTAGATTGATATTATTCTTTCACCTTCAAACCTCGGTCATATCTTCGAACTTTGCTAGTCTCCCCTGCAGCCTTGCCATTCGAAATGGCTGTCTTATACATATCAATGCGCTCCAATAGACGAGACTCCAACCCAGTTGCACCGCTGGGAGCAGCAGGAAGGGGTGTGACGCCTGCTTTGGGAGCGGTCGGTGTGGCAGCAGGAGGGGTCGGAGCAGGAGTGTGATCCTCATCATCCTGTAAAACCTCATTCAGTTCTGCCTATGTACGGAAACACAGGAGTGCATACTGTTTACAAATCCAGATATTTAAAGCAAATCAACATCCAAGCTTCACCAGTATATTATAGGTAACGTGAAGTGAAAAGGATTAGGAATGCAAGTAACAGTACATTTTTATAATCAGATAATTGTTTCAGTATTTACTAGTCATCATTTAGTCTGTGAACTACCATTACATCGTATGTGTATTATCATACAGCACATGACAAAGAAAAGCAGCACATTTAGCACATAGGAGAAACTGGGAGTAGCCAATGATTTTCATTTTTGATTGACGGTCCTTGTTTATCTATTAAAAAGAAAATTATTTAAATGAATCCACAAATTGTTGATGTAGCTTTGTTACCAGCAGGTCTTCATCATCATCATCCAAATCTTCACCATCCATGTCATCATCATCCAGGTCTTTCATACACTGAGCTGCCATTCGCTCGATATCTGCCATGGGAACAGGAGCTGTACGTACACAAATACATCACAATCAGCACTTAATCATATACAAAGTACTAGTACAGGTATCAGAGACAACTGTACTTCACAATGGAACATTTTAACAAATGACATCAGTGTAAGATTCTTACTCACCTTTGCCATCACCTTTCTTCCCTTGCATTCTCCCTCCACCTCCTCCCACCAGGTTCAGCAGTTCTGCCTCCAGATCTGCATCATTTCCGTCATCATCCATCCCTCCGCCCGGGGACAGGTCGAGGAGCAGCCCCATCTGAGGAACAGCAAGACAGACAGGCATAAAGAAATGGACAGAGCTGCTGACTCTTACCTGTTGTTGACATGATAGCAGTAGATATAATGCACACATCTCACTATCAGACATGACTGGCTTTACCTGTTTGGCTCGTGCTGCCCCTTGACCCCGGGGAGGGGGGTTTCGACTGCGACTCATTGGAATGTTACTACCTAAAAGTTAAAGAGGGGTTACTTTAGTTCAGATCATGGAAACAAGGAGAAAGTGATGAACATGTCAACAAATGACACTGCTAGTGCAGGTCTGCAGAGTGGGCACTGACTTTAAAAGCAGCCACTTAGTGTAATAATTCAAACTGTTCCCACTGTCCTGTATCAAGTTAGCTTCTCTGCTCGAGTTAGCTCACAGCCAGCACAACATACAATTTCTTTTTAGCGAATGAATGTCCAGGCACACTGTTTACCTTGGCAGTTTCACGGACCGTGGTGTGAATGTTTACAGCCAGTCGGGTCGGTTATTTAAATCGAAAACTGCTCAGAAACGACAGGAGAAAAGACAAGAGAGCATATAAAAGCAGGCAGGTGTACTTTTACGTTAGGCTCGAGCTGTCAAAACAAGAATGGTGAGCTCTGGAATTTACTTCCTACATTGCGTCTCCCATGGAAACGCACATCGAGCTTTACGGCTGGACAAAACACACCCATTACTGACGTAAAACCCCGCCGTGACGTTACACCCAAAGATGCTCTGAAATTCTGCGTACACCTCAAACTTTAGACTATTGTTGTGTGACTGTGGGAAAAGGTATATAACACGACATTTTGTCACTGTAACCTAATAGTTATTAACTTAAATAATCCTACATTGATTTTTGAACCGCAGCAAATACACTTAATAACGTTACAAAAGTAATATCTCCAAATGTCTTTATTCACTCAGTTGTTAGCTAGCTGCCTTTACTACATTAACTATTGTTAGCTTACTATAAACTAATCCGTAACAATGGGAAATTATTTGTATTATGTTAAAGATATTTCTTATATATGTTGTGTCTTTATTTGTTCTCTTTATTTTTATTCTCAAGGAAAAGGAGATGGCCAAAGGAAAAGCAAAGATCAACGGGAGTGGTAAAGCAGATAATATTATAATGTGATACTGTTTACAGAAGCAATCTAAGTGATTACCACTTTAACATTAAGTGTCAACATTAAGGTCTGTCATCCAAATATATATTTTTTTTATCATAACACATCACAGTTTTGTTTTTTAAAGGTTAAATAAAAAATACATAGTGACATGATTCTGTTAAAATATATATCATTTTTATATATTTGAAATGTTTGAAATACCGTTATTTTGAGACTCAACAATAAGTTCTCCTTGATTTATAATTGCTTCCTTTTACCATGAAATGCCAAGTTTAAATATTAATCAGGTAAAGTGATTATTTTTAATTGAGTTGGTCCTCATGTGTGCACTTAACTCAGCTCTACTGCAGCCTCGGTCCCTGAGGTCGAGGAAGAGGGAATGTCTGAGTGAGGAAATCTCAGAAACTGTCCAGGCTTCTCGCCATCAGCAGGTAATTAAGGTGATTCAAACAGAACTTACATTTACATTTTATCAAGCCAATGTATTCACGTGAAGTCTGTTTTGATTTTCAGGACACTGAAGGAAGTACCTCAGCAGTAGATACCAAACTGCTTCAGTCCCACCCGACCCCTGTGCAGGAATCTACTATAATTTCAACTCGACAGCATGAGGCAGAAGGACTCTCCTTTCTCACCAAACAAGACCCTGACACATATGAAAAACATTCAGAAGCAACACGTGTGGAGGTTGAAGCTTTTGAAGATCAAGAAGAGACAGCAGTCGCCAATCACAACAATGTTTCTCAGCCGGAGGAATTTAAAAGAAATGCCGGTAATGAAGGCAACAATATTCAAAACAACCAGGGGGAAATGACTGCAGAGGAATGTAACAGATCACAAACATGCACCGATCAACTCCAGGTCTTCTTGGCAATCTCTGAAGAGGGTGATAAATCTGCTTTGGATGAGCAAATGGGTGCAAAGGAGAATTCTCAATGTGATTCAGAGAAAAAACAAGAATCCATCCAAGCAAGAAGCTGTCCAAGCAATGTGAACATGGCTGATGTCAAGGAACTCACTAAGGAGGCGGCAGCGGGGTTGCCAGCCAAAAAGAAGCGACGGATGGGTATGTGTGGTCTGACGGAGAGGGAGCGAAGTCATTTTTTGCACACACAAAAAAATGAGAATAAAAGACAGGAGAGAGTCGAGAAGATAACGATTTGTAATAACACAGCTGACCTTGTGGCTCAGGAAGAGATGATACCTTCTTCCCCCTTATCATCCTCATCATCCATCCCAGCAGGCAGTGTCACAGAACAGGAAGAGCCAGATATACAACTTGAGTCCAGTCACTGTGGAGGGCAAGACAGGTCAGAAACATGTAGTGAGGAATACAAACAACATGTTGAATATCTTACATTTTTTGTTTTTGTTTTACTTTCACATTCTCATGACAACGACCATTGGTGGAAGTCAATAAAGTAAGGATTTAATGCATAACTGCAGAACATTTTGAGATTTCTTGCTTTTCTCAGTTTTACATCAAATTAAAATAAATACTTTGGTTTTTGGATGGACAAAACAAAACATGAAAGACATCACCTTGGACTTACGAAACTGAGATGTATATTTGTCACAGTCATTTTATAGACCAAACGATAAATCAAAGACGTAATCAGCAGATTAATCAATAGTGAAAACAATAGCAAAGTGTACCCCTTCTGTCTAATACTAGATTAACATCTGTAATCTATTGTGGACACATTTAGGGAATATATATATATGCTTCAGTATATATTTTTTTTTTAAAGTTTCAATCACTGAATAAAACGCAGACAAATATACTTGATCACACATCAGTAATACAATTGATTTGATTTAACACACAGGGAGGAAACAGAGGTCCTCATTACTGTCACTACCTCAGATGGGACCAGTTCTGCATGTGATCCAATGGGAGAGAGCTGTGAGGTTGAAGGTGTCATAGCGCCTGGTGCAGGGCAAACTGCTGACACAAAGTCAGACCCGCCGCCGACAGAGGAGGAAAAGGAAGAGCTTTTGGAGAATCCGGATCAGCAGGAACCTGAGGGCAGCGCTGCTGAGATTCCTGCTGAAAACCCTCAGGAACCCATAGAAGACGGGGAAGATGGGTCAGCAGCAGCAGAAGACCAAAGTCCTGCCATCACTTTCTACTCTAATCCAACTCAAAATGAGGAGACTGAGAAAAGGGATGCGATGGAGGCTGCCGTTCTGCAGGTGAATAGTGACACCAGGACAAGTGAGAAGAAGGAGGAGCTGACTGGTGGTGCTGGGGACGGAGCTGAGGCAGGTGCTTCACCCACAGACCCCCAGTCAGGAGGATCAAACACTGTGAAGCTCTGCGAGGCTGCAGCGCCGCCCAGTGGCTCAGAGAGGAAAGACAGCGTGAGTGACGGAACAACGGTAAATTACACGTAAATAAAAATATTTGTCATTGTGAGTTAAGCAAATAGTGTTTGTCCTAACATTGCGACACATGATTGTGCAGCTTCTATGAATAATGCAATAGCAACACAATTAATTATAATGAGTTGCTGCTGAAACTATTAAAGAATTAATCAAACAACAGATCATTGGAATTTAAACACAATTCAGTTGTCATTTTATTCATTACATTATATTTTGTTTTAGAGAAAAAAACAAATACTCGCCGATTCCAGCTTCTTAAAAGAGAAGATTGTTTTCTTCTCTTTATACATCATTCTAAATATATTACCTTTGTGTTTAAGTGTTTGGGGGAAATGGAAAATAGCTTTAAATATTCTAAGCAAAAGCAGGCTTTCCAATTTTCTGACACCCAATCTATTTTTACTAAAAACACACAAGTATAAATGAATTGATAAACACTGAAGGTTATTTTTTGCTTTACAGAAATGATACATTTATTTTGCACACAGTGTGATGGTGATAAGGAACACAGTGCTGGATCGACTGAGCCCCTTCAGACCTGGGACACCACCGACCCGTTTGGATCTGGGTACCTGGATTACGTTACTGACTCGCAGCTGAACACTATCAGTCTGAGGTAAGGAAGAAGGGAAACGTTAAGTCCTACAAGTAACCTGACAGTGGTGTAAAGAAAGGGACGGTCGAGAAAAAAGAGCGAACAAGCTCAGGGTTTAGCTCAGTAGAGGTTTGGGAAACTCAGTGGGCTTTTGCTTCTATTGTGAAAAAAGAACGTACAAATTGACAGGTTGTTAGAGTTAAACCTTTTGAAAGGATATAGGAGCTACTTTGACACCTGAAATAATATAAATAAAGACAGAAGATAATGACATGTGGACAAAATCTGATTACTGTAATCATTTCCTATGTCATGTCTACACGTTTGTTCTTTTGTAAAATGAAAACAAATGTTTAATATTTGAACATGCTTATAGATGGATATATAGAAAGCCTGTAATTAACTGACAGTTCAGATTCACTTTTAGTTGTATACATTGTACACTTTTCTCCATCCAGTGAGGTGGATGTGATGGAGGAGGAAGATCTTGGTTCTCCAGACCATGAAGATGCTACAGAGCTGATCTGTGGGCTCATCAGAGAACTCTCCTCTCTAAAGTAAGGAAAGCCTTCATTTTCTGTTCAATCCCGTATATATTCATAATCTTTCTCCTTTAGGGGCCCTTTTGTATTGTACTCAGATAATGGGTAAAATTAGAACTACCAGAGTGCAGCAATACTCTGTTACAAGTAAAAGTACTGCAATCAAAATATTACTCAAGTAAACATTAAAAGGTATTAGCATAACAAATGCTCAATATGCAAATTGGTCCATTTCAGAATACTATATATACGATATGTTCGGATATAGTTATTGATGTGTTTTTAAAGCTGGTAAAGGTGCAGCTAGTTTGAATGACTTTGTATACTGCAGGCCAGGGTAACTTGTGAATTTACTCCAGGTGGAACTAAAGTCTGATTTAGGTGTTGATTATATTTCACATCATTAATCCAAATCTGTAAAGTAACTAAAGGTAGGCCTATGACATAAATGTAGTGGAGTAAAAGTAAACAATTTACCTCTGAATTGTAGTCAAGAAGTACAAAGTAGCATAAATGGAAATACTCAAGTAAAGTAACTCAAAATTGTACTTAAGTACAGTACTTAAGTTGAGTACATGTTACACCACTGGCTCTTACCTCCCTTTGCATTCATCTCCTGCTCAGCTCTCTTCCCCGTTGAACTTTTGACTCTTAATTAATTGGTCAGTTTTTTTCCCCTCTCTGTGCTCCTATTGGCTGGATGGTGTCATCAGGTTTCAGCCATAGACAGCTTGGCACCATCACCTCAGGCTTTGAAGATGGCATGAGGGTACAAATCTAAATCAAACTAATACACTATGGTTTAGTGGTAGCCAAAATAAAATGTAAAGACACACATTTGAAACAAAAATAAATATAAGTCAATTCAGGGCGACTGACTTTTTGATGATCCAAGGGGCAAAAAGCAATAAGTTGTAGTTAATCTTTTACCCTCTTTTCCTGTTAGTCATCCGTACTTACAGGAACATCTTCAACCTGCCTGAATGTTGTCAATACTTGTTGTCAATTACCAAATGTGTAAATAATACTTAAGTTATTGACGCCATTAATCAATAATTGACCTCTGGTTGCTTTCTAGTCGTAAGGTCATGGCCACTCACAGAGATCTGGAGAACCTGCGGCGTAGCAGTAAAACTTCAAGAAGCTCCACACGTTGAGGAGGAAGTCCCTTCCACTAAGATGTTCATTGTTGACCCATGGTTTGTGAGTAATGAAGGTGTTTGAGTGTACAAATGTTAAAATGTATCACCGTTTACTGTGTTTTTGTATCACTGACAGCTGGATTGTTACATTTAAAGTCTTAGTTCTTCCCAAAAATAAAGCGTTGTTAAGTTAGTCTTTAAGTATCATCTGCTATTGGACATACACTCATAGCTAAATGTTGACAAAGAATACACAGAGATTTTCATTTACATATTTATATTTTCTGGCATACATTAATATTCACACCATTTTTAACACTGAGCTGAAGAGCCACAGGTACATCATTCAAAATAAAAATAAAACACAGCAAGGGAACAGGTACTTACTGTACACCTCAGAACAAGTCACTCATAATGTTAAAAAGACCTCAGAACAAGTCACTAATTTCTTTAAGATCTTGACATGGAAACATGATGTTGCTATATCTATAGCTTCAATCCAAGAACAGGAGATATGAAGCTGAACATGATTAGCCACGTTTTAAAAATAAACATACATTTTATATTGCATTATGTATTTTAGCTTAATATATTGTGGACGTTCTTGAAATACTTCACAAAACCAACACACCAAACAGACGCTTTTAGAGAAGGCTCGACTGACAAATAGAACAGCTGGGGGGGAAAAACTCTAATCAGCATTATAGAAGGCAGAAGAACATTAAAAGATAACAGAAAACAGAAAAGAACATTCAGCCTTCTAAATCTTATTGCTACCTGTTAGTTCAGCGTCTGCACTTCTTGTACACGGAGTCGTACGCTCTGTCCACTATCGGGCAGAAGCGCTTGGTGTGGGCTTTGGCCCCCGTGGCTCCGCACAGGGTACACACGTACTGCTGCAGGTAGGGACACAGAACATCTCCGACCTGGTTCTTCAGCCAGTGGGATGTGCACACCAACTCGGACTCGCCGTTGTTCCGGCAGAAACTGCAAGACATGCGCGCAGGCAACACAGGTGACAATGGTGAAGTCTGCGTTTTCAAATGAGGGGATTTCTTTCGGTCTTTTGGTCCCCGGGAGCCCATCGGTCTTTGAACTACCCTTGGATCCATAGCGTCTGGAGAACCAGCACGATAGCGGTCTGTGGAGTAATCCAACCCATCATCAAGTGGTGGACGAGACGCAGAGCCAAACGGCGAGAAGACCGCCCCAATAGCACGATACGAGTCTGTGGAGTACCCCGACCCATCAGGTGGTGGAAGAGACGCAGAGCCAAACAGCGAGAAGTCTGTCCCAATGGCGCCACGTTGGCTACCTGCGTTAATGCGCACCGGTATGATGGCCCCAAACAGGCCATCAGACTCCGGGTGCGGAGATTCGGGGGCCGGCAAGGAGGACCCAGCTGCCTTGTGCTTGATCATCTCTCTGACCGTTTCCAGCAGTTCTATGTTGCCATTCCAGTACTGGAAACTGTCGCTGTCAGACTCCAAGTGATTAAAAAGTCCCCAAGACAAGTCGTTCATTCTAGCTTTTTTTCGGAGGACACTTCGGGTCTTGTGTGGCACAGCGCTCACAGAGGGACGATCGAGTTGTTGACTTTGAAATAACGAGGTAAAGGACAGCTATATAAATAAACATTGATTGACAGCAGCTGACGCACGGCTCCAAACCTGCTCCGAACAAGATTTTGAACTAATTTGAAATTGGATACACGTGTTTATCAGAGATATACACCCCCACTCGTCCCAGGAGCCAATCAGTGGAGCTCATCAGTGTGCCGGTGTTGTGCCGTAGATTGAAGCCCTGTTCGCGGGGACGCGCAAATGTAACGCCATCGCCTGTTTAATAAGCTTTTCTCTCTCTTTTGAATGATATATTTCCCATCAGATTAAACAGCAAACGGCTGAATAAATAATGTGCATACAATTGCGAGGAGGCTCGTTTTAAGGACACTTTTCAGATAGTCACAATCTTCGTATTGGAACAAACTTCCGTTTTTGAGTGCAGTCCCACTCTGCTATGTTCCTCCTTCCTACAGAACAGACAATGACAGGATAATATGTCATTTGTCAGTATAGTCCTATTTCTTAAAACCTTCTCTGTTGTTTAAGTGTCTGATAACCACGAATAGTAAACAATTATATGACAGTAATGATATAACATTATGTCACACTGTGTTATTTTCAAGCAAGCCTAAAAGATAATGTGTTCAAACTGGCTTCACTCGCTTTAATTGCTCTTTTGAATGTAATTTTCCTCTGTGGTTTCCTACTCAACACATGTTTGTATTGTAATGCCACTCATATTTTATTTTTTATTGTATTTTAAGGTTGAATGCTTTGAAAGGTGCCCTAAAATAAAGTGTATTATTGATCTTATATCTGTGCCTATATCACACTATTAATGTTCCTTATTTCAGATCTGCACTGTTCTCTATAACATGTTCAGCAGAGCAGGTATTTCTCCTGCCAGATATGGCACCCCCCCTACAACTTTGTCCAGGACAGTCACAACTTCACCACAATCACACTGGTGTTGCATGTTCCCCTCTAGTTTATGCTCACCAAAGCATTTCACTCTGGGCCCAGCAGTTGAAAAACTAAAGAGGGGCTTCCATATCCGGCAGTGTAGGTGCTAGAGCTGCCGGATTTTGAAGCGCAGATGTATATGCTGATTTAATCGCAGTCATATCAACAATGTTAACTTGGAAAGCCACAATATTGATATTTTAACTCAATAACATTAGGTGACATTATTGTGGCACATCAGTAAAGCCTTACATATAAATATATAAGGTGCCAGACATAATTTAATGAATTTTAACTGAACAATAACTGAATGTTGTTTCACTCTTAGACCAGCAGGGGTACCAAATCTATGCAGACTGCTCTGCAATAAGTACATTAATTAACTGTCTCATCGATGTTTGTCTGCATGAATATGATAATATTAACAATCATATTATTATCATACTATTATCAGCTGTCAATCACATGATTCACATATTCAGTGTTATTATTAAATAAACTATATTTTTTGGAGGAGTTAATGATGAATGTTCCTCAAGATGCTTGCTCACCCTCCTTCAAATTTGAAAGACAAGTAATTACTATCATAAATCAAAATAATCAAAAGAACAGTTCAGCGCCCCACAACTTCATTGCAAACAGTTACAACCTTGACTTTACATCAGAAAGCACAAACATTAAAGAAGTGACTAACTGCATCAGTTAGGGTTAAAAAACATGTATTCAGCTAAAACATCAACATCGCTGCAGTTATTATCCAGTGGAAAGCCCTTACCTACTGGCCTAGTTAAATCAAAGTGGTTACTTTCTGTTGGCTGGGCAGTGAAGTTGTACACACCGTCTTATTTGACTTTCTCAGGACTTCAAACTGTTTTTTGGGGGCAGACCCCCACAAAGAAGAAAAATATATTTACACACGTAAGGTCATCATCTTAACAGTTTTATGCTCATCGACTCATCCGTGAGCAGAGCATCAAGTTGGCATGCCTATTACAGCTGATTGTGGCGATTACCATCTTGATCAGCAAAACGCCTCACAAACTTATTAAGATTTAAAGCTATGGTGCGTTTTGATTCAATGTTGAGTACAGCCAAACTGGACAGGCTCTTCTCTGTCATTGTAGACCGCAAACAGTGGCGGTTCCAGAGCATTTGTGTTGGGTAATCTATGGTAGGGCTAACCCATACAGTGGTGGGGCTCAAGTCAGTATTTGCAATGTAATTACAGACACGCTCCCCTTGACAGTGAAACGCCACGCGTGAGGTTTAGATTATTTCCCTGTCTCAATCCAACTGTATGAAATAAAAAGGCACATTTGTCTTGTAGTAAATAAAAAGGGCGATCTGGAGCCAATCCTGCAATATCTCCACAGGTGAAAGAGATGACATGCTGAAAACCCAACCCCTGCAGGAAGGTCTGGGGGGATTCTCCCCCAGGAGATTTTTTGAAATACTAACATAAAATACACATTCTGGTACTCTCTTGAGAAGAAAAATAAATAAATCTATTACTACACGACATATTTAAAAAAATGACTGCCATTTTAGTTTTTTGTTCTGAGCTGAACCTGCTGCTCCTCACAGAGAGAAGAGGCTGTGTGAATTACTTTACATTGTGGATAGCCCCCATTGTTCTGTGTGTCAAAATGAAAGACAGCTTCTTATTATCTTTTCAATTTACACACGGCATCTATTGCACGTCTGTCCGTCCTGGGAGAGGGATCCCTCCTCTGTTGCTCTCCCTGAGGTTTCTCCCATTTTTCCCTTTAAACTGGGTTTTCTTTGGAAGTTTTTCCTTGTACGATGTGAGGGTCTAAGGACAGAGGGTGTCGTATTGTCATACTGATATTCTGTACACACTGTGAAGACCACTGAGACAAATGTAACATTTGTGATATTGGGCTATATAAATAAACATTGATTGATTGATTGATTGATTGACAGCCCACACACCTATCAATCATCAAACCGTGGGGTCTTATTTCATTACGTGTTGATTTCTATCAACACGTAATGTTGTATCGATGTATATAGAGATGTACTACAGCAAAATTATTCGTCGGGACTTCCTGCAACAACACCACGCCGTTATCTTGATTCTGATTGGCCAGAAGACATTATCAAAGATGTTCTATTGAGAAGACGATCACTACGTGACAAAAGTTTTCAAAACCGTTTCTATTCTTCGGTATTTCCAGGCAAGTGGCTACTGAAATCAATCTTACTAACTGCTGTCTGTGCAATTTACTCCGCGCGAGTTGGCGGACTTTATTTTGCTTACTTTAACATCATTTTTCATGGTGGGGCTAAGCCATTTCCACGCTCGCGCCAGGGCCGGGGGAGGGGTTACAAGGCTCGCTTCTTGTGCTGCATTCACTGGCACTCGGACATTAGATATTTTCTCTCATAAATGTCCGATGAGCCACAACTTTTCTTTCAAAACAAAGCTGCCAAATGGGGTGGCAGCTGGGGTGGCAAGGCCTTTTTCTGAGGTGGCAACTGCCACCCCGTAGAACCGCCACTGGTAATCAGTAATGGTGATTGACCTTGAGGTGCTGGTAAAATATTTCAAGTGGCTACCTGTCTACATTGACTTATCCACATGAGAGACAAATACAAATGTTATACATTATACTGTAAACATTTTTTTACATGCAAGCCAAAAGTGTCTCTGAATAGTACGACAACGATGTGAAATGCCCAACATAGTCAAAAATGCCATAATTAACCACTTTAAGAAAACGCCAGGGAAGATTAACCAAAAAGTTGATTTGTTTTAAAACTACACCGTGGAAGAAAATAACACAGGATAACATTATAATCAGCCTTTATTTATTTATTTTTTAAAAGTTGGAAATAAGGTACAATATGTATATATATTACCACCTATCATCAAAAGTAGATTCAAGTGACCAGTCTGTAGGAGGAATCTGGAGTGTGTGCACCATCCTGTCTGCCCGGCCGTCCCATGTCTCCGACTGGTGGTCATCATCGCTGGTTCTGAGGGAGAAGACAGGAAAAGAAGAACAAAAAAAAGGGGGAAAATGACTGAAAATGTTTTTTTATGTTTATTCTGCAATTTTATTTTGTCTCTCTTCATGCCATTGCTATCAATGCAGGACTTGGCTAACCTGCAGTTGTAGGACAGATTGAGGGCGGAGTAGAGCTCAGGAGTGCTGGGGGTGTGTACCGTGACTCCATAAAGAGCGGCTGTCCCCAACTTGGTCGGAGATGGAGTAATGGGAAGACAGCCAGATATGCCAGTGGGCCCCAAGCTACAGAAATCTGGAGCCACTACACATCAGGGTTTTTTTAATTTTATTATTTCACCACAGCACATAAATGATTACACATCACTTAGTTTAATTGAACTGTATACTCACTGAGAGCACTGCCCTCTGCCCTACTGTTGGTTGGAGCTCCTTTACCAGAGCGAGGTGGCTCACACAGATATTTCTGCTTCAGGAGAGAGGCCTTGTGTTGCTCAAAATCACAGCGCTGGACAAACAAACAGTGAAAAAAACAGCTTTTAAAAAAGGCGAAACACTACGGTGGACGACAGGTGCAAAGGAGCTACAACGGCCCAAACACTTCCATCAGCAGAAACGATGTGCAGTTAAAAAAAAACGATGCAAATATGAAAACACAAACGTGCCAAAACACAAGAACCAGTTTACCAACTTGATGAAACTCGCAGCATTTACTAAAAACGCTGAATAAATGCAGCAAAACATTAACAAAAACACCCGCTGCACACAGCTGGGACCATACACAAGTTGGCCAACTGTCACTATTTGCAGAGGTAGTCGGTTTCATTATTGTACGTGTTTTATCAGTATATTTGAAGAATTGGTTAGCTTCGTTAGCTAGCTTTCTGCAGAGCGTTTGTCCTAATTGAGTGTTTTGGGCCGTTGCAATGCTTTTGCACTGTCGGCTACCGGAAGACACTACTAGCAAAAATGTTGGGGATATAATGAAAAAACAATTAGAACATCCAGATTACACATTCATATTTATTCTAAATTCACTAAAAGTTAGCATTAGAGAAACATTTTAACAGAACATTTTGTCTTTGTCTTAGTGTAAGAAATCAACTGGTTTGAAACTACTACTGAAAATGCACATTTAGACAGAGAGAGAGATCCATCCTGTTTCCACTTCCGTCGGGGTAGTTTCCCCCGTCCGCATAAAGTATGTAAGGACAGAGGGTGTTGTGTACTGTACAGATTATAAAGCCTGTGGAGGCACATTTGCTAATTCTCCTCCTACCTCATGGCTTAGTCGGATGGCAGCTTCAGTGAAGGACTTCCTCTCCCTGTCAAAAGTCCACCTCTGATTATCGAGCTCTGCCCAGCGCATCTGAAGACGCTCCCACTCTTCCAAAAAGTAGGAATCAGCCAGTTCAGAGACGACAGGGGAAGCAAAGCTGTCCTGCAGACAAAAAGGTAGCATTACAAAGTCTGACACTAGCAAAAGGTCATATGAAAACGTATTTGAACCACACCTGTAGCAGCTGCTGTTGAATTCTTACAAGCTGTTGACTCTCCTTTAGTTCACAATCTAGTCGAGCCAAGAGCTTCTTATGGTCGGTACCAACACTAGTGTGGCCTAAACACAATTAAGTGATAGACACTACACGTGAATAAGTTAAAATATGTCAACTAATACACAGAAATAACCCCAAAATAGACAGCTTAATAATACTTTTTTTCATTTTGGAAGTCACAACTTTAAAAGATTGCTAAATCCGGCAGTTTACCTTCAGAAGAGAATTCAGCCAGTCTGCTCTGCACCTGCCTCCAACTCCGAACCACTCCTCCTGTTACATGGTCCCCCAGCGCTCCCTCAGCCTCGTCTAGCCTTTTGTCTTCAGTCTGGGAATCATCCTGAACATCCAGCACGTCAGACAGGCTCTTTAAAAACAAGGTTAGACTGGTTTTATGTTGAATATGGATCTTACTTTCCAGCATAATCACTTCCAAGATCAACAAAAGAATGTCAACACAAGATCGTTTTAGAAGCTGTTCTGGGGCTTTTGATGATCGACTACCTTTGATGATCTACTACCTATGTTGTAAATGTATTATCTTTTTTTAATTCACACACAACATCTATAGCACGTCTGGCCGTCCTGGTAGGAGGATCCGTCGCCTGTTGCTCTCCCCATTGACTGTGGGGTTTCTTTGGAAGTTTTTCCTTGTCCGATGTGAGGGTCTTAGGACAGAAGGTTTCGTATTCATATTCTGTACAAACTGTCCCGAGACAAATGTAAACTTGGTGATATTGGGCTATATAAATACACTTTGAGTGATTGACTGAACCTTGTATTCAGCAAACTCTGCTTTGAACTCCCAAAACAAACTATTTTCTCCTTCAACTAAGGTACAGCAACATGGTACTCTTTATCATATCACTGCAGGGCATTTGTCCTTTCATCACTTTTCTGTATATATTTAACATATAAAGCATCTGCGGAGGAAGACCATTCGATTCGATTGAGAGTTGCACGACAGCAAAGTAACTATACAAAATAAATCATCCTTTTCAGATCCACTTATAGTTTGGCAGATTTATTTTTGGCAGAAGGACTAATGTTAGTTACTGTCTCAGTTAAAGGCTTTCGTCTTTCTCTCACATGCTCCATGTCGACTCTGAGCCCATGAAGTAAAGTTGTGAGGCTGTGGCGCAGCTTCATGGCCTCCCTGAGCTCGGCTTCTCTGCGCTCCAACATCAGATGTAGTGTGGCCTCTTCTCGCCTACAAGATGTAGAGAGGGAGTGGGAGAGAGAGAGAGAAAGGGTTAGAAAGGAGGTGGAGAACACATTTGAAGGGCTACATCTATAAATCAGAGAGTGATATCTTACTTTGCAGTGGACCTTAATGATTTGATTGGCGGTTCTCTTTTGCCTCGACCTCCAGGGGGAATGTTCAACACCTCTATGGCTATAGAGAACAAGGCAATATGGGAAATGTTTTGTGGTTTAAGAAAACATGGATGAATATTGTGTGGATTTAGCCGATACAGGACAGATTGAGCCTCACAGGGTCCCTTCTCTCGGTGTCGTTCAGTGAGCTGAGACATTCGCTCCTTCAGTCGGTTGGTGTGCTGCTCTCTGCGCTTCAACTCACCCTCCTGCTGGTTACCCCGCAGCTGCAGACGAGTGCACTGGCGACAAGTTAGACATTATTTTGTGAAGGGAGGGATGTTTGAAATGTATTCAGGTAGTCACATATCTGTCACACATACTACATACCTTGGCCCGTTCATATCTCAGTGTGTCCTGCAGTCTGGCAACATGCTCAGACATCTCCTTTAGTTGCTCCTTCAAGGTAGATTTCCCCGCAGAATAAAACAAGTGCATATTTTGTGGAAAGTATTTAAAACATGCAATAAAACTGAATATTTCCATCTAACAACACGTGTCATAATTCATGTATTCTCTCTATCTGATATTTCCCAAAGGACAACAAATGGTGTCATTTGTTTACATAGTCAAAAGTATGTGCCAAAAAAGAGCAAGCAATCCAATCATCTTTTCATCCAAGGATGATTTCACTCGTCATAACAAACCCAGCAAGCTTTTGAGATGCCCTGTTGAAATACTGTATAAAGAAAGAGAAAATAACATTTTCTAAGGAGTGTTTCTTTATTTTATTCTTGTGTGCAGGCCTTTACTATGAACTATTATTGCCACACACTGTTCCACAAATGGGACAATAGTTATATAGTTTTGAATGAATAATTGCTGATTTGAGAATTGAGTAAAGACAAAAATGATATCCTATATTTAATTCACTTCATTATTTACCCACCGAGTCTCCGTGCTCTCTGTGCTCCTCCCTGTCCGCCCACCAGGAGTCACTGGGAGAGAGCTCCTTCTGAGGGCTGGGGTCCCTGAGCAGAAAGGAGCCTGTGGTACAAAAGACAAGCAAGGGGGAAGGGGACAGAGAGCTGTAAGTGGTTGTGTGGATTTAATGTGTTTCCAGCATGTGTGATAGTTTTACCTGAGTATCTTCCAACTCTCTTCTGGCCAAACCTGGAAGCCATCTTCATGCCAATTCACAAAAGAGCATCAAGACAGAGCACATGTTAATCAAATATAATTGTAAGTGGTGTGCTGCACAGGATTAAAACATTTGACCTTTTTACTATGGAAACCAATGATGTGTCATGTGCCTTACCTGAGCAGAAAGGTAAACCCTCCTCAGACAGACACTGCCGGTTTTATTTCCAGGTGATGTCACTTCTGCTGATTACCTCCATTAGCCAGAAGGAAGCTTCAGGATTAACATGATTCAGTCAGCTGCTTTTGCCCCAACATAAACTTGTGTACATGGTTTGAAAGTATTGTTTACTTTTTAAATAAGGAGCTGTAGGTGTTGTAGGCCCCATTTAAAGAAATATCCATGATTAGAAGAGAAACCTTGATAAGAGACACACTCAGCCTTTAAAAAAAGATGTTGCCACTCAAACTGATTTAAGTCAGAACATGGTCAGCATGTCATGTCACCTGTCAAGTAATTAGAGAATGATATTGTGTTCTGCTACACACTACATGTATTACCTGGATTTGTTGTTGTTTTCCATACATATATCAATAAATCATCTGAGAAGTCTTCCACGACCCTTTCTCTATACAAAATAACAACCTAGAAGTACAGAACATGCTGTTAATCGTCTGTGCTAATGGTGCTGCTTGTCAGCTATTATCCTGTGCATTTATGACACTGTGGCCAGATGTCCCCAGAGTCTTTATTTGACCAAGTACATTTATGGCGCGTTTCCACTGCAGCGGGTAGCTCGCTTTAAGCGTGCCGAGCCGTGCGGGGCCCGTTTTTGGTTGCGTTTCCAATTGGCCTACTCCGGCTAGCGGGTCCTAATTCACAGTTTTTCTGGCCCCATAAAATCGTGGTTCTAGGGCCAGGAACAACCAGGCTGAGTCGGGCTGAGTATGCTAAACTAGAGAGAGAATCGCTGGCAAGGCAAGGGGGCTACAACTACAACAAGAAGATGAACATATTTGACCGTGATTTAATTATAATACACGTTTCAAAATGATGCCGAAGTAACAACATACTGATACCGGTTAGTAAAAACCATGAATTAATGCTTTGACAAGTCTGCAGACAGACGGCAAGCGAAAAACCCTTTTAAAATGCGTGTTTTCTAAATGGAGCTTGGCTAAGCTGACGTTATATATGCTCCGACCGTCCACACTCACAACAACGGCCTATACAGACATAAATAAACCAGCGACTGTATTCGCCATGACACAGGCAGTCTGTGGTTTGTAATTGTTTTGTCTAGTTTCTGAACAGATATGAAGAGCTGTGAGCTCTGAGTGCTAAGAGCTAACGGCTGTGTTGTTTTTCTGGGGCTCTCATTGAAGATGACGTCACGGCTCCGCCTACACTGCGTTACTATAGTAACTACCCCAGTTCCTAAACTGTAATGGAAGCGCATTAAAGTGAGCCGGGCCTAATAAGGCCTAACCAAACCGAGCGAGGCCGAGCGAGGCCTGTTTTTTCGGATTGTAGTTATAATTTAAATAAATAAATAAAAACACTTTGTTTTGTTTCTGTAATTCTCCTTTCCTGTGTGTTCCTGCCGGACCGTCTCTCCGTCTCTCCCCCATTCTCATTGAGTATTTTACAAAGAGTGAAACAGCGCCCCTCTAGATGTCATAGTGAAACAGTAGATTGCATTCACTGTTGCGAGAGGAGGCCAGCAGAATCTAGTTTCCCTTGGTGAAAAAAAATTGAGGGATTAACCAATCAGATGAGTCCCACGTGATGCCCCTGCCAACCTGTGATTGGTCAGGGCCATGCCAGGGGAAGCCAGCCACCTCTAGCTTCCCTTCAGGGGCCAATAGAGTCTGGCTGCAGACCGCAGCAAGGGAGATGGGTCTGGCTGCAGACCGCAGCAAGGAGGCGGATCGTATAGGGGCGGATCGTATAGGGGCGTTTCCTAACTTTTTTTATCCAATAGCAACTTAAGGGATTCCAGCTGCTTTTATAAATCCTCGCAGAAGAAGTCATTCGTTCTAGTGATGGGAATTCCGGCTCTTCTTGGTGAGCCGGATCATTTGGCTCACCAAGAAGAGCCGGCTCTTTCGGCTCCCAAAGGGCTCTTCAGTTTACCACATATTATACCTTTAATTAAATCAAAGGTAGCCCTGTTTTGACTAATGAATGATGTATATGTGTACACATGTATCACTTAAATTATTCAATACATCCTTTGTACTGAAGTATTCAAAAGTAAAAATTACATGTTTAATATAAATTATTTGCTGTGGCCAATTGTTTTCATTGCATTTACAGACCCGTGTAACTCTCTGATACCACCCAATGAATGCATTGACTTGCTTGTAGAACCACGCTACACAAAACAGATGGCAACACCTATAAAAACTATTTTAAAAAAGGGGCTACTGTATCAACCTATATAAAGTATATAAATATAGTTTTTCTCCCTGCAGGAGAGGGGAGCGTGCTTTGAGATCAGCTGCTAGGCTGCAGCGGGGAGAAGAGGGGGACAAAAAGAGATATCCGTCCTCCGTGTTTTATTCTTATAGTAGTAAGAAGAGAAGTAATGGGGCAGAAACCCTCCTTTTTACGCAGCGGTCCAGACATAGACATCATAGCTACGGCGACACATATTCAGTTGCCAGTTACTTTTGGCATTAGGGCAGGGATATCTTTCAAGGTTTGACATAATGAATTGTGCTACTTTTAAAGCAAGCAACGATGTTTTCAAATCTGTAATCAAAAAGCTCCTCAAAAACACTATAGAAGCAGTTCCTGCCGTTGTTACGTTAGTTCAAACAGTAACAACGGACTACTTTTCTTAGCGGATGCATGTCAATTTAAATCAATACATAAAACTATTTTTTAAATCAATAAAATCTTTTACTAAATCCATAAAAGCATTTCAATTATTATTGGGAGTCATGTCGTTACTTTGTTGAGAATGTGGCCATGTGTAATAAGCGGGATAATGTCCACATTGCACATTGCATAATGTGCCTTCATGCCGATCTAGATCCCTCCGCAAAAACAAAACAAAAAACGGCTCGTTCACAGGCGAGAGCCGGCTCCCGTCGTTCACTATAGGAAACGCCCCTATAGGATCCGCCCCTATAGGATCCGCCTCCTTGCTGCAATAGAGTCTGGCTGCAGACCGCAGCAAGGAGGCGGATCGTATAGGGGCGGATCGTATAGGGGCTGATCGTATAGGGGCTGATCGTATAGGGGCGGATCCTATAGTAGGAATGGGGCGTGTACTTTGAGGAGCCATTGTCGAATAGCCAGGAAATACACATTTCGATCGCTTCTTTTGTTGTTTACATTTATCTTTTGGTATATTTGGCTCCATAGGAACACTTTGATGCACATTCAGTATAAGTGTGTGAGGTTGTGGTTGCGATGCCGATATCCGGACGCGTAGAGCGAGGACTACAAAATGACAATGAGGTGACTGGGGATGTCTGTTCAAAACATTGCAAACGTGAATAAATCATTTCAAATATGTATTTGTCTCCGACTGTCATTTGTACATCGTTGTTAATGTGATGTTTAGTAGCTTTGATAGCTGTCCATACCTCCAGACAGCCTAAAGTAAGACACAAGTTGTTTACTCACAGCCCGAATGCAGCATCGACATCCGTGGCCAGCTGTGATCCTCTCCGATTAACTTGTGACAGGACTTCTGTAGCTATTCTCCAGCGAGCAAGGTTTTTATTAAATACCTCCATCCCTCTCATCACAACACGACTCTACACTGTGCAGAAAAAAAACAACATAAATGAAAATAACCTTGCTGGATAGCTTAGAATGAAACAAACAAACTATCTTCCATGGTTGATACTGATGTCACAGTGACGGCTAAACCACAGACTAGTCTAGCGGGGGGGCACAAGTTGAATCCATATAATGAAATTGTTATTTTATATATATTTATATTTATTTCTATCCTACATTGTCTAGGCTATATAAACCGGCGGAAGTGTCACAACTTTCTTGGTTTGTGATTATAGAGAGAGGCCGAGATGGGAGTGGCTATACAGGACGGTCCTGTATATAAGGTCTCTGAAATGGCTATATACAGGACGGTCCTGTACACAACGCCAAATGGCTATATACAGGACCGTCCTGTACACAGCTCTCTGAAATGACTATATACAGGACGGTCAACAACATAAAAAGATAAGCCAAAAAAAAGACTGAAATCAGCATAAAAAGCTAAGCAATTGGCATGGAAAGAGATTTAATTGCCACCATTTTATATTGAGGGGAAACTCATTGAAAATAATGTTGAGAATATTTATCTGTGAATCCTATCCCTACATTACCACCCGCGAAACTTGCTTAAGCATGCTATAATAGCTCGGTCTGTATATAGTCATTTGACGTTAGCTGCAGGACGGTCCTGTATATAGCCATTTCAGATATCTTATCCACAGGACCGTCCTGTATATAGCCATTTCAGAGATCTTATATACAGGACGGTCCTGTATATAGCCATTTCAGGGCTTCTGTGCAGGACCGTCCTGTATATAGCCATTTCAGAGAGCTGTGTACAGGACGGTCCTGTATATAGCCATTTGGCGTTGTGTACAGGACCGTCCTGTATATAGCCTCGGCCGAGAGCGATAGAGACATAGATCGAGATACTGTAGAGATAGACATAGAGAAAGATCGGCTGTGCGTAAGTGAGTTGTGTGTGTGTGTGTGCTTGTGCGTGTGCGTGTGTGTGTGTGTGGGAGAGAATAGCTGTAGGGCTAACCAAGAGAGGATGGATTCAGGAGTTGTTAAACAACTGATGGATTTTATGATCCACGATATTTATGCTGATGGCTTGGAAAAAAGAAAACTGTTGACAATTATCCTTTATTATCTTGTATGAATATATCTGGTATATTGCTCATTTTCCATAAAAGAAAAACATTTATTTGAGTTTTATCTATCTCTATCTGTCTCGCTATCTATCTCTCTGTCGCTATCTCGCTATCTGTCTCGCTCTCTATCTCTCTGTCGCTATCTCTCTCTCTCTATAATCACAAACCAAGAAAGTTGTGACACTTCCGCCAGTTTATATAGCCTAGACAATGTAGGATATAAATAAATATAAATATATATAGCATGTATATATATATATAGCATGTATATATATATATATATATGTATATACATATATAAAATAACAATTTCATTATATGGATTCAACTTGTGCCCCCCCGCTAGACTAGTCTGTGGTTTAGCCGTCACTGTGACATCAGTATCAGCCATGGAAGATAGTTTGTTTGTTTCATTCTAAACTATCCAGCAAGGTTATTTTCATTTATGTTGTTTTTTTTCTACACAGTGTAGAGTCTTGTTGTGATGAGAGGGATGGAGGTATTTAATAAAAACCTTGCTCGCTGGAGAATAGCTACAGAAGTCCTGTCACAAGTTAATCGAGAGGATCACAGCTGGCCACGGATGTCGATGCTGCATTCGGGCTGTGAGTAAACACTAGGCTTGTTTGAGACACATTGCGGCTCGCCTCGAAAGTAGACGAGAGTAGCCGATCGCAGCCGGGGGAGGTGTCAAAAAGCTCGTCTTAAGTCGGACAGCTCGGACTCGGAGTCGGCTTGACTGGCTGGGTTTGCAATGGCGGAAATTGCGTTGGCGTTTTTCGTTGCAGATGAAGTGGATGCAATAGAAATCCCACATGTTTTGTATGGAGAATGTAATTTGATTTAATCTTGCCATTTTAAATGATGTATTCAATAAATAAGGTTAAACCAAATCATTACATTACAATAGATTTTATTTTAATGATTTGGTTTAACTTAAAGATAAACTTTATTGTTATTGCACATATTACAGGTACTGAGACAACGAAATGCAGTTTAGCTTCTAACCAGGTGCAACAAGCAGTGAAGTGGAAAGTAATGTACACAATCTACAGAATAACATATAGAATGAATTGAATGATGAATAAACAGTGGGGTATGAATTAGGGATCGACCGATATGGCTTTTTCAAGGCCGATACCGATACCGATTATTAGTAATCAAGGAGACCGATAACCGATATTTGGAACCGATATACATTTGCAGTAAAATCAGAAAATCTATAGTGTCAAAATGTAGAATAACACAAACTCCAACACAACTCAACACAACTTCTTTGAAATGCATTTAAGCACATATTATGTTTAATGAACTTTTAAACATCTTACAACTGGTTTCCTCTCTGTGCCCTTTTCTTTAGTGCAGTCATCTGCAATGAGTTAGAGAGAGACAAGAAGTGGGGCTGCAGGCTGACATGCTTAACTAACAATAATGCTTAATTTATTATATCTGTCTATCTAACATAAAATCCCAATAAACTGCTAGCAACTGCAAAACACTAGTGCTAGCTAATGTTTTGCAAACTATTACAAGTGAGGCTATTACAGTAGACCTAACGTTAGACTAGTAGCCTCACTTCTAATATTTTGCTAAACATTTTCTAAATACATATACACATACTTCACAGATAAACCTGAAAAACTGCGAGGCTCCACTCGCAGCCCCCCCTCCGCACCACAGTTACTCCGCTGCGAGACGCTGCACGCACCCCAACTCTGACTGACTTCCCGCGTCCCTGTGTAACTGGGAAGCTGATAGAATTGGATCAATAGATCGTGCTGTTTTTGCAACTTCAGCATAGGGGATTGGGATGTTTATTGAATTTCGGCTTTCAACTGATTTACCTTCGAAACACATGTATGGCTCTGCCGCTCAGCGCTGCTGCTTGCCTCTGTATAGAGGCTTCTCAATACTCAAATTTCCCCTCCTCGACTCCCCTCCTCGACTCCCCTCCTCGAGACTTAGTCCCGCCCACAGGAGATGCGAGCGGAGGACCGAGGAGGGGAACCGGGGAAAGAGGAGGGGAAGCAGCAGACGTTTAAAGAAATGAGAACTCCTCTCCTCTGAGCGGTCATATTAAAGCGACGTCCGTTCATTATTACGTGGCAACAGCTGCATCAGCTGTCGAGTGTTTTGTCATATTTTATAATCTCTGTTAGATCAGCTGAACATTGTTCCCCCACATATTTACCTTGAATTCATTGAGAGTGCGGTATAATGAGACAATAACAGGCTACAGATGCGGACACACACACACAAATATATTTATATAAATATATGCAATTTAAAGTATGAGAGCACTCTCATAATAACGTAACACAATCAGAGACTGGATATATCCCCCCCCCCCCCCCCTCTCTCTCTGGTCGCTGAAATGGGGAATTGAAATTACGGGCCAAAAGTTGTATTTGCAAGTATTAAAAGTAAGCAGAGGACACCAAACCAACTGAGACCTGTCTGTCCGCCGCATCTGCGCACACACTGTACCACACACACACCTACACACTGTACAGGACATACCTACACACTGTACCACACACACACACACACACACACACACACACACACACACACACACACACACACACACACACACACACACACACACACACACACACACACACACACACACACACACACACACACACACACACACACACACACACACACACACACACACACACACACACACACACTGTACCATACACACCTAAGCTCCTAAAGCATAATCAGGCTACAGCCGTTGTGTATTTTAGTATGTGAAGCACTAAATGTTCTTAGAAAAATATCGACTCTTTGTTTGTATATATCTACTAAACTAAAGCAAATAAAGAGAGTAGGTCTGTTATACTGAGTGATATTTATTTTACACACTGCTCTGCTTTCTGCAGGACCTCACAGCTGTTCTCACTGTAAACATCGCGTTGCGATGAGAGCAGTTTCTAAAATAATATCCAGGGGATGCATGCAGAGCTGTCATTGGCTGAGATAAGTCCGGCCGTGTGTCACGCCTCCACCGTTCCCGGAAATGCATCCGCGGAGGAGCCGTGGAGGAACCATCAGTGTATCCTCGGTTATAGCTCCTCCAGAGAGCCTCCTCGACGCTCGATCCTCGGTCCTCGGTGTGCATTTAGAGAAATGAGACGTCCTTCAAAATGGCGCGCTGAAATTCATTTCCGGGTCACTACCGGAGGACCGAGGAGTCGAGGAGTCGAGGAGGGGAAATTTGAGTATTGAGAAGCCTCTTATGTGTCTGCGTTCTTCGCACCTGCCTGTAATCTGAGAAGGTCCCGCCTCTATGGCTGGCTCCCGCCCGGAAAATCTTCAGTGTTGATTGACACTTCAGTAATAGCCTATCAGATAGCGCTATGGGCGGGACATTGCTCGTGTACAGAGAGTGGTGACTGCAGACAGAGAAACGGCCGCATCAGAGCCAAAGTGTTATCGGCAATTTTATAAAAAAAAGGCCGATACCGATAATCGGTCAAATGAGGAATATCGGCCCCGATAATCGGCCTGGCCGATAATCGGTCGACCCCTAGTATGAATACACTAGATATCAGCCTGTGAGCAGTATGAACAGTGTGTATGAATATGCTAAGATATATAAAGTATGAAAACGGTAAGCAGTATAGTATAAAATATATTGATATTAATTTCATGATGATAAACATTGTGGAACAATGATGAAAAATGGGAATGGATGTGGCGACGTAAAACTGACACAAAACAACAACAAACTTTTGCCAGCCAATGGGAGAGTTTCATCAGCAGCACGTGGTAAAAACCACCAATGAGCGCTCAGCTCGAGATACCAGCGAGCCGTTTCCCATCAAGCATTTCGCTTCCGCAGCTCGTGGAGAGCAACTGCGCCAACTCGCCTCGCCTCGCTCTCAAGGCTGCGGGCGTCTTTGTCCCGCGAGATTTCAAAGTCTCATGTGGGCGAACCTCCAGAGCAAGTCGGACAAAATGACTAACCATCATGCAACGCACTAGCAAGACGTTGATCGCAACTGCGCAGGTCTGCGCAGGTCTTGCTTGTCTCAAACAAGCCTAACTTGTGTCTTACTTTAGGCTGTCTGGAGGTATGGACAGCTATCAAAGCTACTAAACATCACATTAACAACGATGTACAAATGACAGTCGGAAACAAATACATATTTGAAATGATTTATTCACGTTTGCAATGTTTTGAACAGACATCCCCAGTCACCTCATTGTCATTTTGTAGTCCTCGCTGTACGCGTCCGGATATCGGCATCGCAACCACAACCTCACACACTGATACTGAATGTGCATCAAAGTGTTCCTATGGAGCCAAATATACCAAAAGATAAATGTAAATAACAAAAGAAGCGATCGAAATGTGTATTTCCTGGCTATTCGACAATGGCTCCTCAAAGTACACGCCCCATTCCTACCGTTAACATAACGTAACGACTTCCCCGGTGTAACCAGTTAAACGGTAACAACGGCACATTAGCATCTGCGATCTTTTCTACTTAATGCTATCTGCTCAAATGGTTAACATTGAACATTAAAAGATCAGGCAGTTCAGGGAGAGTCGAAGGAAGGAAGGCAGGCAGGCAGCTTTGCATGACATTTATTTATTTATAGAAGGACCATGCATACACAAACATTAATCTCAGCAAAGAGAAGAGATGCAATATGCCAGATTATAGCTAATAGCTAATTTCCATCTGTGGTCCATTCTTCTGGACGTGTTTCATTGTGATGATAGTGAGTCAATCTGTTTGTTGGAAAGACAGTAGTTGAGTGATTACTGATAGAACAGTATTAAAAGAGATAATTATTCAAAGTGTTGTTACTTTAAAGTGTTGTTACTGACCTTTTTCTCTTTTATTTTCTTTACCTCACCTGTAACTGCTGAGACCCTGAGGAACATGCACACTAGACTGACCTGCTCTGGCAACCTGATTTCCACTGTACGTAATAGTATTTGGTTATGGTATATTATTTATATACATCAAAGGCACAATGCACCCCCCAGAGACACACATGTATTGAGTGTGATATTGTGCATAGGTCAAGTGAAATCATCTTTACACACTAGAAAACTGTAGGAGCGGCAACTTGTTTTGAAATTGAATTTTTAATATCCGATAATAAAGTTGATCTGTTTTCTTTATTCTTCTCTCTTCCCAGCTCCATCCATCACCGTGCTCTGTTCCTGAGGGTCCTGCTTGCTAATCAATGCTCATATGTTTTTACACAATTTCAAATAAAGTCAATGTATTGTATGACATGAAGTTGTGCTTCATTCGGAGTCAATAATAAATTCATTCTGCCTTCAACTGCACAATGATTGTGGACTGCACCGACATCCATGTAGCTGCCCCCCCAGTAAGATGAACCAAGCAAAGAGGGTCACTATCATGCCTAAGGACATCCAGCTGGCCCGCTGCATCCGTGGAGAGAGGGCTTAGACTGACCTGAGACCAGCACACCCAAACACAACGGCTCTTTTAAGAGCCACCTACAGTTTCAAAGAGTTGCAATCCTACGTTATTATAATTATTAAACTGGTTCATATATCACTTAGTTTACTGAACCGTAATGAATGAAAGAAATGAGTGAGGTAGTGGTTTACTGAAGTTACAAAGACATTAATATATGAGTAACAGGTCAGTGTAAACACAAGCTTCTGTCAATTATGGATCACTCAAACTATTTATATAAAAATATGTAATAAAGTTCTAAAACAAGTATTCGGTATATTCCTTGATAGCTTTTGGAGAAGGTTGTTTTTAAGTTTACTAAAATCTATCGTTTCAACTGTTTCACTTTATAAAAAGGAACAGGTGAGTAGAGCATCATTGAGTTTCTTATTCTGTCAGTAAATTATCCAAATGAAATGTTTATCATTATTTTATTCAACCCTAAACAAATTGATTGTACCTTTTTAATAATGACCTTACATGGTTAAGTTAAATTAACTTCAGAAAATCAAATCTGTTCTGAGAAAAAACTAATAAATGTTTAAAGATAGGAACTTGCCATCCCACTGAAAAACAGTCCGTAGAGATTTAAAGGCGTAGTTGTAGTTCAGTCCAACGTTTCATTTGGATTCATTTCTCCAACAGTCAACTATTTTCATAAAGAATATTTTTTTTTTTCAAAGTCAACTTTATTGTCAATCTTACTCAGTTTGTGTTTATAGACAGAGATCAAAAAGACTTTTAAATCAAATAAAATTATACAATTTACAGATATGTATACAAATATATATATATATATCCTATATAATGATGGTGGACACTTCACCTCCAGCAGGGCAGATGGCTGCACAAGTCCATCGGGGGATGCTCCCAAAACACCGACTCACTCACAAAGAGACCAGACTCGAACACTGTCTCCTGATAGGCCTGCACAAAAGCCTTCACCCCTTCGGCCTCGTTTACAACCCCCCAGTTGACAGCCATGACTCCGTCCAAGTTGTACCCCCCGAGCACCCTCTTCATGAGGGACGTGCATGGAGTGGATGAAAGTCCCGACCGCAGCACAGCACCAAACTTGCTGGCTGTCAACCTGCCCCGCCTGTGTAACTGCCAGAGGATTTGTCCGCTGTCCTCCGGTGGCTGTCTGGATGGCAGCTTGCTGGTCTCTGCTCAGTCGCATTGAGGCAAGAATTGCCTCAAGCCCCCGACCCCCATGCCCCTTCACCAGCTCCGGCACGGTGACAATGGCCTGATGTTGAGGCCGCGGCTCTGGCTCAGGTGACAAAAGCCATGCCATGCCACACTGTGCGCCCCTCAGTGCAGACCTGAACCAGTCTACATCCTGAATGACGATGTCTCTGGCCAGTGGGTTGTATGTCTCCTCTCACTGTTGGTAAAGTTGAGACACCGGCTGGACTACTTTGGAAGTGCCAGGCTTCCTCCACTGGCACTCAACATCTGTGGAGCTGATCTGCCACATGGCACATATTGCCAATGCTGCAGCGTGGCTGCATCTGAACATCCCCCGTGCACAATCACAGACAGCGCTCTGCATCGCGCCATCGTCTCCCATGCAGATCTGTACAAATAAAGTAAGTACCATGTTTGTTAGCATGCTATAATAGATTGAATGAGCAATAATACAAGGATGGTCTGGATCTGGGGGTGGGAGGGGTTATTTTTCCATAGTTTTGTCCTCTTGTCTGATTGTTGTTATTGTTTGTTTTTTCTGTATTTTTTGCAATGTGTGTTGTACTGGTTGTGATTGTACATTGTATTTTTCTAAATGTGTATGAATACATTTTTGAAAAACATTTGATCAACAATAAAAAAGGATTTGGTCAGGATCTAGATTCAGTGTAGTTTATTAATTAATCAATGCTCTCTACATTAGGAAAACACATACCAGTGTACCAGAGGGAGTCACACACAGCTGTGCCTAGATAACCAAACAAATTGACAAGATAACCAAAACCCTTGAATCTACACACAGCAAATAAACTCAAATGACACAACGAGATGTAAAAGGAGATCACACATACAGTATAGTCGATATAAAACTGGCCGCTTCAATCTGAAGAGCAACTAAAACAAAACACGCGAGTGTACCTTGTTCTTGTGAACACTAATGTTATCCACAGCATACACAGAGACCACGAAGTTCTTAAGGAGAAAACTAGTTCCTGAAACAAAACACGTTAGTGTACCTTGTTAGCTAATGTTAGCTAGCTGACATTAACGTTACACATTGCACTCATATTACTCACCAACATCTTGTAAAGCCGGTCCCCGCTGCTCTTACAGAACCGACTAACTCCCCTTTCGTGTATGTACAGCTCTCAACGTGTCCAGACTTGTAGTGATGTTCACCTCGTTTTATACTTTTATTCTCATTCTGAAAGAAACAGGTGAAATTTGCTAACGTGACGGCCGTCTTTGTGATGGTGACGCGTATTGTGCGAGACCAGAGACCTGTAGTTCACTCAGCGGTTTCACACAAAAAAATGTGTAACTTCACAGTTTTACGACACATTTAAATTTTTTTGACTTTCAAAATATTCTTTTAAATTGACAAACATCATATGTGTCATTCGTGGCACAATTCAAACGGGATCAAAAGATAACCTTTCTCTCTCCATTGACTTCAATGTATAATTTTACGCTTCCGGGGTCCCATGGAGGCTCCCGGAAAGGGAGGGACTTCGCCTCTCTATATAATGTTCTTTTAAAAAACGTTAACTAAAAGGGAACAATCTATTTGGCACAGCTGAAGCTCTGGCCTTCCTTAAAAACTAACTAATTTAATAAAAATCACAGTTGTATTACACACAATGCACTGTTTTTTGAGAACAAAAATTCGTAACTAATGCACCATAATACATTCTGACGAAAAATAAAAATTATTATGAATACAAATAAAATAAAAGACAGAAATGCGTGTGTGCACCACGACAAAGGAGCCTCATTCACTTAATAGGCGCATTCACACTGCGGTACTTTTCCCACAAAGGGACTCCCAGCAGCTTCTACTGAAGCCTTCCGAGTAAATCGCCAGAACGCCGACACCTCCTCATCTCCACCGCTCCCATGTTTTATTTTGTGTTGTCATAAGTTAGTCTCTCGGCGTTTCTGCGCTGGGCTAATGCTAATGCTATTAATGCTAATGCGAGGATAATAAAATGGCGGCTTCACAAAACTTTTTGGGAGTTTTACGGGGCGTGGTTTGCAATCCGCCCAGCCAATCAGAAATATAGCTCTTTTCTTACAAAAGAGCCACTCGAAAGTCGGGGGTAAAAAGGTTCGCATGAACTAATTTTAGTACCGGCTCTTTTTGGTGTGAACGCGATCATGAACTAAGTTCGCATGAACCTTTGTGGGAAAAGTACCGCAGTGTGAATGCGCCTAATGGGGTTGTTTGCGTGGTGCAGACACGTAAATGTAACAAAGTTCGTGAGTCCACCACGCAATGCGGTGTTAAGGAGTCGTGGTGGAGTCACGCATTCTGGTGAGATCAGGTTGATCATTATAGTTATAAAAAAATAAGAGAATAAAGTAAACGGGTATAAAATATACTATATGACAGTAAAAAAAAGTTGTTATTAATAAACAAGAATACAGTTTGAAAGGAGAGTGATTTGTAAAATATCCATAAAGAAAAAGAAATCTGCTTACAGTTCTGTTTCATATGTGTTGAGAGATGTATCCATAGATCTCCTAATTTTGAATGGTGATGACCAATCACACTACGCAGCTTAAAGTTCTTAGTGTGATTGGAAAAAGAAGCCCCAGTATTGCTGGAGTCATGTTGTGGGCTATGTATGTCTTCCTTTAGGGGGGTAGAATCTTTGTTTCAGTTTGAGCATGATGCTTTTTAGATGACAGGGTTAAGCAGAGTGCACAACTCTATGAAAGGGATCCCATTATGCTTTTTGGGGGTTCGGTTTTCCTGTAGTGCATTATTTAAGTTTCTGTGCATGTACATGCTCTGCAGAGGCTAGAATACCAAAGTTCCTTTCAGAGGGACTTTCTCCCCCCCCCCCTGCCTGAAACGCCTCCATTGGACTCCTCTGTTTATTTCTGTAATATTGACATCTCTATGTAACACATGATAGGCTGGGCATCTTTAATCACTTGAGCAATCACAGAGCCGGCCAGCTAACCAATCAGAGCAGACTGGGCTCTGGTTTCAGACAGAGGGTGAAAAGCTTTGTCGTTTAGTGGGAAAATCACAAATTACTCAATTTTGCAGTTTTAGAAATAAGCCATCCATATTAAAAAGAGATGTTTCTTTATATTCAAAAATCACATACAACAATTGGTCAGTGTCCGAAAAGTTTAATTTTGAACAGGTTGCCGACAGCAGCAAAGTTATAAAAGATTAACGGTGTTAAAAGTTTTGGTTAATTGGAATAAGATTCCAGTGTGGAAAACGATGAATGCAACAAGTCACTGAAGCATGATTCATTCAATACAAACACTTTGTAAGTCTTGAGCAGATATATTAACATTGGCTGTTTGGCCATTTATATATTAAAAGTGATTTACATGAAATATGCTCCAGGTTTCCCTATCCAAACATTGTAAGGCATGTGTTTTTAAATTAGAGGCAGAAACATAGAGGCTAACAATAGAAACCCTAAAAGTTAAAATGTTAAATATATACAGACTAGCGATGAAAGGACAAATGCCCTGCAGTGATATGATAAAGAGTACCATGTTGCTGTACCTTAGTTGAAGACACCAATCAATTTAGCTCAATAGCTACCACTTTATCTGTTGGCACACAATAAAATATAGTGTATATAAATATATAACAGAACATGTTCTGATTCTTGAACAGCACCTGGTTTAAATTAATGTTTGACCTGCCATACAAAACAAAAGAGGAATTTGCACTTTCAGTAGCCAATGACATGGGTGGAATTTCACTGACAGGAGACGGGCACCATTTGGTCAGGAAAATTACAAAGACATGTTTAGTACTAGGTAAACCAAGAACGGCTTAATCATTAGTCAAGTTAGTGTCGATACATTTTTTTTTTAGATAACATTTAGAATTTGGCCCCGTTTAAAATGAAATTGATAGGAGTTATGATACTATTACATTTGGCAAACAACTGGAGCAGTTCCCTCCCCCGAACCCATCAGTCCCATGTTGCATCATCCCAAGAGGAGCTGCTGGTCGACCTACAGTGACATCGAGTAGAAATGAAGAGAGCCTTCGCCGGGTAAATTCAGGAATCCTCCACCTTTCCTTCTGCAGTAGACACATAATTGGGAACAATTAAACTAATAAGAAGTCAATACATTCATAGGCATTTTTCACATTAGGGAAAACAAAGGAGTAAATACTAGAAATGAATCAAGCTTGTATGGTAATAATGTTAATCTGAATGGGGTTGTTTGTATAAGATTCAGGGAACATGGTGAAAGAAATATTCTAATATAAAAAAGTCGTAAAACAGCAAATATGGCTGTTACTTTAAGCCAGGATTAACTTAAATGCATGTCACCATCATCTGTTGTATAAGAACAAAAAAGTTCCCCGAGTTGTGGACAGTAGCAATGTGTGATTAGACTAATCACTAGCAAGAACCATCAGATGTACGGCACTTTTTTTGCTTGAAAAACAACTTAAAAAAGGTCCCATGTCATGGCCATTTCTACTGATCATAATTCCATTGTTGAGGTCTACTAGAATAGATTTACATTGTTCAATGTTCCAAACTCACATTGGTTTCTCATACAGCATCTCTGTATAGTATGTGTATTCACTCTCTGTCCTAAACGGCTTGTTGGAGCTCCTGCCCCCCCCTCCCTATGAGCCCAGTGGCCGTCTGCGAGACAGCGAGACACAGCGAAACCCAGCCTGAAACACAGACACACCCGCAGCCTGGCTGGGAGTTTGTGTGTGTGCCCAGGCTGAGTTCACGCTGTCCCGCTCCTCGCAGCAGCGAGCCTCGCAACGTCCTGCCGAGTGTGTGTGTGTGTGTGTGTGTGTGTGTGTGTGTGTGTGTGTGTGTGAGGAAGTCCACGGATTGGTCCAAACGTAACGGCTCCGCGGACATAACGGTAAGCAGATTGGTCCATTGTGACCAATCTTCGGAGCCGTTACGTCACTATACCCAAATACGTCACTACCAAGAAACAATGGAAAAAGAGAAATCCCCAACGAGGCGTTCTGGGACATAGACAGGTATTTTCTGTGTTAGAGTTTTACTCGCTACAGGGTGTACTTTGAGGGTTTGTGACTCTGCAGACCGTTTATATGCAGAAAAAGCTTCATAACACACAAGGGGACGGGTAATAACCAGAAAAGCATGACATGGGACCTTTAAGCAAACAAATGAGTATCAAAGAAGTTGATAACCTTACTGAATAATGAATAGTTTCCGCCTTATATAATTTGATTTAGATTAGAAACTGTAAAGGGGAAATGAAATTGGCTTTATAAGTAAGCATCCATGTCAATAAATGAAGTACATTAGAGCACAATGAAATAAATAGGGACAGAATCCGTACTGAAATAATAACTAAATTAATCAATTATTAGATTATTGCATGGTCCAGCTTCAACAAGGTCCAGATTTTCTGTTTGCCTTCATTTTTATATCATTGTATTTTGTATTTCTTTTATTTATTCAATTGATTTATGCTTTATTTAACAATTATTTTTTTCTTCTGTATGTTTGAATATTGATAGTCACAAGCATCCACGTCAATAAATAAAGTACAGTAGAGCCCAATTAAATAAATAAGGTTCAGAATTGGAACTGAAATAATAACTCAATTAATCAATTATTAGATTAACTGTTTTCGTAATTGTTTATCTTTTTTCATTGTGAAATCTTTCAAGCGAAACAATTTGCTTGGTCCAGCTTGTTTGGATTTTCTGCTTTTTCTCTATTTTATATAATTGTATATTGTTTTTATTTTGAATGCTTTACTCCATAATCTAATAAAAAACATACACAAGACCTTTTCTACAAGTCTTGGTGGCACTTGGGGCTTTACAGCGCCTGCCTGAATTCAGCAGATTAATGTCAGTGTAAACTGTGAAGGTGTAATGAATTTCATCCCTAGTGTACTTATTTGCACAGTTTAACTCCCCAGCTGAAGCCTCAGTGTAGGGAAAAGCAGGCCTACCTCAGAACAGAGAGCAGGATTTAGGGGGTCTGAAGGGATTATCACTGGAGGGGACCCCGACCAGGAGGGGGTCTCTGGAGGCATTCTGCAGACAGAAGTTCCTCAGCTCAGCAGCGGCCTGGGACACCTGCAGAGCCAGACATGAGGAAACATAAACATGTACAGTTGTAATGCTCCAGCTGACCTGCTGTCAAACCTACACCACATAACTGCCACTGTTTTGCATATCATTTGTAAGCAACTTCACAATAAACGGATGGATGTGTCTATTAAACGACACTTTAACAGAGTTATAACAGTGTTTCCTTCAGATAGCACACATTAAGAGGTTTAACTTTGATAAACGTGTCGACACTTTAAAGTGGTGACGCGCTTCCACAGACTGACAGCCTCTATAACGCGGAACAAACTGCTCCCTTAACTGTGGCTTCATTAACGTTTAGTTAACTACACAGGAGTTTATGAGTAACTTTAAAGAGCACTTTGTTGAAGACATGATGTAAGAGTCCACTTGTGTCATTTCTGCAACCGTTTGTCTCCGCCATTCAGCAGTCTCTCGCCCAGTCTTCCGTGTTTGGGTGTCAGTGTTGAGGGGGTTCGTACCTTGATCCTCCGGATGCTGGCCTCTAACCGGAGCTGCTTCACGGTCCGCTGTGCGATGATTAAGTTGTTGCTGGCGTTGTTGTTGGACATGACGACGGTTGTTGGCGGAGAAAAGTTGAGGGCTACTTTATCTAGACGGCCACCACCGAGCGGAAATTAGCCCCAACTGCTCTAAACCCGACTGGGAAACATCGCTCAGCCTCTGCCCCGCCCCCTGTGGGCCAGCGAGACATTCTATTGGAGGTTTGGCCTGTCATTTATAAGTGATGTTACCGCCCCCTGCATACAGCATGAGTTTCCTAGAAAGCATAGCTGTGTATACTGTGACCTTCAGCTGCAGGGTAAACAACCACAACACAGTGTTAAATCACCACCTCATTTCCCTGGAAGTTTGATACTATTTCTCTCAAAACATTAAATGAGGAAACATTTTGTGGTGGGATTCATTTCACGCGATTGCACTGTAGTGTTAAATAACTCAAATAACCAGAGAAGCAAGCAAGTGAAGGCTAGTTCACTAGGTTAGTCAATACCATACACTTTGAGGGTCTAAGGACAGAGGGTGTCGTATTGTCATACTGATATTCTGTACACACTGTGAAGACCACTGAGACAAATGTAACATTTGTGATATTGGGCTATATAAATAAACATTGATTGATTGATTTGGGCACTTGTGGAAGAAGTAATCAGAACCTTTTTAAAAGTAAAAGTATCAGTAACAGAATACAATTATCTTAATTGAATGGTTCTTCATTTTAAACATTAATAAAGCCTCAAAATATTCTTAAAGTGCCAAAATAAAGAAATACATTATGTAGAAAAATAGATTCAATCACCACACTTTTTTAGTATTAATATAAATCTGTTAATTAACTGAATAACGCCTGTATCTATACTTTGATGTTATAACGTAAATGTCTAAGAGTAATTCTGATTCTGATCCTGACTTATTTGCTTTTTTCAGAGGTTTAAACCTCACCTTATTTATCATTCATGTTCTTACTCAGTTTGACTGAAATTGTAAATGGAACAAGTTTTTTTTGTCACATAAAAGTCAAAGGAATAAGTACAGACATACCGTGTTTACATGTCATTAGAAACTGCACAATTAATCTATAAGGGCCAACCCTTTTGAACAAGATAGTGTGTTATATAGGTTTGTGTGCATGTCAATGCACAATGCAAAGGCTAGAATCCCAACATTCCCTCCAGAGGGAGTTTCTCCCCCCCCCTGCCTGAAACACCTCCATTGGACCCCTTTGCTAACTTATAAACACAGTAACATCACACTGTAGCACTTCTATTGGCTAGCGCTCCAACACATTATACGTGATAGGCTAGGTGAGGACATCCGAGATTGACCAATCCCAACAGAGTCGGCCAGCTAACCAATCACAGCAGACTGGGCTCTGGTTTCAGACATAGGGTGAAAAGAGGTGCTGCAGCACAGGCAGTTTGAGAAAAATAAAGAGCTTTTTGAGCATTAAAGAATGTAAACATGTCACAGTAGAGACACAAAATACAAAAATGAACCTGACATGTAGCATTATATGTCCTCTTTAAATGATATCCATTTGAGGTACATAATACGGAAAAACATAATTTATTTTTACCTTCCTTTACTAGCGTTGCTCTGTATTAATCACATGACATAAGTATGTAACTTCACTCACTGAAGATAATTACTCATATCTGTGTCCGACTTGGTCTCTGGTTGATGTGACTGTTACTATAATAAACATGAGTAGTGGATGAATTTATTTATTTATTTATATTTTACCTTTATTTAACCAGGATAGGTCTCATTGAGATTAAAAATCTCTTTTTCAAGAGAGTCCTGGCCCATGAATTGTTATTTCAACCCAATAATGCTTTCAAAGGAAAGTCTGGGGATCATCAAAGTGATTACAGATCCTCCTGACCTGGCAAACTATAACAATTAGAGAAAACTGTTGCTGTTACGTTTAGTGAGTTCCATTCTCACATGGTAAAAAGGGTTAGGGCTTTATCCAGTCTTTACAGCCCTCAAAACTATTTAACATTTACAAATCATCATTTATACAGAGCAATGTGCCACGTGTGTCAATTGTAGAGCTAACATTGACACACATTGACACACAATTTAACTTTAAGTTGTTATGTGGAGCTTCAGTTCCTATTTATGAAAATGCTTTTCATTTTTCAAATACTTATTTCACACAGGAGTATTCATTGTTTCATATTGACACTTTTTTTTTTTAATAAGCAGAAACATGCCATATCATGTATATCATTATCCAGATATGAAATGACTCATAACATGATGAAAGATCACGCAGCCCTTTTAATCACCCATATCAAAAACCGATGACAAAATCATTACAAAGGAGATATAATCAATGATCGATACAAAGTATGTTAACATTCATTATACATGGGACACCAGTTCTACTAATCTTGTAAAAACATCTTGAAACAAAACAAGGTCACAGTATGTTATCAGCTCACTCGGTTGCCTTTTCCCCTGAAGATATATAAGAGAGAAAGAAAGAAGAAACATGGTTATTAATGCCATACATTTCTTTGTGTTTGAACACAAGCCATGACACTAAGTTGTAAGTCATACTCACAAAGGATTGGTCCAACGGTGACGGTTTCCAGATGCTCAGAGTTGGAAACAGAGCGATAGTTCCTATGTGTGCAGGGCTATGGGTGGTGGGAGAAGTTGAAGAAAATACGATTAAAACCAGAACAAGGGGCATTTGTGATGAATTATTGATGAAGTGAAATTAGTGACTTACTGGAACACAGGAGCTGGTTCTCCGATCACACAGGCTGAGGCTGCAGTGAAGGTACAGGTCTCTGTACTCATGCTGCAGCAGGAAGAACAGGGAAGAGAAACGAGCCCGGAGAGAAACGCCGCTCTCCACCACGGACACCTGTCTACGGTCAGCAGGACACCTGGGAGACAGCACCATCACGACATTCAACTTCCTGACATTTCTATTAGACCACATGGAACAGGACTAAGAGCAGTAGTGAAAGAAGTACTCAGATCTTAACTAAGCAAAAGTACATTATACATACTCTGTTACAAGTCTAGCATTCAGAATCTTAATTTCTTTAAATACAAAAGCATTGGCCCCAAACGTACCAA
Source organism: Pseudochaenichthys georgianus (assembly GCF_902827115.2). Classification (NCBI taxonomy): domain Eukaryota; kingdom Metazoa; phylum Chordata; class Actinopteri; order Perciformes; family Channichthyidae; genus Pseudochaenichthys; species Pseudochaenichthys georgianus. The sequence continues at coordinate 17,439,217 of NC_047503.1, read as the reverse complement.
AAGTAAAAGTGGTCAAAATGCTGAATATCCCTTAAAAAAAACTATATATTAAATTACCTGATTATAATTGATGCATTTATGTGTCTGTCACATCTGGTTAATATGGAGCTAGTTTGAATTCATTTGCATATGGCTGCTGGAACCCATAATTGTATGTCAATGTTTATTTATTAGTTGTTTTATATTTTGTATTCTCTTGTATCTGAATATGTTAGGCAACTAATCGTAATAGCTTCCAAAGTGTAATGCAGTAGAAGTATAAAGTAGTACTCAGGTAAAGTCCAAGTACCTAAATTGTGTACTCAAGTAATTGAGTGAATGTACTTTAACTTGCAGCCCTGCTGTAAAGGAGTACTAACTTGCTGTGGATGAGAGGGTACTGCTCGGGGTTGTGAGGGTTTGATAAGTGCGTGGCGTAGCAGTCCTCCAGAACAACAGCAAAGCTTGGATCTGTCTCCTCCACCGAGATGCCCACGTACAACGGGGAGCCAACCGGCAGGGTGACCAGGCCTGCAGGATACTTCTCTGAGAAGCTGGAGTCGTGGAACAGAGACATGAAGGCCTTTGCTCCGGAACCAGAGCCTGTAATAGCACCTTTCAGCCTGTGGAGAAAAACATGTTTGTCTTTTTGTCATCTCACACAACTATTTTCACCATTGTGTAAAGACTCTTCAGATCCATCCTTTTTACGTGTATCAAGAATGCTATAATACCATAATGGATACAAGAGCTTCACTATTCTGGTCAAAGTCATTTAACCCTCCTGCATGTTCGTTTCTCCCCCCTTACTTTGGTGTTCCGAGTCAAAGAAAAACACTGAAAATGTATTCCAAAATGTACAATTTGTCTATTTGTGGGTGTGTATACTATCTGACAGAGGAACATCATCTACGGTTACCCATTCATTTATTTTTGACAGGGAACATAGGTGTTAGAAAGTTGACTAAACCACTCAAAATTGGTGGTATACAGCCATTTGATTTGTTCAAATGGGAAGTGTGGAGGATATTATAAGGCCTTGAGGCAATCAAATGTAAAACACAATGATTATGATTATATTATGATTGAAGAAAATAAAGTAAATCAGTCAGATTTGACCCAAACATGACAGGAGGGTTAAAGGCTACTTACTCCAGGAATGGCCTGACAGCCACGTCCATGCTGCTGTGTGTGTCCAGGGGAAACACGCAGGTGAAGGGCACACTCAGAGGATGGACGAAGGAGGAGTTGCTCTTCGGGTAGATGAACAAACTATTGGAGTAGATGGCATGTGTGCTGTTGGTCTGAAAGACAAAGGATAATCACGTTTTTGCAGTTCTATGCTTCAGTTGGCTTGAGAGGATGTGCTATTAGCAGCAGCATGACTGGATCAGGTTTACAGCAAAACACATTAACAGCAATTCTTTACCTTCAAAATGTTTCCACAGACACCGGCTCTGGTCTCCACTTCGTACCACACTACATTATCACGCACTGTGAACCGGGAGCAGTTGAGCGTTGCCAGGTTTCCAGAGAGAGGGTTCAAACCAGAGGATGTAAGGCTGTCCACATCCAGCCCAACTTGAAGCGTCTCACGGCCACACATCAGCTGAGAAGGCTGATTGGGTGCCTCAGTGGAGTTGAAGGTCTCAGGTGTTGTATCAGGTGCATAGGTGAGGGGCTCAGTTATGAGCTCAGGTGTGGTTGTTACAACTTCAGGGGCTGGTCCCTTCACCTCTGTTTCAAAAAAAGAATTTAAATGAATTGGTTTAGACATCATATTTAAAACCAATAGGAAAATAATGTCTTCTTGATACGTTTAAAACACTTAAATTAGACATATTATGTTAATTTTAAGGTTCATATTGGGTTTCAGGGTTTCTACTAAAAGATGCTAACATGCTTCTATGTTTAAATGTTCCATTATTTGTTCTCATACTGTCTATCTGAATATACTGTAGCTGTGTTCACCCTCTTTCTGCAATGCTCAGTTTTGGCGCCTGTCTCTTTAAACGCCCTTTGTGAAAAAGTCCAGTCTGCTCTGATTGGTTGGCAAGAAACATATGCTGCACCCTTACAAAGGTAGTTTTCAAGACATAGACATACTCAGATGGGGGGAAGTATACTCTAATTATCCTGCATGCAACATAGGGATGGGTTCCAAATCTGGCATTATGAATCTCATGTTTTCTGACCAGCCCACAGAAAAAAACAGACTGGATTGTCCTATTTCCTGTGTGTACCCAAACACTGAAAGACGTTTGAAATGGACCACTACCTGCACAGTAAGCAAGGTAGCATGTGGATGGCCTCACGAGTTTGTAGACGTAGAAGTTTCCAGGGCAGAGCTTGACCTGGATGTCTGTGTCATAACTGCAGCAGTCGCCTTTGAAGGCAGCACACACCTCGCGATTTACAATCTCATTTGACTCTGTGGGATGAGCTTTTGTCATCCACATGGGAGCATCAGTTCCACACCTGTGGCTATCTAAACATCTCTCTGGAAGCTGAGCACTTTCTCTGCCCAGATACATGCGATACCAGCCTCTCCATCTCATATTTCGGTCACAGTGTGGGCGGTTAAACACTGTGTTATTAGTTGAACGCCACTCATCATTCAGTTTGGTGTACTGATCACAGGGGTCAGCACAGCGAGAGCCATAACCATTGATGCAGTCCATGCCCCTAGGACAATCAGAGCATCCAGAGTGGAACAGGACAGTTTGGGTGGAGGGCTCCAGGCATGCAAAGGACCCCGGGGTGTTTTGGCAGACCTGGCGTGGGGTGCAGGGTGACTCTGAGAGGGAGCACTCGTCAGTGTCCACACAGCCCATGTCCGGTGACCACTGATAACCTTGGCTACAGCAAGAGGAGTCGCTGCAGAGCTTTGCATCGAGGCAGGTGAGCCCATCGCCTACAAAGCCATCTTTACACACACAAGAGTACGCCTGGCTGGTGAAGGAGTCGCCTCTTTCCCATGTCTTCAGGCAGTTGGCTTCATCATGGCAAGAGTCACAGCCGGAGGCAATTGTCCCTATCAAAAGGATGGTTTGATGAATGCATGATGAAGCTATTACATGCAATTGCAATGCATTTCCGTATGCAGATTAAGAGTAATCGGTGTCGAGGTGTTCTATGATAACACAAAAAGTCTAATCTTTTAGTGATACCTTTAGAATTACATCAGAAGTGGGTGATTGTCATTTTTTATATTTAATGTAGATATCTGATGTTAACAATATAACCACAATTTGTTTTTATATTTGAGTTTTCTTCATTTTTCGGGAGTACAATCACACAGCAAACATGAGATTACAGAGATAAAAGATATCAGATGGTTTACCTGAAGTGCTTCCTGAAAGAATCTGCAGAATTAGGATCAAAATCAACCCCGCTGGCAACCCCATTATGGATCAAAACCACGACGCAAACCTGCTGAAAAAGACAAAAAAGAGAGACCTTTATTAATACATTACAACCACATTTGAAATGATGCTGATATGCATTAAAAAGTACCAATCCGTCAGCGTTAATACTCACCTTAGAGAGACTGTGTGGGAATTCAGGAGTTGGTGAAGAAGTTGTAGGTGTATTCTCAAAGTGTGAGCATTTATAGGGCTCCTGGAGCATTCAAAGAACCAGATGAAGCAATCACTGTTGAATTACATAAATGGGTCCTTTATTCGAGTGACAGCTAAAGAGTTATTTATTGCTCAAAAGAACACAACATTAAGATGCAATTCAAACAGAACTGACACACCAACAAAGTCCTGAGTCGATAGATTTGATGGTACGATAAGCAATCTCAAGACGATGTTCAAACATAAAGACAGGTCTTCATAAGTTTGTACATTACAGACCTGAGTGGCCAATCTATAACAACCTTTTGTCAACAGCAGGGACTTACAGTAATAGGAAAAAGAACATCACGTTTTTTCCTGTGGAGCTCTTTAACTAACGCTTTTACTCATTTTGATCTAAAAAATGACACTGGCATCCATTTCTAGAAATGGTAAATGGACCATGAATAAGATTATTTTGTCCAAAGAAGAAGAACTGAGGCAGATGTACATGAATGAAACTGGCTCTGCTCACATAGGCAAATTATGAGATGATGGACCCCTGGGCACCGACGTGCAAAAGGCCCCACCAGCTCTACAACAAACTGTAGGAACAAGACACATACACTGAATCAGAATCAAGTTTATTGCCAGGTACGTTTACACCATGAATTTGCTTTGGTGTCTGGTGATGCAAACATAAACTATCTAAGAAAAAAGGTTGCAATAGTAGGTCAAAAATATAAATATAATACAAAGAAGTATTTTTAGGAAACGATTTAGCATTACAAAAAGAATAAAGACATGTATTTACAAATTTAAATTAAAATGTACTAAGAACCTTAAAAGCTAAAAAATAGAAATACAAAAAACTGTAGGACGATGAATAAACGACAAAATATGGCAACCTACAGTGAATTATATTTTAAAGTGGAGGGCTGTTAAGACAGTTGTTAAGCTTCTCTTTGTGGTTGTTTTGCTGCTTTTTGAAATAATTTAGAGTCTCTTTGTGTGTCTTTGCAGCTATTTTGAAATTCTTTGTAGTTGTTTTGGCCTTTTTTTTATCTTCTTGTCAGCCTCTTTCATCTCTGTGGTCATTTGAGTCTCTTCCTGGTTAGTACAGGTCTCTTTGAGTGACATGGGTGAAGGACTTCACCAATCCATCCATGACAGATCGTCTAATAAGCAACCGTTAGTCCGATGTTGGACCCCATCTAATGTTTCTGCATTATGTATTATCTAGCTTTGAAACGTTTTTTTTTTAATCAAGCAAGATTCCTTCAAATGAGAGATCTTGCACAGCAGGAACGAGCATGAAGGAAACTGCACAATAGTGATTTGATGTGTCTTTTTATCATATTCCTGTGTCACTTCCTATTAAATGAAATCAGTGTGGCTCGTCCTGTACATTTTGTTCATCATATTTCTAAACGTTCTTCCTTTTTAGATAAATAGTTGACTAAGAGCGCTGATAATATTGTACAGCACATAAAGTACCATTCTGCAGTGTGCTGAACATCTTATCATCTTATCTAGCAATCTAAACACTTCTTTGACGAGTCAGGCACCATGCAAAAAACCAAGCCTTACTCAAATACAACTTTCAATAACGCAGTCATAAAACTGCTATAAAAAGCTCATACGGTTTGTGTACTTCTCAGGATGGATTGAGTACATTAGCTCAAACACCTTCACTGATAATAAGTCCAACACTTCAAAGCAACAGTGAAGAACAGAACATGTGACTGCATTTTCCTTTTTCATAAAAAGTTATGTTTGACTTTTTAATTAAAAAACCTTCTGGGCTCCATGAATGACAAAGGAAAATTGTATTCTAACATTCCTTTACTAGCTTAGCTCCGACATCATTTGATATAAGTATGTAACTTCTGACTCAAAATCTCAGCAAATTTCTTTTATTTGGATTTTGTGGATTTGATTTTGTGATTCAGACTTGATTTACCATCTCAATAAATGTTTATTTATATAGCCCAATATCACAAATGTTACATTTGTCTCAGTGGTCTTCACAATGTGTACAGAATATCATTATGACAATATGACACCCTCTGTCCTTAGACCCTCACATCGTACAAGGAAAAACTTCTGGAGAAAACCCACAGTTTAAAGGGAAAAATGGGAGAAATCTCAGGGAGAGCAACAGAGGAGGGATCCCTCTCCCAGGACGGACAGACGTGCAATAGATGCCGTGTGTAAATTGAAAAGATAATACATTTGCAACATAGGTAGTCCAAATGTTTGGAAATGCATGTGTGTATAATAGGAAGATGAATCCACGAGGATATCCATCCAGGACCTATGATCCAGGACCACAGCCACGACTCAAGATCCAGGGCTCGCGATCCAGGACACAGGACCGCAGGATCATCCATGACTCCGGATCCCGGCGTATATAGACACCAAAAAGAAAGAAATTTGGGGAAGCTGGGTTAATCGGAACATGAGGGTACACAGGTATAGACAGAGAGAAGGAAGAAGTAAGATGTCCCCCGACAAACTAAGCCTATATCAGCAAAACTAGGGGCTGAATCTAATCAGCTCTAACTATAAGCTTTATCAAAAAGGAAGGTCTTAAGCGCACTCTTAAAAACGGATAGGGTGTCTGCCGCCCGAACACAAACTGGAAGCTGATTCCACAAATGTGGAGCTTGATAAGAAAAGGCTCTGGCTCCCATTGTACTTTTATAGACTCTAGGAACAACCAACAACCCTGCATTCTTGGAACGCAATGCCCTAGTAGGACAGTAGGGTATAATGAGTTCTTTAAGGTAAGATGGCGCCTGCCCATTAAGGGCTTTGTAGGCGAGAAGAAGAATTTAAAATTCTATCCTGTGTTCTATAGGGAGCCAGTGTAAGGCAGCCAGAACAGGAGTAATGTGGTCCCTTTTCCTAACTCTGGTTAGTACACGAGCTGCAGAATTTTGAATCAGCTGAAGCGACTTGACTGACTTCTTGGTACACCCTGATAATAAGGAGTTACAATAATCCAGCCTTGAAGTAACAAATGCATGGACTAGTTTCTCTGCATCGTTTTGAGGCAAGATATGCCTGATTTTTGCAATGTTACGTAGATGGAAGTAAAAGCGTTAAAGGATAAATCCTGATTAAATATAACACCAAGATTCCTTACAGTCTCACTGGAGGCCAAATTAATGCCATCCATAGTTAGTATATCTTTAGATAATTTGTTTCGTAGATTCTTCGGGCCAAGTACAATAACTTCAGTTTTGGCCGTGTTTAACATCAAAAAGTTTAAGGTCATCCATGTTTTTTAGTCCTTAAGGCAGTCTTGAATTTTATTTAGATGATAAATTTCATCAGGCTTGATTGATAAATATAGTTGAGTATCATCCGCATAACAATGAAAGTTTACAGAATGATTCCTTATAATATTGCCTAACGGAAGCATATATAATGTGAACAAAATAGGTCCGAGCACTGAGCCCTGTGGCACTCCATGGCTAACTTTGGTTTGTGTGGAAGATTCATCGTTAACACGTACAAACTGAGAGCGTTCAGATAGATAGGACCGAAACCAGCCTAAAGCAGTTCCCTGTATGCCAACTAAGTGCTCTAGTCTTTGCAATAGGATATCATGGTCGATAGTATCAAATGCAGCACTGAGATCGAGCAAAACAAGAATAGAGACAAGTCCCTTGTCTGAGGCTATTAGAAGGTCATTTGTGACTTTAACCAGAGCTGTCTCTGTGCTATGATGTGTTCTAAAGCCAGACTGAAAATCTTCAAATAAATCATTGTTTTTTAAGTAATCACACAGCTGTTTTGCGACCGCTTTCTCAAGAATTTTTGAGAGGAACGGAAGATTAGAAATAGGTCTATTGTTGGCTAAAACCTCTGGATCGAGGTTGTGCTTTTTAAGAAGCGGTTTTATCACTGCTACTTTGAATGATTGTGGAACATAGCCTGATAATAAAGACATATTCATAATATTTAATAAAGAAGTGCTAATTAATGGAAAAACTTCCTTCAACAGCTTAGTTGGAATTGGGTCTAACATGCACGTTGATGGTTTAGAAAAGAGAATTATTGAATTTAATTGTTCAAGGTTAATGGCTGAAAAGCATTTTAGTTTACTATCTAGTGTAATATTAGAACTTACGTTTCCGGGAGCTGTTGATAACACTACACTGGTCAAAGGCAAGAGGTCATTCATTTTGTTTCTAAGAGTAACAATTTTATCGTTAAAAAATCACATACAATCATTACTACTGAGTGCTATGGGAATAGAAGGCTCAATCGAGCTGTGGCTCTCTGTCAGCCTGGCAACAGTGCTGAAAAGAAATCTTGCATCATTCTTATTCTCATCTATTAATGAAGAGTAGTAGGCTGCTCTCGCTTTACGAAGTGCTTTCTTATATTCATTGAGAGTAATATGCCAAATTAAACGAGATTCTTCAAGTTTAGTGGAACGCCATATCCTTTCAAGTTGTCTCGACTTTTGCTTTATTTTGCGGGTTTCGGCATTATGCCATGGAGCTAATCTATGATGTTTTATTTTCTTCTTTTTCAAAGGAGCAACAGAGTCTAATTTTATTCGCAGCGCATCTATAGCACTATCAACAACATGATCAATTTGGGGTGGTGTACATTTTGTATAAGTTTCCTCCCTTACATGCAGACATGCTATTGAGTTAAGTATTGGTGGAATCTCTTCCTTAAATTTGGCTATAGCACTAACAGATAGCTTTCTGCTGCAAGAGCTTTTGATTAACGCTTTGTAGTCTCGTAATAGTACTTCAAAAGTTACTAAGAAATGGTCGGATAAAGCAGGACCGATTTGTCAGTGTTTTATAATGCTTTTATTTTTGTAATGTATTTGTAGCAAACTGATGCAAGCTTGAAGTGTATTTCTCCCGGATACGTAGTGTGTTACACTATCAGAGGTTTTCTTTTAGAAATGAATATATCTGACAATTCAGTTTTGAATTGGCGGTTTGACTAATAGTTGCTCAATTTCAATACCATAAATCAGAACAAGGTCGAGAGTGTGATTATAGCAGTGGGTTGGTTTATTTACACTCTGACAGAAACCAACAGAATCTAATATAGAGTTAAATGCAACAGTAAGGCTATTTTTATCATCGTCAACATGAATATTAAAGTCACCTACGATAATTACTTTATCTGTTTTAAGAACCAAAGTTGATAAAAACCCAGAGAATTCTGATAAGAATTCTGAATAAGGACCTGGTGCACGATACACTGTAACAAATAAGATTGGCTGCAAAGTTTTCCAGGTTGGATGCCTAAGACTAAAAACGAGGCTTTCAAAGGAGGTACAATTTAATTTTGGTTTAGTATTGATAAGTAAACTTGAGTCAAAGATTGCTGCAACTCCACCTCCTCGGCCCGTGCCTCGAGCAATATGAGTGTTGATATGGCTGGGTGGAGTGGCCTCATTTATGCTGACATATTCTTCATGTCTCAACCAAGTTTCAGTGAGACAGCATATATCAATATTATAATCTGATATTAAATCATTTACCAATATTGCTTTAGATGCTAGAGATCTTATATTTAAGAGACCACATTTAATCTTCCTGTTTTGTTGCACTGTAGTAGTTGTTACATTTACTTTTATTAGGTTATTATTATGTATGAGACCTCTATTAGGTTTTACCTTAAATTGTCCTTGGGCAGACACACACACCGTTAATATTGGGTATTTTATTGGGTTCGGGATTCCTATGGATGACTGCCTAGGAGAGAGCGCAGAGAAGACTGTGACTCCGCCTCCTGGTCTCAACTCCAGTTTGTCATGGATTAAGTCCACAAAGCCCTGAAATGTTTGCTGAAATGAGATCTGCACCTTCCAAAGTAGGATGAATGCCGTCTCTCTTAATCAGACCAGGTTTTCCCCAGAAGGCTGTCCAATTATTTACGAAGCCCACATTGTTTGCTGGGACCACCAAGACAACCAGCGCTGAAATGATGACATGCGGCTATACATGTCATCATTGATCAGATTGGGGAGGGGACCAGAAAAGATTACGGTGTCCGACATTGTTTTAGCATAACTACACACCGACTCCACATTAAGTTTGGTGCATTCTGATTGGCGTAAACGAACATCATTACCACCGACGTGAATAACAATCCTACTGTATTTACGTTTATTTTTAGCCAGCAGTTTAAGATGCGCCTCAACGTCGCCCGCTCTGGCCACCGGAATGTATGTGACTGTGGAGGCTTCGGTCTCTAAATTCACGTGTCTCATAATAGAGCTACCAATAACCAGAGTTGGCTTCCCAGCGGGTGTCTCGCTGAGTGGGGAATATCTGTTAGATACGTGAACGGGTTGGTGGGGACCTGCGGGTTTCGCGTTATGCCCCTTCTGAACAGTCACCCAGTCTCCCTGCTGCTCGGGAGTTGCCGGGGGACGGCTAAGAGGAGCTACCTTTTGCCGGTCCGCACTGGCTAACATGGGCTTTACTGTAGCTGAGTTACTTTCTAAGATGCGGAGCCGGGCTTCTATGGCTATGATTCCTATGACACATGTATCGGTACCAGTAAAGGAGGTAGGGAAGTAACCAAACATGAGACAGTTAGAGCAGGAAATAACACCCGAGGGTGGGGAAAGAGCCATGGCTAGCTTTTAAGCTAAAGTAGCTACCGTTAGTAAACCCGAAAAGAGTGTAGGCAACTGTGGAGTTACAGTCGCTAAGAGAAGGAGAGTTGTGAGTGCTTAAGCTGTAGTAACGTGTGATTACAACTAGTGATGTGTCGGTCGCGAACGAGCCGGCTCGAAGTTTTAAGTGAACGACGGGAGCCGGTGTTGTGTCACATTAGCCGCGTTCACACTGCGGTACTTTTCCCACAAAGGTTCATGCGAACTTAGTTCATGCGAACTCTTTAGTTCGCATGAACTAAGTACAGATCGCGTTCACACCAGAAAAAGTCCCTGGGGGTGGATTAGGCAAATGAAGCCGCTGACGTCACTTCTTCTTCTTCTTCTTCTTCTTCTTCTTCTTCTTCTTCTTCTTCTTCTTCTTCTTCTTCTTCTGCTTTGGGTTTACTGGCAGGCCGCAACCCACTTCACGGCGTATACTGCCGCCCAAAGTCCCCGGCCGGAAGTCCCCGGAGTTGGGGACTGGCTTCAGTAGAAGCTGCTGGGAGTCCCAGCAGCTTCTACTGAAGCCTTCCGAGTAAATCGCCAGAACACCGACACCTCCTCATCTCCACCGCTCCCATGTTTTATTTTGTGTTGCCATAAGTTAGTCTTTCTGCGTTTCTGCGCTGGGCTAATGCTAATAATGCTAATGCGAGGATAATAAAATGGCGGCTTCACAAAACTTTTTGGGAGTTTTACGGGGCGTGGTTTGCAATTCGCCCAGCCAATCAGGAATATAGCTCTTTTCTCAAAAAAGAGCCGCTCGAAAGTCCCTGCTTTCTAGCAGGGACCTTTGTGGGAAATGTACCGCAGTGTGAACGCGGCTCTTGGCTCTCACCCGCGAACGAGCCGTTTTTAGTTTTTTTTGCGGAGGGATCTAGATCGGCTTGAAGGCACATTATGCAATGTGCACATTATCCCGCTTATTACACGGCCACATTCTCAACAAAGTAACGATATGACTCCCAATATTAATTGAAATGCTTTTAAGGATTTAGAAAATGATTTTATTGATTTAAAAAATAGTTGTATGTATTGATTTAAATTGACATGCATCCGCTAAGAAAAGTAGTCCGTTGTTACTGTTTGAACTAACGTAACAACGGCAGGAACTGCTTCGATAGTGTTTTGAGGAGCTTTTTGATTACAGATTTGAAAACGTTGTTGCTTGCTTTAAAAGTAGCACAATTCATGATGTCAAACCTTGGAGAGTATCTAGATATCCCTGCCCTAATGCCAAAGGAACTGCACACTGAATATGTGTCGCCGTTTGATGTCTATGTCTGGACCGCTGCTTAAAAAGGAGGGTTTCTGCCCCATTACTTCTCTTCTTACTTCTATAAGGATAAAACACGGAGGACGGAGATCTATTTTTCTCCCCCTCTTCTGACAGCCCAGCAGCTGATCTCAGAGCACGCTCCCCTCTCCTGCAGGGGGGCGTGGTCAGCTGCAGCTCACAGAATCAGCCCCCTGCAAAAACAGCGCTGGAAAGAGCAAATGGAGCGAAATGAGGCATGGCTAAAATGCAGGATCTGTTTGGTATTTTGAAAAAAACCCTATATTTATATACTTTATATAGGTCGATACAGTAGCCCCTTTTTTTAAAATAGTTTTTATAGGTGTTGCTATCTGTTTTGTACGGAGCCCCCTAGGGACATGGAGAACAAAAACAAAACAAAATTGAAAAAAAAAATAAAAATGTTTTGCGAGATATCGCAAAACCCCTTTGCGAGATCTCGCAATACTTTTCATTTAGTACTTCCTGGTCAGTTCGGCTGCTACGGCAACACAGAAACCACAACAATGGAGTGGTTCATCGATTTTACTTTGAGCTAATTGGCCTTAAATATAAAGATATAACATCAGTGCTTGGCAATAGGCACGGGTTTCACACATGGACTGTATATATAAAAGGGTTTCACATAAGTGAAGACACCTCAAGAAAACACTCAGAGCGAGGGGACATGCACGTTCCTCTGAGCTGAGTTATTGACAGATTCGAATTTCGCGGATCAATAACTCATAAACATAACGTTGTAAAAATACAAACAACATGACTTTACAATCATAGCAAGGTAGACAACGAGCTACAGAGTCGTTTTTATCAGAACAGTTCGATACGCGCCGTCATCCGAGCTAAACATCAAGAATTGGTCACAATCTGCAGCTGGAGGAAGGAGAGGAGTGCTTAGGGACCGTCTACAAACTGCAACGGGGTTTTGCGAGATCTCGCAAAACATTTTTTTTTTTTTTTAAATAATTTTTTTTTTCTTCTCCATGTCCCCTAGGGGGCTCCGTAGTTTTGTGTAGCGTGGTTCTACAAGCAAGTCAATGCATTCATTGGGTGGTATCAGAGAGTTACACGGGTCTGTAAATGCAATGAAAACAATTGGCCACAGCAAATCATTTATATTAAACATGTAATTTTTACTTTTGAATACTTCAGTACAAAGGTTGTATTGAATAATTTAAGTGATATATATGTACACATATAATTAGTCAAAACAGGGCTACATTTGATTTAATTAAAAGGTATAATATGTGGTAAACTGAAGAGCCGTTTGGGAGCCGAAAGAGCCGGCTCTTCTTGGTGAGCCGAGCCAAATGATCCGGCTCACCAAGAAGAGCCGGAATTCCCATCACTAATTACAACGTCAGGCAGTTGCCGTAATCAAGAGTTTTAAAACGATCGATTAAGTTAAGATAATAAGCTATCAGCAACAGAACAGGCACACGGGATACCCGGAGATGACAACTACAACCGGAAGTTACAACATGCTTACCGCAATAGTGGTCCGTTTGCTCGGATGATTGATTGATTGATTTACCATCTGAACACATAACAATTTTACACCATTTTGGTGAGGAATGCAAAGAAATTGACTAAATAAAGTCATGGGATCATCTAAGTGTTAACAGATCTTCCTGACATTGCAAAACAAACACAAATATAATAAAAAATATCCACCTCATGACACAATAGATAAAAATAGTATACATATCACGAGATAAATAAAAGAAAGAATTTTGATTTTGATATACTTTATTAATCCCTGTGGGGCAGACCCGGCGCCACGAGGGGGCAAAAGGGGGCATTGCCCCCTTAGTTGTATTCTTTGCCCCCTCACTTTGATCATCATTCATCCATTTCATTTCATTTCAAACCTTTATTTATACAGATAAATCCCATTGAGATCATTGATCTCTTTTTCAAGGGAGACCTGCTCAAGTAGTTCCACATGAAACATAAAAACATAAATAGAACAACAAAAGGACATCATACAGCATCATTTACATAATTATCCACATAAACAGGTACCAATAGCTTCCGATTGAGTAGCATCCAACCGAGCTTTAAAAACATTTAGTGGCACCAGATTGTTCAGTTTCCATTTAATTTGCAGACTATTTCAAGACAGAGGAGCTGCGCATCTAAAAGCTGTCTTCCCTAAGACAGTCCTAGCAGTTGGCACATTTAATAAAACCACAGCATTCGATCTCAGGCAGTAGCCACTTACAATTTTCCGTGAGATCAGGGAGCAGATATAAGATGGAAGTTTCCCTAACATGGCTTTGTATATAAAAATGTACCAGTGACTGAGCCTCCGTACAGTTAGTGAAAGCAAACCAGCCCTTGCATACAGGGTACAGTGATGGGTTAATGCTTTACAGTTTGTCACAAATCTTAGTGCACTGTGATACGCAGCATCTAACTTGACCAGGCAATTGGCAGGTGCATTCATATACATCAAATCACCATAGTCCAGCACAAGTAAAAAGGTCACAGTGACTAGCCTTTTCCTGGCCTCAAGCGAGAAACAGGACTTGTTCCTGTAGAAGAAACCTAGCCTAACCCTCAGCTTTTTAAGCAGGTTATTGACATGAAGTTTAAAAGTGAGACAATCATCAAGCCAAGGTATTTGTAACAGGTAACCACAAGTTTTATTCCTTGCGTAGTTACAATATCTAAAACAGGCTCAGGTGTCTTTTTAGCTTTAGAAAAGAGCATTACCTTGGTTTTCTCAACATTTAAAAGAAGCTTTAGTTCAGAGAGCTAAGTCTGAATAATGTTAAACACAGCCTGTAATTTAACACCAGCCTCCTTAATGGAGGGACCTGCACAGTACATCACGGTATCGTCCGCATAAAAATGTAAAGTAGCTTCATCCACATTTTCACCTAAACTGTTGATGTAGATGGAGAATAAAAGTGGACCTAACACAGAACCTTGAGGAACACCATTTGCAATGTTTAACCACTCAGAAGACAGCCCATCAAAGTGAACACATTGGGACATTTCAGAGAGGTAGTTTACAAACCACCCCACTGCATGGCTGGACATGCCTATACTGGCTAGCCTCTGCTTTAAAATGTGATGATCGACGGTGTCAAACGCTTTTGAAAGGTCAATAAATAGAGCTGCACAACTCTGCTTATTATCTAAAATACTCGCCACATCATTCACCACTTTCATTGTGGCAGTGATAGTGCTGTGTTGCTTTCTGAAGCCTGACTACGAAATACGATAAATGTCACAATTATTAAAGAACTTTAAATAAATATTTTGCCCAATATACGTTACTATGTTTGGATCAGATATGTGGGCAGGCAGTCAAGCAACGTGTAAAAAAGCCTCAACCCCAAGTGAGCTTGTAGTTAGCGTGTGTGCTTAGCTGTAAACATAGTCCACAGACCAAAACGTCTCCGTTTTCCGGGCAAAGTCTTCGGTGGCCGGTACCCGGTTGAAACTCCGGAAAATGCTCCCGTTTTTGAATGTGCATTAAAAAAACATAAAGCAAGGTGAAATAAAATGTTACATTATGTCAGTAAAAACCTTTATATATACAGTCTATGGTAAAAACAAGTCTATGGTAAAAACAGAGTAACAGAGTTGTGCCTGTTTGTAGCGTTAGCGTATTTCTTCTTCTACTACTTTTTCTTTTACCTCTACTTCTTCTTCTTCTACTTGTAATTCAATGTAGGCTACCTGCCCGCGAAATATATTATAAATATTGACATAGTACAACAACAAAGCTTTAAACGAGGTAAGTTACGAATTTATGTTCTCAATCGTCAAGTGTGGGATTGAATATTACATTAGTTTAGATTCAATTTTTACTATAATAATAATAATAATAATAATAATAATAATAATATGTTGTATGATATAAACCGTATTGGTACAATGAGTGACATATAGTGACGGATTGTGGAACATTGATTCGATTTTTCGGTACCACTTTACAATAAGACTACCCTTATAAAGAATTCATAAATAATTAGGTTATTAATTAAGTTGTAAACACTTTATTAATCATTAAGAACCATTTATAAATCAGTTCTAACATAGTTTTCATACGTCAACACAGGCTCACTATTTGGCAAGATGACAGCCTTATATTGGCTAGCTTACTTCGTCTTCTTCATCAGCCAGCATCCTTGGTATCTGTTGTTCAGTGAGTTTATTCCCCCCCCCTTCAATCAATCAAGCAATCAATCAATGTGTATTTATATAGCCCAATATCACACATGTTACATTTGTCTCAGTGGACTTCACAGTTTGTACAGAATATCAGTATGACAATACGACACCCTCTGTCCTTAGACCCCTTCCATCTTGATGTTTCTTGACATCTCTTTATGGCCATTTATTTATGAGTTACTAACATTTATAACTGCCAAAAGGGAGCCTTATTGTAAAGTGTAAAACACATTCCCATTATTAATGAGTTACTAACATTTCTAATAAGGCTTAGCAGTACAGATAAATGTGGGCTCACTATTTGGCAAGCAACCGGTCACAGTTGCCCTGTTTATCTCAAATCTTATAAAAGCTTATTAATGATTTATAAAGTTTTCACAACTTAATTAATAAATGAATTACAAACTATTCGTAAACCCTTTATAAGGGTAGTCTTATTGTAAAGTGGTACCGATTTTTCTCATGGCAGTTAGACTCTAGAGACAAACCATGGGGCTTTGCTTTTAATCTGTGTCTGTCCATTTGGTGTAGTATTTTATCCAATATTACATTTGGTTTATATATTAGTCACTTTATTATGAAATGCCAGGTTGTAGGCTTTGGTTTGAACATTCAATTCTGATAATAAAAAATGAACCATTTAATGATGATTAATGATTCATTTTTCTTTAATCCTGACATGACTAGAGTAGATAGTAATTAAGTAAGTCAATCTGTATAGGAAGACGAGTTAAGGGATAGGGGAGAAAAGGTTATGGTATAATTACAGAGCCTGTCAATTTATGAATTGAGGAAATCAAAGTTAGTCTGTTAACCAAAGTGCAGCCATCTAATAATGTACTATCTGTTATTAAAGATCAGAGGAAAAGAACAGAATGAGAGGGGTCAATCCGGAATAAAGAAGCAAAGAGATTGTAGAGCAGTGAGAAGGAAAGGAAGAAAGAGAAGACACGTTTAGGTCAGGATGGATATCCGAAAGTGGTTGTCCAACAAGAAGGCTGGTAGTTCTGGCAGCAGCAAAGATATTGTGGAGGCCGATCTTCCAGAGAGGGATTTATTTCAGAGCGAGTTAACTCCACCTGCCAGAGAAGATGTCCCGGCGGCGGCCAGAGCATCTTGTTCCACAATAAGCAGTAGAATGGGTCAACAGCCACCTCCAGCTCCACCTTTTAATGCCACTGCGCCTGACGATCTTGGGACAGAGAGGGGCCAGCCCAGGTTATCCTGCAGTCCTACCCTGTCCGAATAATTAATGTCCAAAAACACACCATTACCAAGAATTGGTTTAATGGAAGAAAGTGGCTGGAATATTCAGTTGTGGCTGATGCTGCATTTTGCTTTCCATGTAGAAAGTTTAACATAGGGTGTAGTGGTAATGCTGACAAAGCCTTCACACAAACCGGCTTCTGTAATTGTAAATGTGCAACTGATAACTGATGTGTGTGTGTATGTCCCTTTAACGTTCAGCACTGATTGAGGGCACTTGGCTGTGGGTACGGTCATGAGGAGTGAAAGGCCCGAGCCAGAGACTTGCTTGCTCTCTCTGTTGGAGGATTTGTTTTGGAGAGCAGCTACCTGACTTATGATTTTGTTTCCCTTCACCTTAGTTTGGCATTCAACACTTTGCACGACCACACCATGTTCACACACCCACACATACACTACTGATCTTACTGATTAACACATCCCATTGTGGTAGCTCTGTTTAGTTTAATGGTAATAATAAATATATTTCCTTACATCGCGTCCGTTTCACGTTTTTGTTATGGCCAAGAGCCGTGACAGTTGTGAAAAAAAGTCGCCCCCTCTGATTTTTTTAACAAAGTCAGTCATTTCATCCTGGAGCCTGGCCTGCTGTGGGGAAATTGTTTCTCTGCATTTGACCCATCCTAGTGTTAGGAGCAGTGTGTTGCCATTTTGAACGGCGCCCGGGGAGCAGTGTGGGGAACGGTGCCTTGCTCAGGGACACCTCGGTAGCATTTGGTCTTGCCGGGACTTGAACTGGTGACCTTCCAGTTGCCAAGCCTAGTCCCTATGGACTTCGCCAAAATCAGTATATCACCTCCACGTTGATAACAGTTTGGGGAAATTATACTGGGACCAATCAGCTGACTTCACTACACAAACTCACATGCACACATCTGTAAATGTAAATGTAAAATTCCTTGTATAGATTTGATAATTTAGGTTGAAATGTAATTCAATCAGTGTCATTGTGATGAGTCAATTAAAACCATTTTGAAACTGACTTGGCAATATTGAATTCCCGAAATAATAATAACAGAAACCAATCAACTTACATTTAGAAAGATGATAAATAAAATACACATGATGACAGATAGATTAAGTGTTAGCTTCGCTCTCTGCTGTTCATTATTCACACACCAATCTTCCCTATTCTTAGTGTAAATTCCGATTTTGGTCTCTGGAAGCCCCCCTGCCACCTTTTAATCCTAAAACATAACGGCGGGAGATCGCCGTTAGTAAATATATACTTAAGTAATAATACTTCTCTCATTACCCCCCTTACTCTAAAATGGTCCCTCATATAAAATACTATAAAAACACAATTAGACTTTTGGTCCAATGTTGATGTGCAATTTTGTAGTGCTGTAATCTCCAAATCCCATATTGATTTCCAAAGTCAGGCTGTACAACCAGCAGCCAGGTTATCAATTGTTGGAGGTAGGTCATCACCTTTCAAACTTCATAAAAACCTGTTAATCCCACATCAGAAACGTCACTGATCAGTGTCGCTACGTTTCTTCCGTCCTCCCCAGTCTCTGATTAGAATTTTTTTTTTGTCATTCATCGAGGAGGCTCTCTGTCTCCATCTGTATCGCCGCCTCCACACTGTCTGTGTGCCTGAAGTCCTGCAGGTCAGCTGCAAGGAGAACCTCCAGGACCGAGGGCTAAAGAGCAGAGGAAGACAGAGACATAGATATATAAAAAAATATATATTTTGTATTTTTATGCTGTTTTGAAAACGTACTTTTGTCGTAAAACAATAAGGCATTTAGTTCCAAAACCCTAATATACATTCTTGTTGAAAGAAGACCTTAAAGGGGCCCTATTATGCTCTTTGGGGGGTTCCCTTTCCAGTAGTGTGTTATATAGGTTTTTGTGCATGTAAATGGTCTCTCATGCACACCTCCCCCTCCCTTCTTCTTTAAATTGAATTCTTAAAGGTGGGGTAGGTAATTTTGGAGAAACCAGCTCGAGTGCGCTAGAATTTGAAAATACACAGCCGAAAAAAATATGCCCCTTCCTTACAGAGCCCCTCCTCCAACACACACGAACGCGCACATGACCAATGAGGGCACGAGATACATTTGTGCACAGATGGAAGGCTGACAGGCAGGTAGGCCATCCAGTTATTTTAGCCGGGCCGGCTCAGATGATTGGTCGTGCTTTTTACAGTACTACGGCTTCCACAGATGACATTTTTTTTATGGATTTTTTTTCAAAGCACTTAAGATATTAGGCTTGTTTGAGACGCGTTGCAGCTCGCCTCGAAAGACGAGGTCTCAAAAAGCTCGCCTGAAGTCGGACAGCTCCGAGCAGTAAAGAGAAAAGTAATGTTCACAATCTACAGAATAAAATATAGAATGAATTGAATGATGAATAAACAGTGAGCGGTATGAATACACTAGACTAGATATACACAGCAGCCTGTGAGCAGTATGAACAGTGTGTATGAATATGCTAAGAAGATATATAAAGTATGAAAACGGTAAGCAGTGCAAGTATAGTATAACATATATAGATATTAATTTCATGATGATAAACATTGTGGAACAATTATGAACATTTTTAATGGAGGGGGCGACATAAAACTGACACAAAACAACAACACATTTTTGCCGAGCCAATTGGAGAGTTTCATCACCAGCACGAGGTAAAAACCACCAATGAGCGCTCAGCTCGAGATACCAGTGAGTTGTTTCCCATCAAGCATTTCGCTTCCGCAGCTCGTGGAGAGGAACTGCGCCGCCTCGCCGCGCCTCACTCTCAAGGCTGCGGGCGTCTTTGTCCCGCGAGATTTCAACGTCTCATGTAGGCGAGCCTCCAGAGCAAGTCGAACAAAATGACTAACCATCATGCAACGCACTAGCAAGACGTTGATCGAAATTGCGCAGGTCTGCGCAGGTCTCGCTTGTCTCAAACAAGCCTATTCATTGCTATCGGGATGTTAAGAGCATTCCATGGAATATAACAAAAAGTGTATCTCGAGCCGGTTTCTCAAACTTACCTACCCCACCTTTAAGGAAAATGTTTTTCTTGCTTTCCTCCAAGGTGAACGGAAAATAAAAATGAAATAGAAAAGTCTTGAGGAATTTAAGTCAATAGCCGCTTTCACACAAAGTACTTTGCCGTAGGCTACTTAGTGCCAAGCTATCATACTGAATACATATTTACTGTGAATGTGTGCAAAAATGTATGGCATATAGCTGTCTAACAGAAGTTAAATCAATTTCTCACTTATTCTGACAATGTACTTAACCCCAAATAAAAGAACCCAATGAAAAGAGTTGTTAAATAATAGTGAAGTCACGTTGTAATAACAATAACTCATCCCTCTCGAGTTTTCCTTTTGAGCTTTGCCAAAAGCCACTGTGTCAATGTTGTCCTACTTGGGTTGCCGTCCAGAGTTGTCCAATATGGCGGACTATCTCGCACATGCGCACTGCAGATCGGGCAGAGCTGCAGATCGGGTAGTGACAGGCTGACAGCCATGGCAGCAAATACAATGGCGGCTTAAAAAACTTTTCAGAGCTTTACGGGGCGTGGTTTGCAATTCGCCCAGCCAATAGAAATGTGTACTTTTTTGGTACCACCTCTCTAGCAGGCACTAAAGATGGGGGTAAAAGTTCCCGGCACTTGTACTCTTTTTGGTGTGAACGCGACATAAGGGGTACTAACGGAACTAAACAGGAAAAGTACGGGGAAAAGTACTCCGGTGTGAACGCGCCTAATGGGGATCGTGTCTGACAACTGCTGAGCTACTACAACTGCAGAGCTACTACAACAGTAAACATTACTATAAAAACAAATTTTAGCATCAACAATATCGGCTGTTGTTCAACACAACCCCATTTATCTTTAAAAAAGTGTGTTTACCATATACGCATGCATGTAAGAGAAACACCATATTACCAGAATTCATATTTACACAATGTATTTCATATAAATCTGTAATTTTGGTGGTAAAGTTCTCCTATAACAGACACTTATCTGTGAAGCAGTGAGAGCTGAAGGTCGTACCTGCAATCTGGAAAAGACCAGCTGAACTTCTCGTAGTTTGAACTGCCGCAGCAGGTCCCTGAGCTCGCTGACCACTGTGTAGTCTATAACGCTGACATGATGGCAATCCAGGACCATTGACCGCGGGGGAGACGCTGGGGGGGAGACGATAGGGGGAAAATAACAGGAGAGTAAAGGAAAGGAAAAACTTAAATAAAAGAGATGGTCAATCAAAGAACTTCACAAATGTTTTTGTCATCTAATCAAAGACAGACGAAACAACCCTTACCCTGCAGAGCCTGAGTGTGTATGAGGTGGCTGAGATACTCTGTGGCAGGAAAGCTGAGCCCACTGCCCAACTCCATCACCAGCATGCCGGGATCAGACACCTCCACAATACGGGAGACAAAATGTATCGGTTACTTTTGAGATACCAGGATTTTGTTGTGTTATTTGGTGAGAAAAAATGCAATCTTGCTCAAGGCACCTAAATCTGATCTTTGATCTTGAGCATAGACAATAAAGATTCACTGTTTAATGGCATTTGCAAATATCTCCATGTCACCATCAACTAAAGATTGGGGATATCAAGAAAACATCATCAAAATATAATGTATGTTCTGATACAATATATATCATTATATGAGTTTTATTCAGAAACTGTGGTATGGTTTTGGCCGTTACGAAAAAAAACAGAAAACAAGTTTTGGTGATAGCAACTCCTCTTACTCAAGCGGAGGACTATAGTACCTTTACAGGAAACCAGGCCACTGTTGCTTGAAGGACTTTAAGTAGCACAATCATTCACACACACTCAATTGACACAACATTGTACCTTTATCTGTGGTCTGGCCGTGTGGTACAGCAGCAGGACTCCTGATACAGCTACACCTCCCACGATGCCGTACTGCACCTCCCAGAAACTCATCAGGAACGTCACAACGAAAGGCACCAGGTCCAGCTCTGAGGGAGACACACGAGCATGAGAACACAACTCATGATTCAAAGACAAACATGTCTGAGACATACTTAAGTAATAAAACAGAGAAGACACCTACTGCGTATCCTCCACATCTTAGCCACGACTTGATAATCCACCATGGGAGCGACCGCACAGATGATAACAGCAGCGAGAGCAGCTTTGGGGATGTAGTAGAAGGCGGGCATGAGGAACGCCAGGGAGAGCAACACTATCACACCTGAAGTCACACACAGAAGGAGAAGGAGAAATCTTTATTTCCATACTGATCGAACTTCACAGACTGAGCAGAAATGAAACCTTAACAAATACGCCAAAATACAAAAAAGAGAGACATAATGGAAAGTCACATGAATACATGAAACATAGCTAAAATATACAAATGTGATGTCTCAACAGCATACTCTGTAATATCATTTCGTTATTAACTTTTAAATGAATTGTTTATTAACAAACGTTGATCACAAAGTCAGGGTGATGTGTCTTTCGTGATTTAACTTTATATGGACTGTTATTATTACGTTTGTTTGAGTTGGAGTATGTTGGATGCTAAATTATTTATTATCTCTTACCTATTTTAGACAAATATTTAGTTTGAATGGTTTATCTGTTAATGTTAGTTGCTTTATTAGCTTATAAATGTTTCTTAATAATACACAAAGTCCCTCACATTCTAGATGTGTTGGTAAGATATCTTTTTTATTAAGCTTTTTAGTGTCTGGGGCTATGTAAAGCTTCAAATAGCTTATTTCACATATCTTCATTCTGTCTTATGATTGTGTTTGTATTTTTAATTGTGGATTAAAGAAAATGTTGAATAGCATTGACCTCCATGTCGACCCTTAGACATCACTATAGAGAAAAGAGAGGGTAAGGGGATAAAAGGAAACAAGGGAAGTGTGGATAATAGATGATAACACAGACCACCACTAGAGGGCGGAAGAGATACAGAGAAGATTAAAGGTATCAGACTCACTGGTGACGATCCCTCCAGCTGGAGTGCAAATACCAGTCTGAGAGTTCACTGCTGTTCTGGATGTGAGTAGAAAACATAAAGCTGTTCATATTAGACACCTGAGCTCTCGTACACACAACCCAGACACACACACTGACAAACTAGACACACACACCTCCCGAAGCTTCCCGTGACGGGGTACGCGGACACAAAGGAGCCCATGATGTTCGTCACACCAATAGCCAGCAGCTCCTGGTTGGTATCAATTCTGTAGTCGTTCAGACTGGCTGAGGAGAAACAGGAAGTTCAAATCTGTCAACGATCTGAAGAGACACTCATTCTTTGAGAAGTGTCAAGCTGCAGAGCTTCAGGTAAAAATCATCATGATCCTGATGACAATGCTACACTTGATGATGATGATGTTTACCAAGTTGGTTGGTAATTAGAACATAGCACAGCTAGGTTCAATAGGATGTTATTAGTTCTGCAAATATCTTGGTTTTGGTTATTTCAATTATTTCTGAAGCGGGCCATAACAACACATTTCATGGCAATCCATCCAAAACTTTGAAATCAAACCACAAATATTAACTTAATTGAGGTGCCGGAAGAAGTGAACAAGTCATTAGGATCATCCTCTGAGGATTATACATTTCTTAACCAAATCTAATTGGAATCCAATCCAATTGTTGATATATTTGTATCTGGATCAAAATGATGGACTGACCA
Source organism: Pseudochaenichthys georgianus (assembly GCF_902827115.2). Classification (NCBI taxonomy): domain Eukaryota; kingdom Metazoa; phylum Chordata; class Actinopteri; order Perciformes; family Channichthyidae; genus Pseudochaenichthys; species Pseudochaenichthys georgianus. Next base: position 17,415,637 of record NC_047503.1, on the reverse strand, counting down.
ACTGACGGCAACATTGCCATCGTTACGCAGCTAGCATGGCTTACAAAACGTACCAAATGCTTTAGCAATAGCAATGCTCTCCAACAGACCCATGAAGGGGATCACTGCCAGCCCCCCACCAAAGTCCTGCACACAACACACACAGAGGACTGGCTAGTCAGCTGATCTTCTTGTGAAGTTCAATCGTTTAGTAAAATCATTCCCTGCCCTCACCCTGAATCGGGCCTCCTCTCTGCTCCTTACCTCTACAATCTCTCCAAAGGTGACGACGGTGCCGTTGGCTGTGGTGTCTGAGGTGGGCGGGGGCTTGAACGGTGGGAGACCCTTAGAAGTTTCCCCTGTGACCGTAAACACGGGATGGCCGAAAGCGTTCCAGGAAAAGGCTACACAGGATGCTGCTACCACCACCAAAACGTTACGCACTGACCAGGACAGAGAACACACGAATAAATAGAGTAAAAGTTTAGAAAAGTATACATAAAGCAGGCACAATGTAGAATCAATCAATCAATCAATCAATCAATCAATCAATCAATCAATCAATCAATCAATCAATCAATCAATCACAAAGATAAAGATATGTGCACCCTGCAAAGCTGTTATAACTTTATATAATACAATTATAACACATTTAGATTAGACCAGCAGCAATTACTTTATTTATTAAAGTGATGTCAGAAAAGGCTATTTTTAGCCTCTCAAATATGAATCTTTTATTTTTAAATCAAAACACAGTTAATTCATTTGGGTTTTGGCTGACAAAGCATGCCATTTAAAGACATTAAAGACATTAAAGACTTTAAATGTTTTTGCTATCTTGAAAAGGATGGACACACTCACACACAGACACACAAAGTCACAACCACACAGTACTGACTGGATGGACACACTCACACACAGACACACAAAGTCACAACCACACAGTACTGACTGGATGGACACACTCACACACAGACACACAAAGTCACAACCACACAGTACTGACTGGATGGACACACTCACACACACACAGACACACAAAGTCACAACCACACAGTACTGACTGGATGGACACACTCACACACAGACACACAAAGTCACAACCACACAGTACTGACTGGATGGACACACTCACACACAGACACACAAAGTCACAACCACACAGTACTGACTGGTTGGACACACTCACACACAGACACACAAAGTCACAACCACACAGTACTGACTGGTCGCAGCGGTCCACACTAGTCTCCGGGCGATCGTTGTGGAGCAGCTGGGAGCGTCGTCAGAGCCCAGACCCTTCTTCATGAACACCAACATGACCAGCACAGAGAGGCTCAGCAGACCTAGCACCACGTCACCTATCCTGGCTTCTGGGATCTTGTAGAAGGTGTAGTAGACCTCCAAGACAAAGTCGTGGGGAATGCCATCGAGTCCTAGAATGTTCTGGAAAACAGAAACAATGGGACTGCTATCAACCGAAAGCATTAACAATGAGAAAGCAGTTTTCTCTCCTTGGTTTTTAGAATTAGATTTATAATAACATTTGTTTACACTGAGGGTAAATCGTATCTCTTTAAAGGGGCCCCATTATGGCATAATAATGAACGCTGCTTTACCATGTTTAGTTCTGACTCTGGGGACAGAAAGCTGACCTGAGAGATCTGGATGGTTCATAATTTAGCAGGAGGTCAGAAATGTATTTTGGGCCTAAACCATTCAGTGCTTTATAAACCAGCAGCAGTATTTTGAAATCTATTCTTTGACACACAGGAAGCCAGTGTAAAGACTTCAGAACAGGAGTGATGTGATCCACTTTCTTAGTGTTAGTGAGGACTCGAGCAGCGGCGTTCTGAATTAGCTGCAGCTTTCTAATAGATTTTAGTGAGACCTGTGAAGACACCATTGCAGTAGTCGAGTCTACTGAAGATAAAAGCATGGACACGTTTTTTACAAATCCTGCTGTGACATTAGTCTTTTAAAGACTTTTAAACGACTAATGTTTCTTCTCTTTTTAAGGAGAAACTCCCTCTGGGAACTTTGAGATTTTAGCCTTTGCAGACCATTTACATGCGCACAAACCTATATAACACACTATAGGAAAGGGAAAACCCCACAAAGCAAAATAGGGCCTCTTTAAAGATGTAAAAGCAGCGGTTATATGTATCTTTAGCTAGACAGCGTTAAAAGGATATTGAGACAGGCCTGTTAACAAGTAGAGTAGCTGGTACATGGTTGATTTGATGATGTGTAGTTTTTCCTGTTAGTTTGTGGGTCTGGATGTATTCAACTCTCACCTTGACTTGGCCAAAGCCAATGGTTACCGCAGCAGCACAAGTGAAGCCTTTTATTACAGGGTATGAGATGAAGTCCAGCAGGAAACCTTAATAAGACAAGCATGACACTGACTTAGAACCAGAAATATATAAAATAAAGTATGATTTATCTACATATTTCCGAGGAAATGTGTGTGGTTAGGCAGAGGAAGTCATAGATGTGGTGGTAGGAAACGGCTTCGCTGCACTCACAAACATATCTCCTGTTTCCTCGCAGTCTCTGCAGTCTCATTTTTCTTTCTCTCTTCTAAACACTTTTTTTCTTATTGTATTGATCTAATATCAGATTTTGATACAGAGCTCATTCATTTCACAGACTGAAAGATCTAATGCTAAATTAGCACTGCTATCAGATGAAAACAATTTGTCTCATTGTGGATAAAAACTCCCATTTTATTTAGGTTAAAGAAGTCTCTCGAGTGTGATAAATAAACTTTTCCAAAAACTGGTTTCATAAGGTTTTCTCATGACCACTACTAATCACCTAATCTCAGTAAAGCCATTCCAGCCTGGATGAGTCCACAGAGGAGGCTGAGCAGCACGGCGCGGTGAGGCTGCCCCCCCACCACAGAGAAACACAGGAGGGACATGATGGCTGTGGGACCCAGTGTCACGTCCTTAGAGGTCCCCAGGAGGGTGTAGACGAACCCCCCCATGAAGGCAGAGTAGAGTCCGTACTGTGGGGGGAAATGCTTTTAGATCTGGTTTCTACTCTTGTTGCTTCACCAGAGTTTGACACTGTAACCCTTCTTTTCCACATTCGGCTGCTGAGGGGTAGAGTCTCTCGATGCTCACCCCGAATCTGAGTTTAAGCTGTGAACGTACAGGCAGGATATTCTGACCACAAATACTTTAACAGCCAATCATGGTTAATAATGCGATTTATGGGATGTGGAAACTTAAAAAGCAGCCCGAGAAGAAGACAGCTCTGTCTCTAGATGCTTTTTATGATAATGTTCTATGTTATTGTTTTTTAATTTGTGTTGGGTAACTGTACAGCTGCCTATCTTGGTCAGGACTCTGTTGCAAAAGACATTTTTAATCTCAGTGAGACTTTCCTGGTTGAATAACGGTTTAAAAATCCCATTGACCAAAAATGGAAACATTTAAACTTTTGAAGTGAACAGTATTTGCATAGATTCAGTAATTTTCCAATAATAGAGAATACATATTTGTAGTATAATGTACCTATAATCTAGTTGTTTCTCAATAAATTCATAAATGATTTAATCGATAAAATGTCAGAAAAAAACATGTTATTTCCAAGAATCCATGTTGACATCTTGACACATGAAATGTTTGCTTTCCAAAGGTGACAATTGATTGACTCCCATATAATGCTGGTTAATATTCTCTCATTCAACTTATTGTTTAGGCTTGATGATGATTAAATAAATAAATGATTTTAAACATTGATATTGATAAATAAAATACACCATGATTTCCACTCTTGCAGTCCAGAAGAGGGATTGCTCAAATCACCAAGAAAACAAGCAACCCATTTAAGGAAGTTTATATGGATCCAATTAAAGAAAACCAGAACAAGACCATTTGAACCACTTTATGATTAAAAACAGCCCGGCTTAAGATCTGGAGAGAGTTGAATCTAAAGGATGAATCTTCACAAACAGCACAGCTAGGATTCACCTGCACAGGAAGGCCGGCTACTTCAGCGTAGGCCAGCGCCTGAGGGACGGTGGTCAGCCCCACAGTGAGGCCGGCCAGCAGGTCCATCTGCAGCCACTTCAGCCGGTACCGGGGCGCCCAGGAGAGGAGGGGCAGCCAGGCCTTCAGAGAGCTGTAGGAGCAGCACAGGGCGGACCCTCGGCCCAGCAGAGGACGCTCCATCACTTAGGAGTCAGAAGAGGGGAGGGGGAACCTGGAGAGGAGGAGGACAACACAAAGGATGAACAGACAGCAGCAAGTGGACAGAGGAAAAGGTTTGCAAATTCGAAAGCGTGCAGAACAAAATAATGTACACAAGGTAAAGTTTCCGTCTCTGTTTTAAATGCAGTGGAGTGAACTAACCAAGTACATTTACTCAAGTACTGTACTAAAGTAACATTTTGAGTTCCTTGAGTATTTACACGTGTTGCTACTTTGTACTGCTACTCCACTACAATTCAGAGATAAATTGTGTATTTTACTCTACTACATTTATTTATTACCTTTAGTTACTTTGCAGATTTGGATAAATAATGTGAAACACAAACAACTGTAAAAAGAAAAGACTTCAGATAAACCTGGAGTAAATTCACAAGCTACCCTGCAGTATACAAAGTCATTCGAACTAGCTGCACCCAGCTCTGATAACACTTTAATGATCAATCATTATAATCAAAACACATCATATATTCTATTCTGAAATGGACAAATCTGCAGAATGACTACTTTTACTTTTGGTATTTCAACTATATGTTGATGCTTATTACTAGTGTACTTTTACTTGAGCAACATTTACCCAACACACCCAAAACCAACAAAGATGTTGCTCGGTGTTCTTCTGGATAAACACACAGAGCATCAAAGAAAGTGGATGCCATCTGTGTGCAATGGAGAAAAAAACACGAACAAATTCTTCAGTGATATAACTTGAAAAGTTACCTGAGGACATATTTATTTCTCTGACGCTTTGACTGAACAAGCTTTGAGGTTTCATAATCATATGATAGTCATATGACAGGTTGGCTCTCGACACGGTTTCTTTTTGTGTTATGACAGCAAACCTTTCCATAAGCTATATTCCTACAAATATTCCTAACCCTACTGTAAGCTTTATCTGACAGTGTGGTGTTTTATGTATTACCATCGTGTCCTATATTGCATCTGTTACCAATTATACTATAATAGATCAACCATAAGCGGTTGCATTGAAAAAGTAGAAAAACACGACTGATTTAAATTAAAAAATCTGTGTTAGTGGAAGAAAGGGAAAGTTATAAATAAAGATAAAATAGAAGAGAAGAAAATAGAGAAAAACAAACAGAGAAGAAAATAGAATAGATTAAAAAACGAAGATAGAAAACACTATACATTACAGTACAGAGTAATATAAGTAACATAATAGATCAAAGTATAATAATAGAATAGAATAGAACAGCAACAAATAAATACAATAGAAAAACAAGACAACAGGAAATAGAAACTCTTACTTAAAGTGGTGTCTTCTTCTTTATTTCCCCATGGTTTAGCTGTGATTTTCAGGACTTTCGCTGACAACGCGTTTTTGTTCCTTTTTGCTGAAACCACTTCCTAAAATGTATATCATTTTGCAGACGGAGCGCGAGCCAGTCCGGTTCCTGTTTTCTGTTTGCACGTGACCTCTGTCATGTGATCCTTAGTAGGCGGGGCTTAAATTGTTTAAGGAAGACGGGGAAACAAATCTATGATGTAGCACATGTATTGAATATAATTGTTTAGACGCACTTTACATGTTTCCTAGCCAAACCAGCAGACAGTTTGAGATGTAGAAAGCGAGTTTTAATGGGAAACATTAAGGAAAGCTAAACATCATCATGCTTCTTCAGTATCTTCTCTTCTTGGCATCATGTAGCATCGGGGAGTCAAAGAGGAGAAATGTGCTTCTAATAATTGGTGAGTTTTTACATTTACATCGAGTGATAAGTCGTGGCAGGTTTACATACTTAAATGCCTTTGGGCTGCAATAATAAAATGTGCAGTTACAGTATACGCGGTCCCCAGTTTATTAAGTAAGACCAATCAGAATTCCTTTATTAGTCCCACAGCAGGGAAATGGACAGTGTTACAGCAAAAAGTGTCATAGCAGGTACAAAAAGGCATACAATAATAAAGAACAAGCTAATTTATTAAATATAGAGAATACATGCACACATTAGTAATAATAGAATACAAACAAAGACATATAAGTTCACATCCATGGCTAAAAATGAGGAGCAGCAACTTTAGAACTTAGTGACATAAGTACACATTAGGTGTTGAGATATTATACAACAATGTTGGGACATTTATCACAATGTAGGTTTTTCAGATAAAGGTGATTATTGCACAGTATTGAAAAAATAGTGTCCATATTGTCCATAAAGGTTGTGTCTTCCTGGTCGAATGTACTTATTGTAAGTCGCTTTGGATAAAAGCGTCAGCTAAATGCAATGTAATGTAATGTAATATTGCACAAGATTCCACAGTCTGTATTATGTGGGGGTCTACCAGGGGTCGACACATCAGTCCTACAATCATTCAAATTGCATTACCCAGGTTAGTTCTGCTATCTAGTCTTGAGGATATAGATGGGGTGGACACATTAACGGACCTCTTTGAATAATGAAATGCACTATGTGGTCAAAAGTATGTTGACACTCCTGTCTTTCTTTAAACCAAACATGCCATAGAGCTCAAAGCCCGGATCAGGACTAGACCTTAAAAAAAAAAACACTCTATAGACTACTTGATAATTACCCGATGAAGCAAAGTCATTTTCACTCATACAATGTCAGAAAATGCTGTTTTCTGCCTATCGAATACACAGATGTCCTGCCTTTCTCTGTTTTATAACAAGTCAAGTGATTATCTCTGGGCTTGGACTGCCAAACAAGACATTTGAGGAACTCACCTTGGAGTTTGAGAAATTGGGATGAACACTTGTAACTATTGTATGGCCATGGGAGCTTAAGAGCTAAGGAATGTGCTTCCCCCCCCTCTTCCAGCTGATGATGCCGGCTTTGAGACAGAGGTGTATAACAACTCTGTGGTCCACACCCCCCACCTGCGCTCTCTGGCCCAGCGCAGCCTGGTGTTCAGCAACGCCTTCACCTCCGTCAGCAGCTGCTCCCCCAGCCGCTCCACCATCCTCACCGGCCTGCCACAGGTAACACACACACACACACACACACACACACACACACACACACACACACACACACACACACACACACACACACACACACACACACACACACACACACACACACACACACACACACACACACACACACACACACACACACACACACACACACACACACACACACACACACACACACACACACACACACACACACACACACACACACACACACACACACACACACACACACACACACACACACACACAGAGACACAGACACAGACACACAGACACAGACACACACACACAGAGAGACACAGACACAGACACAGAGAGAGAGAGAGAGATACCTAATTTGTGCAAGTGTATTTATGTCTGTTTGGTGTGTTTTCAGCACCAGAACGGCATGTACGGGCTTCACCAGGGTGTTCACCACTTCAACTCATTTGATGGAGTTCAAAGTCTGCCGCTGCTCCTCGGCCAGGCCAACGTACACACAGGTGAGAAACACAAAGACTACTCTTGCTAACTTTTGGCTCTTATCACTATTTATTCTACACTTCCTTTTTTACCGTCTCCCTCCAACAGGGATAATTGGAAAGAAGCATGTCGGCCCTGGATCAGTTTACCCTTTTGATTTTGCCTACACCGAGGAGAACAACTCTGTCCTCCAGGTGGGGAGGAACATCACCCGCATCAAGCTCCTGGTGCGAAAGTTTTTCCGGACCCATAAAGAGGAAGCCTTTGAAAGACGCCAAATGAGAGAGGATGATTCTGACAGTTTAAAAGATGAAGAGAGGCCGTTTTTCCTGTATGTTGCCTTTCATGACACCCACCGATGTGGACACTCTCAGCCGCAGTACGGAGCTTTCTGTGAGAAGTTTGGGAATGGGGAAATGGGGATGGGAAGAATTCCTGACTGGACACCGGAATATTACACACCAGAGCAAGTCAAGGTCAGTGCCGTACAGATTGTATGTTATTAGCTAAAACACATTATATTAAGTGGTATAACATCACCTTTTGAAATATGAATCGACACCTGTTTTAAAAATATAACTGCAAATTTAAAAGCATTTTTTTTGTGTTCGCTGAAGATGATAACATTTTATTTCCAGTTCGCAGTCACACTTTTACTGCTGCTGTTATACTGATATTAAAGGAAGACACAACACGAGGATAGGGGGACACATTAGACCTAAATATATCAGCATGGATCTTATTATTTGTATTACAGGTTTCGTGGAATCTTATGCCTAAAATTAGCAAATGAGGCTTTAGGTTATGCTAAGTTGTTGTTTAGATACACCATTTTATAAATTGAAGATTTGAGGTAAGTAAAATATATCTGAAAAAGGCTGTTTTTACTTGTAGTGTCTTGCCTAATCAAACAAAGTCAGGAACTCTCAGACTTTTACTTATTGATTATTGCAAATGTTCCAAATGTTTTCAGATGTTGAATGGAATGCAGAGCTGCTTACAGGTGTATCTGTTCTCACCTAGGTCCCTCCCTTTGTGCCGGACACACCTGTGGCGCGCTCCGACCTGGCAGCGCAGTACACCACGGTCAGCAGGCTGGACCAAGGTCTGTAACACCTGCAGCGCAGAAAAACACGTTATTCTTGTGAAACACCAAAAGATATAACGCTGTGGTTTTTCCTCCGCAGGAATCGGTTTAGTTCTCCAGGAGCTCAGAGACGCCGGTTATGAGAACGACACTCTGGTCATCTACAGCTCAGATAACGGCATCCCCTTCCCCAACGGCAGGACCAACCTGTACCGCTCCGGCACTGCAGAGCCCATGCTGCTGTCCTCTCCAGAGCACAGGGGGCGCTGGGGGGGCACCAGCCAGGCCTACGTCAGCCTGCTGGGTGAGGCGTGGATGGCAGAGAGAAGTGGAGGAGGGTTTTAAAAATATAGATTATAAGTCTTATAAGTCTTAACGCTTAGTGAGCAGTTAAACCACATAGAAAATGATTACAAGCTAAAAAAGTAAAGGGATTTTTGGTGAAAAATACAAGGAAAAAAAAGCGTTTTTCTTTCTTTAATCGTCTCAGATTTACGATTATACTTTAATAAGTACAATACATGAAAAAAATAATTGAACATGACAATCACTGAGAGAAACATGCTCAAAGACCCTTTATCGTGCTTTCAGATTGGTCTAGAGAGCCCTTGGTCTTCTCAAATGAACAAGAAGTAAATGTGCTGATCCGATGTGCTGAATCAGCCACAAGAGGGAGACTCATCACCGAGGCATCAGCAGCCGATCCCAGATAAAAAAATAAACGGAAAATGATTCCCTTAGAAGGCAATGATTTAATGAAAATAAAATAATCACAATAGTAATGGTTACAATATAAATGTCTGCAGAAGATAATACCACTACATATTAACTAAATATTAAAGTATGGCGTGATGAACATCAAGCAGTTGAGGCAGAAAGTGAATAATGAGGGGAATATTGAGTTTGGGTGTCATATAGTGCCCAAGGCTATGAAAACAATGCATCTCCAGCTGTTATAAAAACAACACTGTTGACCATGGGTTCGTAAAAGAGTTCTTCACCCACACAGTGCACAATTGTTTTCATCGAATACTCGCCCGCATCACCTTGAAGAGAGAGAATAACAAAGCTCTCTTTAAGAGTTCAAGGTTATTCGGAGGGAGTCATTCTTAATCAGTCCTTTTGTTGATTAATCATTCCTTTTTAAATATTTTAGTTTTAATTAAGTGGGACAATGTCCTCAATCAAAGGCTTGATCCTTCACTTACTCAAGAAAACATTTAAAACCTGCTAATTTGTAGTTCATTTTCATTTTTACAGTGACATGTATGTGAATATGATGTAAACACTCACTGTTTCTCTTCTTCTTTTTAATGTGGCAGACATCACCCCCACCATTCTCGACTGGCTCTCGGTCCCCTACCCATCCTACAGACTCCCCGGGGACCGCTCCACCCCGGTGCACCTCACGGGTCGCTCCTTACTTCCTGCGCTGGTCACGGAGCCCAGCAGCTGGAACACGGTCTACGGCAGCCAGTCCCTGCACGAGGTGCGTAAGGATGTCAGACGGTGTACACATGGAAGAAGTGGAGGCCCTGACTTGTGTTCTTTGTTTCAGGTTACCATGTACTACCCAATGCGCTCCGTCCACCAGGGGGCGTACCACCTTCTTCACAACATGCACTACCGCATGCCCTTCCCCATCGACCAGGACTTCTATGTGTCCCCCACCTTCCAGGACCTGCTGAACCGCACCCGGCTGAGCGAGCCCACCCATTGGTTCAAGAGCCTGCAGCAGTATTACTACAGAGAGCGCTGGGAGCTGTTCCACTCCAGGTGGGTGGGGGGGGGGGGACATGGTCACTATGATTATCCACTGAATAAATACCACACATTAGGTAAATGAGCAATCACAAGACTTAACCTATATGGTTCTGGTGTAAATGAGCTACACGGGCCACCGTTCAAAGTGAAGGCTATTTAGTTATAAGGGAAATGTAAGAAATTGTTAACATGAGATAGAAAATATGCTCAAAGAAGAGGGAACAGTTACGCTTCTCTTGCACTGTACACAAATTGTTTCCCTATCAATGTTTTATTTAAACATAATGAGACGGGTTGCTCAGTCGAGCGTGACCTGCCAATCCTTGCCCCTCCCCCTTCATGGTAGTTCACCCCTTGGACGCAGCTCTAGCAGTTTGAAGGGAGCCAACACAGCTGCATTCAGTCTGTAAAGGGATCTACAGATAATGATATAGAACTCAGCAACAGGGTGAGATGCAATCTAATGTGGCATCAGCTTGTAAAAAAAACCTATGTAGATGATTTAATTACCTATTACTATTTGTATTTTGCAGTACAATCTACGTGGCTACATTTGTACGCAGCTATAAACAAAAATGCAGGTACATTTATAGCCTAAGTAATCATAGCAAATAACAATGATCCATACATACATTAGAAAAATGTAAAAGGTCTAAAGTACAGGCTATACAATTTAGATTAAAGTTAATAAAATGAGTACCTTTCAACTTGACAGGTGACACACAGAACATTTATTCACATTCAGAAATGTGATGATCATTTGTGTAAGACACCATTTAAAGATATCTTCTGGTTCCAGCATCCCAAATATGAGGATTTGCTTCTCTCTGTTTTTATCTCCCCCGTCATCAAATATCTCTCGTCTTTATACAGTTGCTTGTTCCAACAAGTCAGCTGGATAAATGTTCACTCTTTATGGATATTTTAGAGACAAAATGACAAAGAAATGACATCATATTAATTAAACATTCAAATAATCCTTCCTTTGCTCGATGTGAACTAATGCAACAAGAGAGCACAGACATGTTCTCTGCTGGGCTCGGATGAGTCAGATCTTTCTTTGACCTGGAAAACTAACAGAAAACATAATAGAGTATTAGGGCTGATTGAATATACTGTGTTTAAAACATTTGATTGAATTAGGAAATCCATTCCTCTTGAATTTAATCTGATTTCAACCACCATCATTCATCAAAGTCACAGTCAGAAGACTTCTTTATAATTCATGTTTTAAGCGTTAACTCTGGGCTGTTAGAGGTCATGGCTTCTGTATGTTAATGGGTTTCACGTGCTGGTTATGTTTTTGGCTTAAAGTGTTTGTTTTTTTACAAAAGTTGCAGTTAACTATTGGTTCTTAAAAATAGATAAGATATCCTTTTGTATTTTTCCACAATAATTGTATTTCTTGCAGACATTAAACCGTCATCCAAAACAACACATATGTATTTTACTGTCCATTAGTTTCTTAATTATTTTCTAGATTTCCAAGAAATAAACAGGAAATCTGATACTAATTATAATGAATACGAGGACCATGGTGTCTTGTATCTTATTCTTCCTGTTCCTAAAGTTTGAATCTTCCTCCCCCCCACAGCACAGACCCCCTGGAAACTAAGAACCTAGCCTCAGAACCAGCTTACAGCGGCGTGCTGGAGAACCTGAGGCAGGGTCTGCAGAAGTGGCAGTGGCAGACCGGCGACCCCTGGGTCTGCGGGCCAGACTACGTCCTGGAGGACAAGCTAGAGCCACAGTGCAGACCTCTTTACAACGGACTCTGATGGACTCTGATGGTGCTTTAACTCATGTGGATTGACATGATGTCCGCCTAGATGAACACATTTGTCTTAATAAATCTCTAGTATTATTTTTCTATGCTGCTTTTAATGGTTAATAAAATAAAAATAAACATGAATTGCCTTATTGCTTGACATTATTTGTATAGGATCTTAATGTAAGCAGATACATTAATCATACAGGTCCTTCTTATTACATTACATATATCATTTCTTATCTGTCTCTATACATTTAAAGTAATGTTCCCATCATCCAGACCCCCTCATAACCTGGTTTCATATAAAGCAATAGTTTTACCTGTTTTGGTTATTATTAAATTGGACAAAAGTAGATGCATCTTAGTTTACGTCTCCATCACTGTTGTGCTACTGATCTGCTGATAGAGGCAGTGGAAATCATGATGACCAGTGAGGTTGGCAAATCAATGGGGAAAAGGGTTTGTATTGATTCCTCCGAGCTTCACTTTGAAGTCTGAGTCTCAAACCATCCGTGTAAAAAGCGTTTGGAACAGGAATACAATTTGGATTAGTCGATTATTCACTTGTATTCATTGATTGTTTTTTAAGAGTATATACATTTGTCCATTTGAGGCCTTTTGAAGCCACTGATTCTGCTTGGTGGTGTTTTATCACATGCAGCGGTCAAGAAGGCACTGATGCAGTTAAACCACCTGTGAGCACTTTGTGGGATTTTACAGGCAAATTGAATCGAATTTTTTTTATCAACTGATCTTTCACTGCTGAAATCAAACTAAAGTCATGGTTTGCTTTGATCCATTTCACATTCAGTATATTTGAAAGCTAACAAGTAGTTTGTCAATTTGTTCAGACATAAAAAGTTCCCCTTCCTTAACGTAAATCAGGAAATATTTCAGTTTTCACCACAGACGTCATTATGAAAGACGTATACGGGACGTCAGAGAAGGGCTGACTTCCCGTATACATCTTCAGCCCCCCACACACACACACACACACACACACACACACACACACACACACACACACACACACACACACACACACACACACACACACGTCATTACATTGACTTACATGCATTTCCTGGAGACTTATCCTAACCATAACCAACACATGCCTAACCCTTAACCTTAGGATTTCCTAACCCTAATCAAGTCTTCACCCTAAAATTAATGATTCCCCTCATGGGGACCTCCATTTTGTCCCCATAAGGGAGGCGAGTCCCCACACGTGACTATGTAAACAGATTTAGGTCCCCACAAGTATAGTAATGCTAGACCACACACACACACACACACACACACACACACACACACACACACACACACACACACACACACACACACACACACACACACACACACACACACACACACACACACACACACACACACACACACACACACACACACACACACACACACACACACACACACACACACACTGATCAATCCGGATTTGTCTTTTTTTCCCTTCTCACGCACAATGACAGATCCAAAAACGCCCACCTCAAATTTGATTTGACGAACGTCTTGGGTCACGATAACGTCGCCTTGTCTGCCTATATAAGCAGCAGAAAGTTTCCAAATAAGCAGCAAAACATAAAGTCGGCCTCTGACAAACAGACGAGAAACGCGCCGTTTTCCCTTTGCGTAAAACAGTTCCAGACATGGAGAGGTCAGTCAGGTTTGCCGTGGTTTGCGTCGGAGTGTCTCTGCTCATCTCCTGCCATCCAGCCGAAGCCTGGTACAAGCAGTCCACCGGGCCCAGCTACTACTCGGTGGGGCGCGCCTCCGGTCTGCTGTCCGGTATCAGGAGGTCGCCTTACGTCCGCAGGTCCGAGTCCGAGGATACGCTGGTGGACAGCGGGGAGACGGCGGGAAACAACGTGACCCCAGAGACCAACAGGCAGATCTCCATCCTCAAAAGCATGGTGAGTTCAGACTGCTCACTTTATTCCGTGAGAAAGGGACATAACAATTGCTTTCCATCAGCACCACATATTTAAAGTTTGCTTGGAAGTTTAGGAATATTTTCAACAGAGCAACACTTATTTGAAGATTTCACAACAGCTTGTATTACCCTTGCTTTTATAAAGACGACGAAACAAACTAAAAACTCATCTTAAATGATCAAAGTTGGTGCGTAAAAGCGCACTAAAAGATGACATTTACAAATTAACCAAGGAACATGTTTTCGGATCTCAAATCATTCGCCGACCTCAGGAAAACACTCGAATAAAGGCACAAAATATATAACGAGAATTAAAATAAAGGATTTGTCTAATAAGAGATGTGTTTATTATGGCAAACCATAGACTACACAACGGAATAGTCCCCCGAAAAAGTAATTCAAATACAAGCCTAAGATTAGTTTCAGAAGTACAAACATAAATGTGACATCTTATTTAGCCAGCTGTTAACTTTAAATCCTCTCATTATTATTTCCCCTCCCCGCAGGCCATCTGCGTCAAAGACATCTCTCCAAACCTGAAGAGCTGCGAGCTGCTGCCGGACGGGACGGGCACCTTCCAGTGTAAGGCGGACGTCTTCCTCACCCTGGACTCCCTGGACTGCCTGTCCGCGTGAGTCCCGCGCGGACCGGACCACGCGCCGAGCCCCGGGAGCGCCTCTCTTGTAACGAAAGATGAAGGAAAGCAAAGAGGGGCTGGAGGAGTGTGTGAGGTGGGGATAGCGCAGAGGAAAACCTGATCACTGTCAACGATGGACCGCCGCGGACTCTGAATGTTCTCTTGTTTGAAAATACCTTTTGCTTTGTGTAGAAAAAGAGATGTTAGTTGATCTTCTTTCCAGTTGACTTCCCATCTTTACTGTTTAAACCCCTGACATGTACCCTCCCTTGCCAAAATGTATTAAATGTCCAGAACGTTAACTGCAGAGCAGATTTCCTGGAAAGTAATTTTATTTATTTTATCTATTAAAATGAACAAACACTGGTAACCTGTTGTATTGCTTAAAATTGTCTTTAGAAATCCAACTATTGGGGGGGAAATAACATTTATTTGATAAATTTATGTGGTCGACTCCAACAAAGAATGGAAATATAAGTGAAAATAAGGTCGTCAGCATATCACATTTAATTCGAATCGCAGTAACAGTGCAATACTCAGTACAGACCATACATAAGTCTGATTATCACATGGCGTTTGAGATTCAAAGAGTAGAAATACCAAAAGATATTTTGAAAGTGGGAAAAATAAAACATTTCATACATATTAAGCATTTAAAGGTCCCATGTCATGGCCATTTCCACTGATCATGATTCCATTGTTGAGGTCTACTAGAATAGATTTATACTGTGCAATTGTCCAAACTCACATTGGTTTCTCATACAGCATCTCTGTAAAGTATGTGTATTCAGCAGTATTCACTCTCTCCACTAAACGGCTCGTTGCAGCTCTTGCCCCCCCCCTCCGTGAGCCCAGTGTGCTCCGATTGGTCGGGACCAGTCAGGACGTTGTGAATCACGCTAAGCTCCGTGGAGGTGTGATTTCCTTGTTTAGCGATACACAGCCAAACTCACCCTGAGCACACAAAGTCACAGTCGAAGTAAAAACAATAAGTGTGGCTTGATATTGAGTAAGAAAAAGGTTGATAAATGATGTGAGAATGGGTCTGCAGAGGGAATTTCGCCTCGATCCCAACTGTCTGTTATCAGCCTGCAGCCAGGGAGGAGAAATCAGCAGAGCTGCATGCACTGAGTGTGTGAGGAAGTCCGTGGATTGGTCCATTTAGACCAATCAGCGGGGGCTTAACGTAACGGCTCCGCGGACGTAACGTAACGGCTCCACGGATTGGTCCATTTCGTTCCGGGGACGACATGACATCATGATGTACCCGAAGAATCAAATGGACAGTGACGTATCTCCAACGAGGCGTTTTGGGGAGGTATTTTCTGTTTTAGAGTTTTACTCGCTACATGGTGTACTTTGAGGGTTTTGACTCTGCAGACCGTTTACATGCATAAAAACCTTCATAACACACAAGGGGACGGGCAATAACCGGAAAAGCATGACATGTCACCTTTAAGTTACACAACAGATGAAAACTCTTCATTATGAGGCACTTAGGGCTGTGTTTCATCTTCAGTGTGCATATCAGAGGGTATCAGTCATTACCATATCTTGTTTATTGCAGGAGCTCTTGTGATAGTCTGTCGCTCAGGGGAGCTTCCAGTCAGACCCCAGCGGAGTTAATGCCACACAAATCACATAGATGAAGCATCATCCTGGTTTACAAGTCAGGTTTTATGAGCGCATGTAAGAAAGGCAAACAGAAAGGAAATTAAACTGTTGGGAGACAGTTCAGGGATGTCTCTTTATACGTGCACTTTTCCCATGTCAAACATCACAAACCAGCCTCTTGGCTGACTGGTAAGAGTCAGGGGAACAGGTATAAGCAGAGATGACAATAAAAGAAGTGATAATTTCAACTCAGGACCAGTAAACATGAACCGGAGTGCTTTCCCTGTGATCAGCGCCTCATTAGGAGGGTGTGACGCACAGGATGTGCACAGACACCGTGATGGATGAGCGGAAAACACCCTGCGGTATGCACGAGTGACCGCCGCGCAGAGGAAGTAACGGACAAACAGTTAATCCTCGCCTCCTCTGTGTCCCACCCACACACACAACAGGATGTGATGGGCAAATAAATGGCATGTGTGTATATCAAGTCATCTAAAAAGTAACTTCACGATTCATAGTCAGGTTTAAGTACAGTACAGATTCAGAAATGCCCGTAACTAAACACAAGTGTTTCTCCTTTAGAAGCTGTTGTAGGCTACGTGGAGCATCCCATAGGATTAAATGCAACAAGCTTCCAGGATGTAGCTCGAGAGAGAAAACAGGCGCTTGGAGCAGACTTTTAAAATAAGACCTCCATAAGGAGACTGTCTCTGAGCGACTGGCAGCTAGAGGAGCGACACGGCCTCCAGGTTCTCTTTGATGATCATGTCCATGACCACCTGGAAGACCACCTCGATGTTGGAGGTGTCGGTTGCCGTGGTGAAGTGGTGGTAGATGAGTTTGCTGGGGGTAGCGTTGAGAGAGACGAAGGTGGCGGCGATGAATCGGGCGGCAGAATCCACATCACAGTCGGCACCTGGAGCAGAGGGGGGAGGGGGAGGGGGGGGGAGACTATTACAATAAAACATCTGGCTCCTTTTTTTTTTTTAAAACAACTGAAAGAGTGTTTTTCTCCAAAGACCTGTGAATCCCATCTGAGGAGCGTTGACAGATTGTGAAATAGCTCAGATAACTTGATAGAATAGTCTTCAGGATTTACACATTTGTTTTTAGGAGGAACATAAACACACAAATCAGATGATGAATTCTTGTGAGGCTGATCCGTGCAGTGTATCTTTTGTCACAATAATCCATTAACTGCCAGCTGCATCAGGGACGGTGCGCCTCACAGCAACTGTCACACCCAAACACAAAGTAATGGGAGGTCATTAAAACTAAGCGGTGGTGGAAACAAATTTCAGATCCTTCTGTAAAAAGTGAAGAAGCATTAGATTTAAACTACTTGCTCCGCAGTAAAGTAGCACGTGTGACTGGTTCATTATTATATATGACATTAGATTGTTAAAAGTGATGCAACCAGGTAAAGGTAACATTTTGCTGCATGTTGATAGGCTAATGAATCTTCACTTTATCTTCTCATGAAGTAGTTTATTGATAGGATTCCCAACCTAGGGGTCTTGCCACTCCAAAGGGTCACAGAATAAGTTTGAGAGCTCGTGAAATGATTTAGTTTAGTCTTTTTCTTTATTTGTAAAATAATAGATAGGTTGAATACATCTAAATAAAACAATGTGAAAAGTTTATGGAATAAATCCCTTTTTGTTGGAACTGCTAACAAACCCTGGACGTCTGAAAAGTGACCAACTACAGGCAGTTTGAGTAGATGCACTTTTCTCCACTGTTACCAAGCAAGCAGAGAAATACAAATATATAAGAGATCAATGGTTTAAAAACCCATACTCTGCCTTTCCAAGTGATGGAAGTTATACAGCAACTTTCAACACAAGGCGATTCAAAGTGCTTTACAAAAATGAAAGACATTAAGAGCATTAAGAAACATATTATGAAATGGCATTTAAAAACACAAGAATGCTAACCGACAGAAGCTCTTAGAGGCAAGCGTGTTTTTCTCTGGTGTAACATTTTATTTGTATAATGTAGTTGTTCCCTCATCTCTGTTCCCTCCAAAGTACTGAAGAAAAGGGAAAACTGAACCTGAACATTTTGTAATGAGACAATGTTAGGATTGTCCACTTTTCTGTATTTGATCACATCCTGTTCTAACATTATACAACTGAACACATTTTGAACATGAAGTGTTGAGTGAACAGGAGTCGTCTGAGCGAGACTGGGAACTTCAAACGACAAAAGTTGAGAGCTTCTGTTTCAGACTAATCGTATCTGAGTGGGAGATGGACGCCTGCTCTTTGCCTAACCCAAGAGTTTTCACATTTACATTGACATTTGCATGAGAGCAGAGGACACCTGTTGAGCCTACTGAGACCTGGGGAGTGAAATACTGAAACATCTAAAATAAGACACACTGGCAACTTCATTAGATATTGGCTACACATACAAGTTAATGCAAGCCAATACGCTCAATCTGATTCAAGTTCCACAGTTAGGGAAACTATAATGTTCAGTTTAAGGTCAAACTACGTGTTTATTACTGAGGTCTTATTAGTGACGATTTGTTGCACTGGTGTGTATTATATAAGACTGTTGACGTGGACAAAACATTATAGAAACATTAGGCAAAATTAAACGTCACTAATAAACAGTTTGATTAATACATAACTGATCATGCATCAAAATTGAACATTAGTATCTATTTAAAAAGGTATATGTTATGGCTGTGCTTTTGTATTGGATTTTACATTTAATTGTAAAAGCGCAGCTGATAAACGTGGTCAGTGTTGTGTTCATGTTCTACACTTTGTACTGCTAATCTTTTTTATTTTTTATTAATAGATTCATTGTTCATTCTTGAAAATGTGCGTCCCGGTTACTCAAAGGCAAGATGATTGCATTTAATGTTTCTATTAGCCCAAAACCCAAATACATTCAGTTTGATAAAAAGCAGAGAAAAGAAAAAAATCGAAATGTTTCCGAGTCTGAATATAAAATGTACAATAAAAAAAAGCTGCTTTCAAATGTTTCTGTCATTTCACGAATAGATGAGTTGATTGCTCGTTGCCGCTCTATTAATGTCCGACTCATCGTTCACCACTGCAGCTTTATGTATGGTGTCTTATCCACTCAAAACGGCCCAGCGTCAGTCCTACCTTTAAACTGTGGCAGGTAGAGCCGCAGATGTCGCCCGGAGTGTAAGATCTTGTCTTGAAAGAGGTCTATCTTGTTCATGAATAAAATCTGCAATTAAAAACACAATAAGCAAAAACAATCAGATGCTTCGTCTCCAGTGGAAAAATAATAATCAATGCGGATGTGTTAAGAAAATGTAAATGACCGAATGAAAAGTGACTCACATCTTTGGCACTGCAATAACGAACTGAACAATAAAACCAATCGATCAGTTTATACTCACTCTTTGCAGAAATGTTGCTAAACTGTGAAAATCAATGGCTGTGTTATCATCACCCCCCCCCCCCCCCCCCCCATGATGATGGCGGATCAATGACCTCCCTCCACTCACCGGTGTGAAATCAATCACTCGTGTAGTAGCTACTACTCTAATAAATCTCTGTCTTTCTGCCGTTTGTTTTTTACTGCCTCAACTTGATTTCGCTGCAAAGCCAATTAAAACTCCAGCCAAGTGTTGTCTTTCCGGCCCGTTTGATCACAAACACCAGCACACAAAAAAGGGATAATAATGACGACGAGGGAAGGGGCAGGTGTACAGCGAACAGGATCCAGAGCATTCCCTGGGTGTTTAATTACCACTGACCAGCCGCAGTGAATAGTTAATTGAGGTGGAGGTTACAAGTTTCCCTCCCACGTTAAAAAGGTAACATTAAACACTCTTGTTTAATGAGCCTGTTGGCCATGCTAACGTGCGGCCCACACACAACCCGCACATAAACACGTCACACAGACCTTTCATTGCCCATTTGGCTCTAATGAAGAATACAAAAATATCTTTGTGGTTAAAAAAAAAATGACTAAAAGAGATTATTTCTTATTGAGGTCTTAGTGATTTTCTGTTTCTTTGACAAAGCACCAAATGTAATTTCCTCATCCTCACCAACTCAACATGTCGTCACTGAAATTGCCTTTGTCATCAGAGACTGCTTTTATGCAGAGAAATGGTGTTCAGTGACCGGCTTCTGGACAAGTTGCTGAAAATGCTGCAGAGCTAATAACAGGTGACACTCACATCAACATGAAGTGACTTGTATTTGAAGTGGGCTTTAAAGGCGAGTTAAGTGGAATACATTGAGCTCGTTTCACGCTTGTTTTAATGTGATAATTTACCGGAAACAAAAACGGAAAATCAGAGGGGAAAATGTCGCCTGGATAAAGCTCAGTAATTACAACTTGCTCTTTAATTACGAGTGACAGGGGAATCAGGGAAAAAGGGCTAGGCCCTGTGTGCGTGTGTGTGTGTGTGTGTGTGTGTGTGTGTGTGTGTGTGTGTGTGTGTGTATGTGTGTGTGTGTGTGTGTGTGTGGAAACTGCATTTATCAAACACATTATTGGTATGCTTGTCTCCGGGCGCCATAGAGAACAAATGGGAGAGTTTGCTAGTGTCTGCTCCACTCACCCATGATTTCAATCCAACAACTGAACTGTCAAACGGAGCTGTTGTTCCCACCCTCTTCAGCCGGACCCTCTTTGTCTTCTGACTTTTAAAGTGGCAATAGACAAATGTTTTGCCTAAACTTATCATTATGAAGGAGCTGCACAATGCGCTGTATAACAATGACACCATGTGCCTTTAGATTGGTTCCCTATGTGCCTCTGTCTGCCCTGGAAAACAAAATGCAGAGCTTCATGGCAGCTTTGCAAACTCTCCAACAAAACAACTACCACCAAAAGTTGCCAGACGTCGTCATTAAATGATTAACATTTATGCTTTCTTTTAAGAGGTCTGCTCTGCAGTGCAGGATGGTAATAAACACGCTCCTACAGCTTCGGTACAGAACGGCAAATGATCAGGAAGGCGAGACATCAGAAACGGACGTCTCTGTTACCAGTAGGTAACTCTCTCTAGAATTCTTTTTGGATAGGCTCTTTTACACAACATTTGTTTTGCTGCATCTTTTCTCCTGAGGAGGAGGAAATATGGAGATGACTTTCTCACCATGGATGTGCTGCGGAAGAAAACGTTGTTGCAGATGGAGGAGAAGAGTTTCAAGCTCTCCTGAAGACGATTCTGCAGAGAGAAGACAAACACACTGTCAGACGTCTGTTCATTTAAAAACTCTTTCTATGTAGTTAAATAATTAGCTGAGACTCGACAAGTGGTCTATGCTTTGCATGGAGAGTATGAATATGTGTGACAGAGGGACAGCGTGTACCACAGAAGGGTCTTCCACCAGGGTCATGTCGTAACCGCTGAGCGACACCACAAACAGCACCGTCCTGACGTCCTCAAAACAACCAATCCACTTCCTCCGCTCAGTTCTCTGGCCTCCAACGTCGTACATCCTAAACAGAACAACAGAGTTTGATAGGTGCCCACAGAAAGAATACATATTGTTAGAGCCAGTATTTTGATTTGATAAGAAAGGCCACCTAATTGTGACGTCTGTAGTCAACGCACTATAAAGGACTACAATTCCCACGGCGCCTGTGCTAACGCCACAGTGATGGGCAACCTGTTGAGAGACGCCGCCGAGGAACAGTTTTTAACAATGTCGTGGCTTCCTTCCTTGTTTTTCCACCAAGCCACTAGACGCCTTAAACAGACAGTTCCAACTCGTTTCTTTCCTTAAAATACTCACAGTTTGAAGTGTTGCTTGGCCTCCGATGGTTTAGAAGATGTTGCGATGTGTTTGCTCAAAATAAAATAACAAACTTTTGCACATGCAACAAAGAAAAATAGGCCTTTAAAATATTCAAAAGAAATGGGCAAAACTCAAATAAAACCACACAATTTAGGTATTCTTTCTTTTTTGATAATGCTTATAACTTCACAACTTAAAGGGTACTTGTACGGTTTGTATGTACGGTTACGAGTACGGTTAAAAACTGTTCCTCGACGGCGTCTCTCAACAGGTTGCCCATCACCGTGGGAATTGTAGTCCTTTATAGTGCGTTGACTACAGACGTCACAATTAGGTGGCCTTTCTTATCAAATCAAAATACTGGCTCTAACACATATAGACAAAGAAAGGAACTGAGCTGAATACATTGAAATCAAAATGCAGAGAAAGAGAGAAAAGTGTAGAAAATTAAATAGAAAATATCTGAAACGTTCATTGCGATTTATGGACATTGTAGAATAAAAAATGAAGCCAGGGAAGGGGGGGGGGGGGTCATGGCACATTCAACAACCTTGCCCATCTTCTTACTTGACCTTGATATTGATCTTATCTACACACTTAATCCTAATCTAAGTTTCTATTTGACCTACAATTGCTTTTGACTGCTTGAAAGACACTAAATACTTTATTATCGCCTTATAAAGCTGAGAAGGATAACATGTTAACAAAAAGTACTATTAAACATATTGAAGACACTGGACACCATAAGCATCATTTAGCTGAGGACAATATTCCCCGGAATTTTGCAACCCCAGGTTTTATCTGCATAATTACCGGAAAATATGTGTGGGTGTGCAGGGTTACAGTCCCAAACCCTGCAGTGAGGAATATGACAAAAGTGGGCGATGGACATAAAATGCCAAGAAAATGTATTATGAACTGGATAAATGGATTAAAGATGTAGAAAGAAGTTAACCAAAGGCAAGTAACAGAAAAGCTGTGCATGTGCAGAGCAATAAGACGGAGCCACCGGGAGAATCTGGGCCCAGGTGCAGAGAGTGAACACACACATGGGCACCCAGCAGTATGAAATTCTAATTATATTTTTTTGTTTATTTTGGATGCATGATTGTTATTATTATTGTATGTGTTTGTTAAGTTGTAAAACGTGCTTTATATATTTAAGTTATATGGGAGTGTGTCTGTATGAGTGGAAGTATGAGGTATGAGCCATGAAATGTCATTGTTACTGACATGTCCTTTATCAGGATTCAATTTCCAGTGAACATCTGTGCTTTCTGTGTGTTCATGACCGCCCATACTGATTCTATAGTCCAGTGTAGCTCTGAGGGGTAACTCTAATCAATGACAGATTGTATTGGTTTCAGATAAGGTCAGATATTCCTAAAATATGACACACACACACACACACACACACACACACACACACACACACACACACACACACACACACACACACACACACACACACACACACACACACACACACACACACACACACACACACACACACACACACACACACACACACACACACACACACACACACACACACACACACACACACACACACACACACACACACACACACACACACACACACACACACACCTTTTCACCAAGACAATCACAACAAGGCAGCACAGAGAGCATAAAGGTCACCGTTCTCCAGAGGGGCGAGAGAGGAAAACACGACAGGAATAACACACAGAGAGAGACACACTGATCAGTTCATCCCCTTCAGCCATTTTCAGAGCCAGATGTGCCATCTCCCACTTTTCATTTGAGCATCCATCGAGTTATTGCAGATGAACATGTGGAAACACAGATGCACTAAGAGAAAAACAAACCGCAAAGTATAGACAAGATAAGATTCCCCAAGGAAATGTTCCACGGGAATAAAGCACGGCCCAGGACATGAGAAGCTGATGCTTCATTACACAAACCTACTCACAAGCACATGTGCACAATGTAACCCTAATAACACACACACTCTCACAAGTGCAGTCAAGTTCTGCTTCCAGCCACCTGGTTTTATATTTCAGATACAGAAAGGCAGAGGTGTGTACTCCTCAGCCAAAGTCACACATTTGGCTGAGGACTTGAGACAACCTGGAATTGCATACCGTCCTAATATTCATACTAAGTAAATCTGTAAGTCTGATACAGGAGCTTAGTGTACGTACTAAACTGTCCCACAAATAGGTTTGATCAAAAAGAGAACCAACTCTGTTATCCTCAACTTTTCTTACTAATATATATTACAACAAAAATCTAATTTCAGATAAGATCTTTGTACAGAATGCATGGATACCAACATCGTGATGCAACATTACAGTCACTCAGCCTTATTCAGTGTATCCCATGTCATGCAAAGTCAGGTTTAGTTTTGTACACACTATTTCATGGAAGTCGTGAACAAATCTGACGCACCGGAAGGGTTGTTGTTATACAGAACCATCCAATCGGGGGAAGAGCGAAAACAAGGTCTTACTTGAGAAATGATTTCACTACCTTTCTCTGCTCTTCCTTTAATGAAGACATACTATCCATACTTGATCGAAATGATGCTATTGCAGCATCTATTCTAACCTTTTTAGGAACCATTATTACAATAACTAAATGTGTTTACACTCATTACATTGGTTTGGTCACCCATTATGATTGAAGGTCTGTGTTTATGGGGCACATTCTGTAGTATTATTCTCTTCATGAGAACTGATTTAGTTAACTGTACTCTAGAGATCAAAAGTATTTCAAACTTTGATCTAGTTTGTATAAATAAACACTTCCCCTAGCCTTACATCATCCTTTCTCTTCCATCCCCACTTGCCCTTCTTGCCCCATAATGTTCAACCTCGTCTGCAGTGTTGTAATTGTAATTATCAGAGCAGTTGATGTTAATGATGCAGGAAAAGACCCAGATCGTTATTAAACTGGGGGGTCAAAAGTCAAACAGGAGGTCTGTATGCAAACTAGGCTGTGTCTGGGTTTAAAGTTGGGAGACTGTGTGCTTTTCTATGCGCACACACACATTTCTCATTTGCATGCACAGACACGCAAGCCTGCACACAGAGGCTAGAAAGAGGATGGCTTGGGGACATCTCTTGTACTGTTGATTAAGTGTTTAAATAACGAGATCATATAACCCAGAGTGTCGGTAATTTGAAGCCGAGTGTGAAATATCCGTTTGTGTGTAAAAAATTGCAGTTGATTCCATTTTCAGAACAATATATACATTCAAAACGGATTCTGAACACCTGAGAGTATGTGCTTTAGATCACAGTTGTCCTCTGCCTCACAGAGAATGACAAGTGGTGATCATTTGGACCCACTCATTCATTGCATTACAGCTTGCATATATATACAGTTGAGGCCTAAATTATTAGCCCCCCACGAGTTATGGAACATTTACCGAAAATTCTTCCCAATGTTTCCAGTATTGATAAAACTTGATATAATCAAACATTCTCCAGTGCTATTTAGTAGCTTTTGGTACTTTTTGGGAAATAAAATAAGTTTTTAGGCTCGCTTTATATCAAATATAGTGAAAAATGGGTTGGTCAAAAATATCAGCCCGCATGTGAATTTTTGCTTTCAAAAACACACCTAATCAATCAATCAGCTTTCAAACCACACCTGAGCATTCAATCAGCATAAAAGGACTCCAAGAAACAGGCACTCTGATACCTTATTGAGAGGGACTATACTACTACTCCTACTCACCATGCCACAGACAAAGGAAATCAGTCTTGAGCTCAGAAAGAAGATAGTGGAGGCTCATGATAAGGGGGAAGGCTATACTGCTATTTCCAAGCGCTTCACAGTGTCTAGAACTGCTGTACGTTGCATCATTGCGAAGTACAAAGAGACACATTCTGTAAGAAACAAACCTGGGCGTGGTCGAAGGCGCAAGAGTTCAAGAATTCTGGAGAGGAAAATAGTCAGAGATGTCTGCAAGAATCCACGGACATCTGCCAAGATGATTGTTGCTGACCTGGCCTCTTCTGGAGTTGATGTTTCAAGGAACACAGTGGCGAGGGCTCTTCATCGTGGTGGGCTTCAGGGCCATCGTCCCAGAAGAACCCCTTTACTCAAAGAGTGGCACATCAGAGCCAGACTGAGGTTTGCCCGTGAACATTTGAAAGGTAAAGATGAGTTTTGTAAGTCTGTGCTTTGGTCTGATGAGACTAAACTGGAACTGTTTGGGCACATGGATGTTGCTCATGTTTGGCGAAGAAAGAGAGAGGCCTTCAACCCTAAGAACACATCATGCTGTGGGGCTGTGTTGCAGCCTCAGGCACAGGGAGCCTTGTTCGGGTGCAAGGCATCATGACAAATTAAAATTATGTTGACATTTTGAGGGATAATATGAAAGAATCTGCTCTTAGTCTTCGCTTAGGTCGTCGCTGGGTCTTCCAACAAGACAATGACCCAAAGCACACATCAAACTTGGTCCAACAGTTTCTAAAGGACACCAAAACCAAGGTGCTGGAGTGGCCCGCACAGAGCCCAGATCTGAATCCTATTGAGAATCTGGCGGGTGCTCAAAGTGAATGCCCATGCTTGGAAACCACGCAATTTGGACCAGCTGGAACAATTTTCAAAGGAAGAATGGGCCAAAATCCCTCAAGAGACCTGTGCCAACCTAGTAAAGAACTACTCTAAGAGGTTGTTGTCAGTTGTGGCTCAGAAAGGGTACACTATTGACTATTAATGGCCTGGGGGCTAATATGTTTTTGACCAACCCATTTTTCACTATATTTGATATAAAGCAAGCCTAAAAATGTATTTTATTTTCCAAAATGTACCAAAAGCTACTAAATAGCACTGGTGAATCAAGTTTTATCAATGTTGGAAACATTGGGAAGAATTTTAGTAAAATGTTCCATAACTCCTGGGGGGCTAATAATTTAGGCCTCAACTGTATATATATATATATCAACCCAGTCTCACGGAATTTCGTGTCCGCAAGGAAAGGAAATGGGGCAAAGAGCCTCAGAATACTGAAATCTGTATTTTTCGTCATCTTTTTTTCCTTCTAATTTGTTATTATTTGGTGCAGGCACGAAACATACTACCAATAGAAATACATTGCTTCTAAAATCGTTCTGGGTCAGAATACTGAAATCTGTATTTTTTGGTATCTGTTTTTCCTTCTAATTTGTTATTATTTACATTGCTTTTATAATCGTTCTGTGTGACATGAAAAAAATGGCGAAATCGTGTTGGTGAACACGAATCAATAGATTAATTTCGTGACTATAACACGAAATGCCGTATACAGTACATACTGAACATACACATGCACCAATCACATGTAACCACAGAGATGACAAGAAGGAGTGATACAGAAAAGAAGGAAGGAGAGACGTAGAGCCACTGGTCAGTTAGCTTAGCTTAGCACATACAGTGGCGCTGAGTAGAGTGAAAGCAGGGGAAAGCAGCTAGCTTGGCTCTGTAAGGAAATCACCACTAAAGCTTTATTAACAAACAAAGATGTAAACACATTCTTCCTTAGTGTTTCTTGTCTTTATACCTATGATAATTTATTCCGGTCTCTGCGCAGACAGTTAGCTTAGCTCAATCAAATAATTAAAAACAGGGGAAACAGTTAGCCCTGGTTCTTTCCAAAGGTAACAAAGATTATTATAATGCAAAGGTAGTATATTTATAACATTTGCAGATCATATTTTACACCATTTGGATATAGTCAGGTTGATTGTCTTCCTGTTTCCAGTCTTTGTGTTAAGCTAAGCTAACTGGCTGCTATGGCTTTTTAAATGTATGCTACTGTAAAGACATTGGAGAGTGGTGTCTGTATTCTCAACTTAAATATATTTATAAAAAAATAACAAAAGACTGTTTGTATAACGGTACTAACAGACAAGAGAAAGAAAGTAATTGAGCTAAGGGGGGCAGTTTCACGTGTGTTAACAATTGCAGCCTCAATATTTACAAATGAAAATAAACCGGAGCAAAAATCTCCATCTTTGAATTTACTCAGCTGTCTGTTGCTTTCTAAACTTTTAATGAATGAAAAATGTTATTATATATTTCAAAAGTCTCGTGTTAATTTATTAGTTTGTAAAAATATGTTCTGTCTATGTCTGAATGGTACAAATGTAGACTTGCTCGTTCTAACAAAGACTATCTATCTCAGCGATACTCAACCCGCGGCTCTCGAGCCGCATGCGGCTCCTTTAAGACTAGCTCTTTTAAGTCCCACTTAAAAAAAAAAAAAAACGAAAAACAAAAACATTGTCAGCAGAATTCATCCACATTTCATTATCACTCACAAGTCACACATCAGTCATCACACACATCAGTCTATTAAGCCGCCCCCCCCATCCCTCTGAACAACCAATCACAAATTATTTCAGGTTTCGCGCTCTGATTGCAGGTGCGCGAGATAATTGCTCCGTCACACTGGGAAAACTAGCTTACAGCACTATGCAAAAATGGTAAAGGAATATAGGAAACGAAAATATGAAGAGGAATATCGAACATTTAAAGAGGACTGGGAACTCAAGTTTTTCTTCGTCTCCACCGGTTCGGGAAAATGCATCTGCCTGCTTTATGACAACGTCATTTCACAATTTAAAAAGGTCCAATTTGCAGCGCCATCACGACACAAAACATCCGAAGTTCAGTACCGACTTTCCGAAAGGTGGAGAGTTGAGGGCGGAAAAGCTGGCGAGACTCAAACAGAACCGAACTGCTCAAAAAAACGTATTCCACACAAATATGAGTGAAAGAGCGACAGAGGCATCCTGTGATGATCAGTAAACATGCTGTCTGTTATCTGTTGTTATGGGCAGTCAGCAATGTGTGTTTTGTGGTTGCAGTGAAAATAATAAATCACAGTTATTGCACTGTACATTATGCTTTTCATTCCTTAGTAACATATTACTATTATCCATATTCTCAAATGCATAATGGTTTCAGGGAGGAAAGGAGCGTTTTTGGATTGTGGCTCTTGCAAAAATATTTTTTCGTCAATGTGGCTCCTGATTAGGACGAGGTTGAGTACCACTGATCTATCTACTCCTCTAAATCCCTTTAATATCCATTTTGTTGCCAGGTTTGACATAATTACATTGACTTATGCTAAGCTCATCAATAACACCAAGAACTTGATCTCTCCAAGTCACAGGCATGAACCTACACACACAAACACACTCATTGTGCTGTCTGACGATTAACTCCACCTAATTATTTATCTGCTAATAATTCAGCAGATAAAAGGGTGTGTGAGGGGGCAAGCTCACACATTAGGACTGACAGTGTCACCATGTGGTGACGTCACCATCACTATGTTTCACAAGAAAACAAATTAATTGAAAAAAAAGGCAAAACAGCCTCCAAGTGACTCAACAGTGACGCATGCAACAAGACTGCGAGGAAGAAGCAACATTTATCTGCACAGCACAACAGCTACGGTTATCATCAAAGTGCTTGTATGCTGGTTAAACTTTTTTGACGTAAAATACTTCCAAGGTTGAAATCCAATATATGGCATTAAATGCAAAACTCCCACAAAGGCAGCAGCATCTAGAGACGTACTATAAGTATTTAGATGCAACACAAATGCCCCAGACTGAAGACATCTGCTGACAAACCGCCTCGCTCTACAAAGTTTATATGCTAAACAGAGATCTTATGAAAATCTGAGGTAATGTGATTTGTTCTTATAATTCCATATAATATGTCATGTGTAGCGCGGATGAAGGACAGGTTGTTATTGTTCCAGAGGAGAGGTGCTCCTCAGGAAGACATTACTTAGAACGAGAAAGAAAGTAATCTGCTTTTCAAGGAGTGATAGACTCACACATGATGAAATGTGAGCAGTGCTGAATGTGTCCTTGTTAACCCTCCATGGACCGTTAGTCTTCCAATTAAATCAGTGTTTGGAAAATCACACACAATCCTTCAGGCTGCGGCTTTGAGCCAACACTCTAAAAACCAACCCATTATTTCCACGTCACCACGGACCACTAATGTTAAGTGTAAAATGGTCACCAAATACCTGCAGAACTAATGACGTTCTTAGTGCTAATTAACAAATGTTGAAATGCCAACACTTTAAATTATGATGCTGAACATTGCAAAAATCAGCACGTCAATATCATTGTGAGCATGCTGACGATAGCATTTTATCTCAAAGCGGAAATGTGTCCAAGTACACCTCCGAGGAAAACTGATTTTTATGTAGGGATTTAATGAAGGGAATTAGCCCAAATATCTGAATCGCTTCCTCAATCGCATGTTCTCAAAATGTAATATAACACGGAACAGCAACTTGTTTTGATTATTCTTTTGTGTACAGCATTTCCCCAAATCTCCTTTTTTTCAGTTACTTAATTTCACAGGTTTCATTAAATTAAAAGTGAATTTTTGGTAAAAGCAGTAGAGAAAAAACATTTGAGCCCATGTAACAACTATTACAGAGTGGTGTAATGTAATTAAGTACATTTACTCAAGTACTGTACTTAAGTAAATAATGGAGGTACTTGTAATGTACTTAAATATTTTTAACATTATGCTACTTTATCTATACTATCATTTTTAGGAAAATGTTGCACTTTTTATTCCACAACATTTATCTTACATATTTATTTACTAGTTACTTTGCCGATTTAAGGTTATTAATACAAAATCAACACACATTCTATTAAATGCATAGGTTAAGCTACCCAATCCTTTATAAAGTAATTACAATAAACCTCACCTTTACCAAGTGCAACATTGAAGTAATGAACCATAAATGCACAACTAATTTGTATAATATAATTAGAAAATATCTGGTGCTCAAAATGGCTATTTTGCACAATGACTACTTTTACTTATGGTACTTTTTATTTTGAATTTTGAATGCATGACTTTTACTTGTAACTGAATATTTTTACACAGTAGTAGTGCTATTTTTACTTCAGTAAATAATCTGAGTGCTTTTATGTATATGTCTGTACAAATAATCTACTGGTATAAAATAAGCCTCATCAACATCAGTGGTTTTTATATAGGGGCTTTGTCTTTGATCCTGGTCGGCTCTATCAGGCTGCAGAGAAATCAAGTTCATTAATATCCATCGCCATGTCATGACCATCGGCATTTTTCAGGAAATGAGTTCAGTCTTTGGAGGATTAGAACAAATTGGTATTATGTGACAGCGGCTCATTGATCAGAGATGAATATGGTCACCTCACATCAGTCTCAGGGGCTCAGATTCCTGCCCTCTGCTTCTCCACTGATAAGAGCTTTGAATGAGTGTGTGTGCAGTCTGCGGTTGAGTGTAAAGCCAGATGATAGGTGCAATATTGACGTATTGAATGAAGGCGCCATCTTCATCTCACATCTCGCGCCTATCACATGGCTGTAGACGCAGATAAGAGTGTCACGGCTAAACAGGTGAAGTAAGTTGGTAGGACAGGCGCTTCTGGAGTCAAGTGCAGACCTGACAGCAGCTGCTCTTATTATGCGGTTATAGGTACATTTATTCAACATTATTACCTCTTATTAAAGAGTGATGGGTGTCTACCTGAAAATGAGATGGTTGACTTTGAACTGGGTCTCTATCACGCCTGTGGTCCTCAGTCGTACTCGCAGAACGTCCGTCTCTGTGGGCACGTAATCTGGAGACGTGATGCGGGTCAGGTTCTCAAAGAAACTACCGGACAAAGAAGGGGAGGAGGCAGAGAGAGGGAGACAGATGAGAAACAAGGGGGAGAGAGGAAGAAGCATTTAATAACCTGCAGTTAAGACTTGAGATCAAAAGAGAATAACATCAAGAATGCAGATGTGTAGACTCGCCCTTTTGTGTGTGTGTTTGTTTGTGTGTGTGGCC
Source organism: Pseudochaenichthys georgianus (assembly GCF_902827115.2). NCBI lineage: Eukaryota > Metazoa > Chordata > Actinopteri > Perciformes > Channichthyidae > Pseudochaenichthys > Pseudochaenichthys georgianus. Next base: position 17,383,590 of record NC_047503.1, on the reverse strand, counting down.
ATCAGCTGCCATGTGGCGGGTGGAGCATGCGGTGATAAGGCTGGAGCCCCAGGGGGTGCAGCGGCTCATCATGATGAATATTCACTGTGGTTTACCATAATAAACACACTGAGGCTAGGCTTTCAAACACAGATTAGCTATTAAGACAGCTAGTGTAATCAACTGTATCATGTGTGCCCTCAGTGAGAAGTACACACACACACACACACACACACACACACACACACACACACACACACACACACACACACACACACACACACACACACACACACACACACACACACACACACACACACACACACACACACACACACACACACACACACACACACACACACACACACACACACACCACACACACACACACACACACACCACACACACACCACACACACACACACACACACACACACACACACACACACACACACACACACACACACACACACACACACACACACACACACACACACACACACACACACACACACACACACACACACACACACACACACACACACACACACACACACACAGTGACATTCTCGACTAGTCACCCTGAATCAGTTTCTTGGGAAGCTACTCACATCCTGCTGTTTAAAAAACACACTGCCTGCTGTACGAAGAGCAAGTTTCTGTTTTGGAATTGTGTATTTGCGAGGACCTTTCTGAGTTTAAGAGACAGAGGTAATTTATTGTTTGGGTACATTTTGACTAGATCCCAATGTATTGCAGTGACCAATAGTGACTTATAGTGACCAAAAATAAACAGTTTTTTTTTTTAAATCATCAATGCAAAGACAACAAACAATGTATTGTGCAACCCTAATCACAACCCTAATGAGTAAAGAAAGTAAACAATTTTTTACTTTATCTTCCAAACACACATATAATCATCAGCATCTATACTTGATAAGAGTCCTCACAACCGTGTGTGTGTGTGTGTGTGTGTGTGTGTGTGTGTGTGTGTGTGTCTGAGGAGAGACGAGGATGATGATGATGATGATGAATGGTGGTTCTCAGTGTGAACAGGGGAGCCTGTCGGTGTAGATAACCCCAGAGCGGAGGCCTCTCGCTGGGGTAGAGGATGAGAACAGACGGCCTCCTGGTGGGTCCCAGCTCTGCCTTACTTCTGAATCACACACGCCACCCCCCCCCCCCCCCTGATGTACACTTGTTTCTTATTTTCATCTTCATCTTCACTTCTTTACTTCTTTTCTTAAATGTGCAGAGTTAAAGGGGCTGTATTATGCTGATTGTTAGGTTCATAATTGTATTTTGTTCCTCTACTGTGACATGTCTCCATGCTTTAATGTTCAAAAAGCTCTTTATTTTTCTCATACTGCCTGTGCTGCAGCCCCTCTTTTCACCCTCTGTCTGTGTCGAGACGAAAGTTAGTATAAAAAGGAAAAAAATAATATCTGATGAAAACGGATGGACAAATAATTTGTATGTATTTTCATTTAGATTATTGTTATTATAGATGTTCAATACCAAGAGGGGGTATTCGTTTTTATTTTGAATAGCATAGGCTACTTTTCATCAATGAGAAGCGAGCTGTCATTAAAAAGAATAAATGCCGCTTTCGGTAACACGGCAACAAAAGGGGCAGGAATTATGATGGCCGGTCTCTTTCCAAAGCCACGGGCCGTTTCTCAATCTCGAGGATACTGGCTTCCAAGCCAATATTTCAAGGATGCTACGTCATTGAGTGCCGCCGAAGTACTGTTCCAATCTCCAGCATACTTGGCATTCCACCGAGGCCGCGTCCTTGGTTTGGGGGAAATTTCGAGGCTGCACATGGGTAGACTTTGCGTCTTTAAAATCCCCACAATGCTTTGCGCACGGACCAATTTCAAAAACCCTTGCGGAGAATGACTGAACCGACGCAGCACACATTTAAATGTAAGTATGTAGTGGCGTAGAAAATGTGTAGTGTTGGTAAATGTGTTACTTTGTTAAATTTGTTACCACCATAAATGTGTTCTGTGAAAGTAAAGCAAGTTCATAATTAGATAGACATCGTGAGGTATTTATTTTCGGTAGAGTTTATGTTGAAACCGTTAGAGAGAGTGGCACACTTGTTAGCCTGTTCCATTCTTCTTCGTTTTCCGAAGCCGTGGCTTGGAAGTATACTTGCTTCGTTTCTGAAGGAAGTGACTTGGAAGTATGCGACTACCAAGCCAGCATCCTCGCGATTGAGAAACGGCCACGGAGGGAGAAGTTGGCGACAGTGGCTGTTTCTCAATCGCGAGGAAACTGGCTTCCAAGCCAATATTTCAAGGATACTACGTCATCGAGTGCCGCCGAAGGACTGTTCCAATCTCCAGCATACTTGGAATTCCACCGAGGCCGCGTCCTTGGTTTGGGGGTAATTTCGAGGCTGCACATGGGTAGACTTCGCGTCCTTAAAATCCCCACAATGCTTTGCGCACGGACCAATTTCCACAAATCTGTGGCGGAAAATGTAAGGCGGGGCCTCTCATATGACGCACACCTGCACACTTGCTAGCCTGTTCCACTTTTTGTTTTCCGAATGCCAGGAAGGATTCTTGCCTAGCTTCTGAAGGAAGTGACTCGGAAGACATGTGCTACCAAGCAAGCATCCTCACGATTGAGAAACGGCCAGTGTGTGTGAGGATCCAGAGACGCCATTGGTATGTTTCTCTGGTGTTTATTGTGTTTTATGTACTTGATCTTTTGCCTTACTTTGTGAGTGCTGTTGCGCAATCGACGGCTTTTTACGCAGCGTGGTCTGCCTGCGCTCCATTTGATTGATGTGTATTTTAGACAGCGCAGGTGTTCAGTTGAGGTTTTCTCTGGTGCTTGTCTCCAAGTAGAGAAAAACACTCTTATTAATTCATTTAAGTTAATGATGTTGTTGTAAAATACCTCACAATTTATCCTTTTAATTAAAATACCCTGAAAAGGCAGGAATGTGACGATGTGACTGAGTTGGTGTTATTATTATTGAGAAAAATGCAATGAGGCATGCAAAATGTTTGTAATTTGTGTTTGCATGTGAGCTTACATTTGTTTGTCCTTTGTGCTTTGAAGGTTTTCAACCTGATGAAAATTATTGGAGTTGTCTATTAAAAATAAAGACAAAAAAGAACAAAATCTGAGTTGTCCAAGCGTCCTCTGTTGCCCTCCAGCCTCTCAAGTTCGGGCTAAATCCATGGCTAAATCACTATATACATGCCAAAGCCCTGAAGAACTTGGCAGTCTGAAACCAGAGCCCAGTCTGCTCTGATTGGTTAGTTGGCCGGCTCTGTTGTGATTGGTCAACTGCTTAGAGATGTCCCGCCCCTTAGCCTATCACGTACAATGGGTTGAAGCACTAGTCAGGTAAGTAAGCTAGGCAAGAATCCTTCCTAGCATTCGGAAAACGAAGAGTGGAACAGGCTAGCAAGTGTGCAGGTGTGCGTCATATGAGAGGCCCCGCCTTACATTTTCCGCCACAGATTTGGGGAAATTGGTCCGTGCGCAAAGCATTGTGGGGATTTGAAGGACGCAAAGTCTACCCATGTGCAGCCTCGAAATTACCCCCAAACCAAGGACGCGGAATTCTACGTCAAAAAATTCGGTGTATAAAATTCAATGTCCAAAATTGCGATGCAGCATCATCCGGGCTACTCAGACAGGATAAGCAATCGAGCCCTAATGCAATCAAACCTACTTCTGGCCTATCAGAGCACGGCTTTGTCAGTCATGTGATCACAACAACCCGGGAGAAAAATGACGGAGAACAGCGGGGCTCGCCGCTCGGGTAAGTAGTCAGTTTGTGCTCTTTATTTTACAAGCAGTGAGGCCTCGACAGCATTTGTATCTTACATTAGCTAGCTAAATGAGTGAAGTAGCCTTGTGCCTTGCTGTTAGCAAGCTCCGTAGTTATCATTAATTGAAGTGAATCACAACAACGTTACCGTGTCCTTTTGTGTGTGTGTGTGTGTGTGTGTGTGTGTGTGTGTGTGTGTGTGTGTGTGTGTGTGTGTGTGTGTGTGTGTGTGTGTGTGTGTGTGTGTGTGGGAGGGTGTGACGGTTTGCAAAGTAACGTTACGATCACTTCGGTTAGATAAGTCAAGTAGACCATGCTACACCATACGAAATACTCTCTTACAAAAGCCCTGCATTTAAACATGTTAATGTTACTTTAGTAAAATAGGAAAGTGTTGTTAAAGTATTTAAAGTAGACACAAGTTATATTATATCATTTGTTTTATTGTTATTACCGATGCACGAGTTGACTTAACTGTTGTAGTTGGAGCTCATTTTGAACTAATGATTACTTTCATAATGGTTTAATGTGCTGATTATTTTCTACATTAATAGATGAAGGTCTGGTTTGTTCAAACTCTCAAAATAGTAGGACATGCTGTCATAATTACCCAGAGTCGGAAGTGACACCTTTACAATGTTAAAGCTGTTAGATAAATGTAGTGATATTCAAGATAGTGTAGTGGAAAAGAGATAATGTTACTAAAACAAAATCTCTTGTTTTGGACTTGTTTTGGACCTGTGGAGGTACAAGTAATTACACTCTACTTGGGTTTTTTTCTCCCTCCCTCTTTCCTTTCCACTCTCCAGAGCTCTGATTCCCAGTGACAGCGAGCACACGGCTGAACATCAGCTGCTAAGTTCTGCTAATTGGACCCCTGCATGTCCTTGGCACAGCGTGAGTGTGAGCAGAGTACTCACTACAGCGCAGAGTCATTGAGCTCGTACTCGTATCCCCGGGCCGCCGCCGCCCTCACCCCTTGGTCGGCCAGCAGACAGGACAGGGCGTGGTCAAGGAAAGGAAACAGCACCTGTTCTTCGTCAAAACACCGCCCACACGACAGGACAGAGTGGGCGTGGACCTGCGAGGAGAGAAGGAGATATGGATGGGTCCACAGGGAGGAGCGAGGCAGGATGAAAAAAGGACGTGAAAGAGGACAGAAAAGTTTAAGAAGCTTGTTCTCTAGACTTGGTAATAAGTACAGATGCACAAATAAAAGGATAAGCACACAAATACATGTTAAAGCACAAACACACACACACTTTGGTGACATTTAATAGAGGAAACACTGTAGCCTCATCCCAATACCCCTCCTCGACTCCTCTCTTCCCCTCCTCCGGGACTTGACCCGGAAATCGATCAAGACACGCCATTTTGAAGGACGTTCCAATAGCTGAAATGCACACGGAGGAGTCGAGGAGGGGTGCGGGAGGAGACGAAAGGGAGGATACACGCGAGCAGACTGCGGAAGTGTTTTCACTACTCGCCAAGGGTGTAACGGTATCCGTATTCGTCCCGTACCGTCACGGTTCGGACATCACGGTTCGGCACATGCCGTCGCATGACGAATACGCCTTTTTTTTAACGAGTGGGAAAAAAGTCTGTCATTCAGGGCAGTATCCACGACATTATATATAATCCGGGGGGCGGTATTGCGCCTAAAAGCTGTTTGCCAGCCGCCCTTAAACAACAAATGAAGAACAAGAAGAAACACAACAACAAAATACAAGAAGAAGAAAAGTTAGTATGGCGATTTCAGATAACACACAGGAGCTAGAACCCACCTGCTTCTTTTAAATCAGCTGTGTGGGAACATTTCAGGTTCCCTGTGGACTACAATAACGATGAAGTGTGCGAGTGGTGGATCGGACGAGGCCGGTGTGTCGTCGTTGTTAGACAGCGGTGCGGTATGCTAATGGGAACACACGCCAAACATGCTAAATCATATCAGAAGGCATCAGCCAGATTTGCCAATCACCGGAGCCCGGTGTTCCGGATCAACTTGTTTCCCAATCAACTCGTTTCCGTGGGGTGCGTGGCTTTCGAGTGGCTTTTTACTGTTGGGACTCGGGTTTGAGTCCAGGATGAACTTTTTTGTTATTTTCATGTCGATGCACATTGAATATTATGTTTGAATAGAGGATTCGTAATATTGTTTGCCGACACCAACATTCATGACCAAGCATCATTTTAAAGTCTAAATATCCTCAATGACATTTCTGCTGCTATCGTTGCAAAACGAGGTAACAGTCACATCTTATCTGGATGAGTGCTGCACAATACCGTTTTGATAAGGGATACATGTGTGGGTAGTCTTTCATATTAAACATGATCGCTGGTAGATAGCCACAGAAATCGTAACACAATTTAACCTGGGCGGGTCACATTTTAACGTGGGCGGGTCCCAGTTCCCTGGGAGGATCACAGTTTAACACAGATGAAGACTTCTCCACGCTGCTTTCAAACTGTGAGTAAACACCGTGTGCTTCACTTGGAGGCTGTCTGAAGGTATACACAGATGGACTTGGACATTAACAACGATATTCCGTAATAAGTCTGGAAACAATAGCTGGTTTAAATGATTTATTCGAGCAACTCGTTTGTCTTGTTGTAGTCCTCGCTGTTCGCGTCCGGATATCGCCATCGTAATCACAACCTCACACACCGGTACTGGATGTGCATCAACGTGTTCCTAAGAAGCCAAATATACCAAAAGATGTATGTAAACGACAGAAGAAAGCGATCGAAATGTGTATTTCAGTCGAAAGCCACGCACCCCACGGAAACGAGTTGATTGGGAAACAAGTTGATCCGGAACACCGGCAAAAGACAACAGCAGTTCAACAGCTGATCCCCGCTGTTTTTAATAAACCAAGAGACATGAGAGCCGAGAGACCAAAATAAATAACGGAAGCTTTTGGCATATGTTTTTCAACGACTTTGCGCTCTTGAAACACTTTCTTATTATTTATGATGTAATATTTTCAAGACATTCTTTTTAGTTTTACAGCTTGATGAAACCTTTTTGTTTGACATCAGCCATTAAAGATACTATGGCCATCTGAGTGTGTGTGGTGCTGTTTGTGGTTTGTTTTTAACTGTTTAATACAGTTAATGATTCAAAATGTCAGAGTTCCTTATTTTTAAACTGAAACTTGCACTACTGTTCAAACATAAATAACAACAAACCTGGAATTATGCATTTGGGACTTTTTTTTGCTTTTTCTTGTTGTACCGAACCCGTACCGAACCGTGACCCCCAAACCGAGGTACGAACCGAAGCGTGACTTCTGTGAACACCCCTACTACTCGCGTATAAAAGCCCCGCCCCCACCTTCACAGCTGGTCGATTTCAACAGAGGAAAACCAACAACTGGAAGATGAGTGGAAAAGCGTCACATAAATGTATAAGTGCTCACAGCTCCGTGGGAATTATTATGTGCAATTCATTTCTAAAAGGCTTTCACATTACTATAATTATATTTGTATTTAAATGTAGGCTACCTTTTACACCTAAACGGAACACAAAAGCAGAACCAACCATCATACATTGAATTCCTTGACTAACAAGAGAAAGATTCATTCATTTAAATAAATATTTAACCAGAAATGGGCCGGTTCTAAAGGGTTATTCAGTTAAGCCCGATGAGAGGGGATACAGCTGTGCACATGTCATCATTAACAGACGTCGATTAAGAGTGACGTTTGAGTGAACTAGGACATCCCAATTAATACCTGAGGACTCCTCGTGTCTCTCGCTCGCATCTTACAGAGGCAGAGCTAAGATGCAAGGAAGGGACGCGAGTGAGGGAAAGGAGGAGTCGAGGAGGGGTATTGGGATGAGGCTAGAGTATCATCATGGCGGAGTGGGTGGACAGTTTGTATGAGTTATAAAACTGACAGAAAAGTTCAAATCAAATCTAACCTCACAATTAATCCACCCACCACTATCCATCTAACTTTCTGATCTATGTGTGTGTGTTTGTGTGCGTGTGTGTTGCCAGATGCAGTAGCTGTGCCTGCAGTGCTGAGATGCTGCCCTCTAGTGGAGAATTTGGTGAAGTGCAGGAAAACCAGAAGCATTGAACTCTAGATACATTTGAACACAAGAGGATCAGTATGAGAAAGAAAAATAGATATATTTGGAGAAAAGGGCAGATTAAAAGGACATTTGTAATAAAGTAGAAAAGGCCAGGAGTGCGGCCTACCTTGTTCCTGCTGTTAGCCAGGTTGATCCGCAGGACGCCCATACCGTGGAGGACGAACTTCATGGAGGTCAGGAGGTTATCCAGTACAGCAGGCTGCCAAACATCCATGCATTAAATTCATGAAAAGAAATAACATTCTGACTAATGCTGGATTTGCTATATCACACACAAACACTGTTTAATCAAACTATACATTGGGGGCTTGCTGTATTATTTAACCTTGATTCACAGAAACAGACACTTTTTAATAGTGGTGGGTTAGTTGACTCTACTGCAGCCTGACTTAAGTTTGTCTTATTATTGCATTTCCCCCCAAGTGTTTTCCTGTTGATTGTTTGTACTGCCCTACCAACGCACAGGGAAAGAACCACCACACAAAATAAAGGTTAGATGAGAAGATTGATATAACTCTCAGATGTGCACGTTTAATATGAGGCAGGCAGGAGTTCGAGTCTGACCCGCAGCCTTTTGTTGCATGTTGCAGATCCCACATTATCGCAATGTCCTGTGTAACAGTCCAGCCATGGGTCCTTTACATGTAATAAACCTCTTTTCATCCCCATTTCCTGTCTGTCTCTACTCTGTCAAATAAAAGGAAAAGGTGCCAAAAAACAAAGCTCCAAAAAACCCCAAAACTTTGTAGCTAAAGCTTTAATAATTGCTTTTAAATGCCAAATAACTCATTATTCCAATGTGGGTATCATTTTAATAATCAAATGTAAGCTGGCTGGCCTAGAACATATACTTACACAAATATGTAATTACCCTAGTTTTTCCTTCTGCATCTAACATTGTTAAAGTATGCAGTAATGTGTATACATATAAAGTATATGTATGTTTATGTGCAGCATTGTTTGAATGAGTGTGAGAGTGTATCATCACACCCCATGGAGCAGCTATCAAGTGTTATTGAGAACGTAGATGAGTTAAAGTTGAAAAAATTATGTGATTGAAGCAGAATAACTTCAGCAGAGAGTTGGGACGTGTGTGTTATAATCCTGCCGGCCAAAGATAAGCTCCACATTCCGTCAGGATTCTGTCACGGTCTGGTCGCTCTTCTTTGTTTGTGTGTGTGTGTGTGTGTGTGTGTGTGTGTGTGTGTGTGTGTGTGTGTGTGTGTGTGTGTGTGTGTGTGTGTGTGTGTGTGTGTGTGTGTGTGTGTGTGTGTGTGTGTGTGTGTGTGTGTGTGTGTGTGTGTGTGTGTGTGTGTGTGTGTGTGTGTGTGTGTGTGTGTGTGTGTGTGTGTGTGTGTGTGTGTGTGTGTGTGTGTGTGTGTGGTGTGTGTGTGTGTGTGTGTGTGTGTTTTGGTGTCCGGTTTGAGATGTGTTGCTCTCCCAGTGAGATGTGTGAGATGAGATAACTCAGAGAGGTGACGGGGCTTCATCTTAAGGGGAAAGCTGCATTGATTTGTATCAGGAATAAGCTGCTCTGTGTATTTGTACCTCATCATCACTGTATTCCACTAAGATATACAAATGCGTGTAACTCTAGATTAGTTAGATCATAATAGCAGCATTGTTACAGTGGTACGAACATTAAATAGAATAATTTTATGGTGCAGTTTCTATGATTTATGACAAAAAACATCAGTAAGTGCAGGCAGTTGGCGATATAGGGGTGATGGCACCCACTGTGAATGTTATCAGCCTATTTAAAGTAAATGATCAGTTGATTCACCTCCACAGGGTCACATTGCACATTTGCACCCATCACTAGGCCAAGAGGTGCATAGCCAGCCATTTGAAAAGGGTCCCAGTTTGGTTTTCAGTTACTTGGGTAGGTTTATTCACGAAAACAGATTGTGTTAGCTTCGACTGACAAAAATACCTTCAATCTGCTTTATCTCCATTTTGCAATTGATCGATTAAGTGTTATTAGCTTTATCAAGCATTATATTCAAAAATACATTTATCAAGGGCTGGCTACATACATACTACATAAAGAAAGTATTATTGTCTGTCAAGTTTTTTTGTTTCAACAAAAAAGAAGGCAGCATTTGCTGTAATTCAACACATGAGCTGGGCATCACAACACAAACCCAGCTACTCAATGATCATATTTATTGCCAACTATTCTCATATTCAAGTTTAAAAGATTGTTTTTGCAGCACTAATTCAAAAGAAAATACAGTAAACACATCCCCAAAATGTTGCATGAAGTTTGAACCAACTTAGCAAAATTGGATCATCACAAAGGCGAAATGTATTGGATTGGTTGAATTGGTTGCTATTATACAGGAGTTCAAATTAAATAAATACAGCCTCTCTGGTGTATAGCTGTTGTTCTCTCCCTATATCTTTCGCCCCTTCCTCCACCTTTGACCTCCTTATCAATTGTTTCCAGGTTCCTCCTTCTGTGACTCAAGGCTTAGTCTAGTTTTGTGTTGACAGTAAAGTAGGGAGGCAGAGGGAGGAGGGACGGCCAAGGCTACACCATCTTTGTGTTACAGTGACAAACTACAAATCAGCTTGTAGCGGCTAACATACATTTCTGCAGAATTGCCACACACACACACACACACACACACACACACACACACACACACACACACACACACACACACACACACACACACACACACACACACACACACACACACACACACACACACACACACACACACACACACACACACACACACACACACACACACACACACACACACACACCACACACACACACACACACACACACACACACACACACACACACACACACACACACACACACACACACACACACACACACACACACACACACACACACACAATCTGAATCCCCCTTCATCTAGTCGTCATCTCTATGGAAAAGTACAGGGTAAAAAGACACCGTTTTTCACCTGTGTGTGTTTTGCAGGAAGTCCAACAGACAGAAAATCTCTCACCTCTCCCTAACTTTTGTTTCCTGCTGACTAGTAATACTCCCACCACCATTACCACCACAGTTTAGACGGTGGGAACTAAATGGATAATACAACTCCCATTACCACAACGTAATCTCTAAATCCCTCCAGATAAACTGAACTATTGTTTTAGCCCAGTTTACTGTTTGGATCGGCTCCCTCCACTCACAAACCAACAGCCAATGTTGTCTTGTGATGAAGTGGTTGCAACAAAAAGCCAACAAAGAATGCGGCTGAACTCGGGATGGCCTGATGTTTAATCATTAACCCCAGACTGTGTGTGTGTGTGTGTGTGTGTGTGTGTGTGTGTGTGTGTGTGTGTGTGTTTGTGTGTGTGTTGTTGACAAAGGCGTGCGATTGGAAAAGAATGAAGGGAAAATCTCAGCGTATCCAGAGTAAATACAACACCGTGGCCTCAGGCTGCAAATAAAGGAGGAATGAGACAAAGAGGAGCCCCTCTCCTCTCCAGCTCCTCAGACAGGCAGCCCTGTCAGGGTCCTAATGCAATACTAACCTGACTGGCATGGCCACAAAAGACCAGATAGAGAAATAAAGAGGAGGATTTTCCTGCTGTGCCTTCAGGGGAACTAGAGAGTGGAAAGCGAGGAGCAGGAAACGTGCATCCAGATGTTTACTGCAGCACTGGTGAACACAGACGCTTGGTGAAGATAGCGAGATAGAAACAAACAGACTGTGTTGTGTGTGTGTGTGTGTGTGTGTGTGTGTGTGTGTGTGTGTGTGTGTGTGTTTGCTGTGGGAGGTTGGGATGGTCAGGTTTGTGGGTTAGTGTCTTTTTTCCTAAAGTAAGGGCAAGAACAAAGGCAACGCCAACTGACAGCATGTTCAACAAAAGAGATTTGACTAGTGGTATTAACCTCATGGTGTTACGCGTGTACATGCTTGCACATGTAAAATACATTTGTGTATGAAACACAATGATGTTCTAAATCTATATGGCATAGATTTCTTTACTTTATAAATCCGTTTTTTTTATATGTAACTGTATAAAAAAAAGACACGGGGCATAATTTTCTGCATTTACTTAAAAGGGGCCAAGGTGACTGTTATGAGAAGTGAGAGCAGAGAGGGAGTCTTTAAAACCTGTTAAGCCCTGTTTTTTTTTTCACGACACTGTGTCTCAGGGCATCTTAATATTTAAAAACCTATTAATGTGTTATACCAGATTAACGAGAAGAATCTCAGCTAACTGACGATACGAACCATTTTTACCGAAACAAAACACAAGTCTCACAAGAAGCGTTAGCATTAGCCCTTAGTTAAAACGGGCAGATGCTACTTCCGGTGCTAACTAGCAAAAACGATCTTTAAAACTTAATATGTTCTGCACAAACTACATGTCACCTGAAAGCTGATACTCCACAGATTATTTTGTTATAAGTATAATCACTGTAGGACACAAACGTACTGAGCTAGCAGCCAGAACAGAGAAGAAAAAAAAACAACAGTTTTCAAAACCATAACAATAATTATGTCTTACCGTTGCTGTTTTGTGATCAAAGCTCTTGTTCAAGGGAATAAAAACGCTGTTTAAGGTTAATCCAATGTCTCTTAGTCACTTTAGAATTGTTCCTGATAATCTATCATTACATTCATGGCAGCAGAGTAGGTATAAAGTTTCGCAGTCCCGAGCTAATGCTGTCTCACGTGCTGTTTACGCAAACCTCTCTCTACTTGACGTAAGTGTTTAGCGGGACTTACTAACTGTCTCTCGATTCTATTGGCTCCAACGGTTCAGAAAAGGTGTCAATCACCCAAATCGACCAATGGGTTCCAAAGATATGATCCTGCGTAGTATAAACTACGCCCGCTCCGGCTCCATTACGCAGCAAGACCACAGCACCACAGCATACCAGATGACTCTTCGTCGGATGATGAAGATCTCCTCCAGCCAGACCTGGATCCGGACAGTAGTGACTCGGATGTTGAACTTCCACCACGGGAAAGGTATGTAATCTCTCTGTTTTTATATATTACTTATGAGTTTGGTGAAACTGCGTCACAGTGCTAGCTTAGCCAAGAAGCTACAGGAATGATTAGCCAAAATGCTAAATAGTGTTACTTGTCTTTTTGGAGTTACATTTTCTAAATGAATGGCCAGTGAATGAATATACATGTGTTTACTTATTTATTTGGTGTAATATTATTCATTTATAGTCCAATATTATCCTCAGTATAAGCCAGTGGATTAATCTAATCTCTTTGTTTTTCCACATTTGTTAGATGAGGAGTGACCCCAGCAGAACAAAGCCACACACCCAGAAGACTTTCAGGGAGCAGCTTGCTGCAGAATTGTTGGAGTTTGCTGAAGGCCCTTCTGAAGGCCCTGCACCTCCACCACCCCCTCCTCCACCACTCACATGCATGCCCGAGTATTTTGGGGAAGATGCCACCAAGGTCAGGAAGAACTGCAGGAGGTGCCTAGATGCTGGACTCAACAGGGTGAAGACACCTGTGTACTGCAGGAAGTGCCAGGTCCCTCTGTGCTTCACTGTCAAAAGGAACTGTTTCAGGGAGTGGCACGACCTAAATACTGGAACATTCAGGTAGGTATAAAGTTCAGGTAGGTATAACGTTTTGCGAGTGTTTATTTAAAAAATAAATACTTGTTGTTTTTATATACCTAGTGTGATTTTATTGTATAGTGTGTTGGTAAAATATTTGTTGTTTTTACAAACCTACAGTGTGGTTTTATTGTATAGTACGTTGGTAAAATGTTTGTTTTTACATGCCTATAGTGTGTTGGTAAAATGTTTGAAATAAATCTGCCCCAGTTGGAGTCAAATGTTACCTATGTTTCCGTTTTTTTTATTGTGCAAGTACACCTACACACAATGACCTACAGTGTAGTTTTATTATATAGTGCGTTGGTACAGTTACATACACACACAGCTACACACACAGCTACACACACACACACACACACACACACACACACACACACACACACACACACACACACACACACACACACACACACACACACACACACACACACACACACACACACACACACACACACACACACACACACACACACACACACACACACACACACACACACACACACACACACACACACACACACACACACACACACACACACACACACACACACACACACACACACACACACACACACACACACACACACACACACACAAATATTTAAAAAAATGGGTGGAATGAATACCTATAGTGATGATTCAATGTAATACAATGATTGTTATAGTCTGGTACCTGAAAAAGGTCAAATGGCACTGATGGAACCAAATGTGCCCAAAGCTTATCCCGCCTGGACTTTATTTTCATAAACCTCTCTAAAAAGGTCAAATGTCACTTGTTTTGCCTCAATCTTGATACAGGGTACTTATTATATGTTATACTTTGGATTCCTAAAGCTTTTAGGCTACTAACCCATCATCCAAGGTTGGTCTTCACTATAAGTAATGGGTTTTCTTTAGGCGGAGACAGGAATTTACATTTTTTTGCTATGTTCCATCTGAATTTACTCTGACACAGAAAAGTCTATATTGATTCTGACACTTCTACATCCAACTCACAGATGTAACCTTGCTTTGATAATAACAATTATTCATATAAACCTTTTAGAAGTGAAGTTATAGTCATTTGTTCTGGGAATGTCATTTTCGAGCCTGAAACCTGAAAAACAGGCTCGGGGTTTAACAGGTTAATATCTAGGAATGCACTAAGGCATCCCAGCTGCCTGTACAAACAACTGGGACCTCCATATTTCATATGAGTGCGCGTTTGCTTGTAATCCTGACCAATGAGATACTGCCAAGGTTTTGACTTAGTTTGACAGTGTTTTGGACCTAAATGATCACACACACGAACGCCAAAAAATCTGTCAAAAGCTTGTTCTTTTTTAGTTAAAGTCATTTTTGTTCTGGATGAACACTCGTAGTGTGAATTAAGCCTAGGAAGGTTCAAACTCCATCTATATCTATGAAGTTAGCCTTGCCAGTGTATTCCAGTGACAGGGCTGTTATTATAGTGCAGGTATCTATAGCCTGCTGACGATAGAAAAAAGGCCTTTTCCTGTCATCAAATACTAATTTTGTGTATAACAGAAAGTAAGAGGCTCGGAGAGAAAAAGATACAGAATAGTAAATAGGAAAGGGAAGAGAGGGAGAGTAAAACATGGTGTGAGGTTAAAGGAGGGGGATGTGGAAAAAGATAAGCCTTCAATAAAAACAAGCTGATGGTGTGAAGCTTCTGTGTGTGTGTGTGTGTGTGTGTGTGTGTATGTGTATGTGTGTGTGTGTGTGTGTGTGTGTGTGTGTTTCCATTATCCCCACCCCACCCCAGCCCCTAGTAGGCCTACAACGCAGGAATTTGGCTTCCAGTTGCTCTCACACACACAGAAAGAAGAGCAGATGTGAGCCAAACCACTGCATACCAACTTGGATCTGACCCGGGTATCCAGAGGAATCTCCGTCCCCACACAGGAAGCAAACATCGCCTCGTGTATCGTCTCATCTCCTGTTCTTCTCAATCTTTAGATTTGATTTCACCTGGAATAAAGCGCTGCTGTGTCTGCAGTATAAAACACACCCTCCTCACTGCCTCTGTTGGAGTCAGGTCATGAACTTGTTAACTGAGGTGGGACCAAGTCATAGTTTTGCCCTCAAGTCCCAAAATTACCAAGTCTTACCAGGTCTAAATGCTCGATTCCATGTGAAGCTGAAGTTATTGGTGTTAGAGTAAGAGTTGAGTTGCAGGTCATAATTGTGTTTGTGAAGTTGAGACTTAAGTCATCAGATTTGTCATCCAGTCTGACTCAAGTCAACGCTCTGCTATGTGATAATGACATTGTTACTTCCCTTTAAAAGCGAAGAGACAAATGTGATTGTTTATCCAGCTCTTCTTCTGGAAACCAACCACACTGTATGCTAATAGACGGCTATCTGATAAACAAAACAACATCACAGAGAGTGGACCAATCTATTTAAGTGTGTGTGTGTGTGTGTGTGTGTGTGTGTGTGTGTGTGTGTGTGTGTGTGTGTGTGTGTGTGTGTGTGTGTGTGTGTGTGTGTGTGTGTGTGTGTGTTTCCAACCTTGAAGCTGATGAGCTCTTGCTTGGTGAATCCATTACTGTGGATGATCTTCATCTGTTTCACCAAAGTGCTTTTACCGCTTTCTGCTGCCCCTGGAGGAGGTTGAAAATAATGGGTTAACTGCGTTTACTTTTCTTTTTTTAATAGAGATAAATCCAAATAAAGTTGCATTTACTATCATTTATCTTTTTGTAATCAAATGTGGTCACTAGTTTTAAACATGGAATCTATATTGGTTTAAATAGAAAAGTGGCTCATGAGGAACCATAATTAATAATTCAACTTTAGTATCACTTTCAACATGGAAATTGTTTTTTTTTTTTTTTTTTTAAATCATGCCAATCACTGAAAACATATCCCGTGATGGATTCCAAATGCAGGTTTTAGCCCTTCACCTTATGTCTCAGGTGAGTTATGATCAGGGTGTGCAGCCTCACCTAGTAGCAGGATTTTAACCACATTCATCTCCCGCTTGGCGTCCTCGTACAGCTCTCTGTCTATCTTGGCACTGAGTATCCTGGCCTTCTTCTGCTCCTCTGTGACTTCGGTACCGAGGCACAGTCCCATCCTGAGAAACTCATCTCCTCCCCCGGCCTGAGAGGAAAAACAAAAGCAGGGAGTCCAGAACCGAGCTACCGGAGTGTGTTTCTAAAGGCTGCATGCTCCGAGTAAACTGCAGGGTGACTGTTAACTCTGGGAAGGAAGAAAAGTTCAGGCCATCTCCGAAACATCCTCAAAACTCGAAGCTAGAGTTGGAGCTCAAACCGTCGGGACGAAAGTGATTTTAAGCATCGCTCCAAGTTCCGTGTCAGTGTCAGAATGTTCTGGGTGGGAGGTTTTTCAGTCCTGAGCCGTGAAAACACCGCTGTGTCATGTCACTGCGCTTCAAATCTGCCCTACCGCCTTGGCAGAGACCCCAGTTTCTGCTCAGAGAGCCTCCTCCTCCCGCACCGCCGCACAGATGGAACACTTTTCGGACTTCCCTGGGAAGTGACGTGCCGGGACACAACTGCTGAGTGGGCAACTTCACCTGTACATGAGGAGTAAACTAACTAACTAAAAGTATGGAAAGTAACTGAAAACATTCAACAAATAACATTGTTCGTAGTTAAAAGTGACTTTCTTTCACACACATAACATATTCTCAATGTATTATCATATAGCCTATAGTATGACCTACGTGTTGTCAATCATGATGGCCGATTACACCTGCTCAGGTTACAGGTGTGCATTTATGGCGGGATTTACAGTGTGATGTCACCAAACACACTGATAAGCATGAACCTGTTTGAACATGCAACAAAACACAGTCCTGAGAAGATGTTATGTGAAACAAAAATTACCTGTGGTGGAAATGAGTTGTTGGTTATTCAACAAAAAAGGGGTGTTGTGTATTTTTTCTATGATTTTAGAGGTGTGGAGAAAAGTGAATGAATTTGAGAAAAGTTAAAACAATTAAACCACATTTTTGGTAAGAAACTATTTCCTTATTATTCTTTGTATCTTTTTTGGGAATACTTCCTGTCTTCTAGAGCCACTGCACTTACAAAAATACATTTATAATTTGTAATTACATGTTTTTCTTTCTGAAGCCTGACAGCTAAATGACCATTGGGTCTTCCTGGTGTAAAATAAATACTTGTAATTGCTACTCCATTAACTACAATAGGCCTCAATACAAAAACAGCTTAGACCAAATGAGATAGTGAGATCTGGATGTCTCTCGGCTGAGGGGTAGGAGGATCCTTCCTGCCGAAGCTCCTCGGGGGCGCTGCTCAGGCCGGGGGATTAAAGGCCCTTTGTGCTTGTAATGAGGTGACGGGTTTGCAGTTTTTGTTCAAGTCTGAGAGCAGCGTGATCGGGACGGGACAGGAGGATTTAGCAGCTTTTGAACGGCTGTGTCCTCATTTCACAGAGTCAGTGATCTGTGACGATGTGCTGATCCAACAAAGATCTCTGCTGCACAGCCCTACTGCAGTCAAACACACATGACAATATTTCCAATGTATTTATTAAAAGGGACATTTACAAGTTGCAATTTAGTGATTGATATTTAGAAACATATTTATAAAACACAAATTGTCTCGCACCTTTAACAATTCACCTCAGAGTAATATGCCCCATAATAACAGGAAAATCAAAAGACTGTAAACTTCTACAGAAGCAGTTTGAAAGTGAGACTAGGTCCAAATGTGAACGTTATTGGATTCTCTGGTGAAAGAGGAGAAAGAGGAGAAAACATAATAGATTTGCAGAACATTTTTTTCGAGTTGAGAAGGTCAGAGACAGAGTTTACATTTTTGGTGCAATTCACAGATCTTAAATTAGTTATACCGTTAGGAATGAGGCACGACATTACTGTCAGTTACAGTGCAAACGCTCACTCATTATCTTCACTCCACTCAATCGCTCAAACATAAAAACACACACACTAGCTGGGTGCAAAGTCAGGTAGTTAAATCCACAATTGAAATTAAAAAGACTGCTCCACGAATAAATCAACATTGAAATAATGTTTTTTTAGTATGGACAAAAACATAGTGACTTCTAAATATATATTTTTTTACCCAGTGTATACATTTTATTTTACTACATTCAATGTAAAAGATGCCACTTCTAAGACCGATCTTTAAAAGAAACATGGCTTAAAATCTAAAAACATTTAAGTTATGGCTTATTACAAACCCAACATATCACTTACACACCTTTACAGGAACACAGTGTGTGAATTCATGGACGAAGACAAAACATGACAGAAGAAGAAGACACACATTAAAACCATCTCTGTGGAGGACGAGAGGTTAAAATAGATTTTGAAGGTTGGTTTGGATTCTTTGATTTGTTGTCGAGGCAGATCTATTTTAATCGCATTAGGCTGGAGAAGTAATAGAAGAAGGTTGAGAGGAGCTAACTCAGTGCACGACACACTGCCACAACAGATATTTAATGCAGGATTCTTCACCCAGTGGCTGTGCTGCCTGGGTCAGTTGAGTCTTAAAGCTGAGTGTACCGCGACGAGTGAACCACACACAGAAGCAGGTCTGAGGTGCCACTAGTGAGCGGGCTGGGCTGCACCTTCACTCTGATCCTGCTCTTTCCTGTTCATCGCCTCGATCACTGCCATCTCCTTGGCCTCCTTCTTCTGGTTCCTGGCTTCAAACTGCAGCCTGACGACACAAGAAAAAGATCCAAAAGATTCATAATCATCTCTACAGCGATAAATCGGATGCAGGTAAAGGTGATCAGGGGATGCCAGTTAAGTTAATGAGGAGTCACTGACCTGTTTGCAATTATTCTCTGGACGATGTCATCAGTGGTGAGATTGTTCGCGCTGTCGACTGCCCTGAAGACCCCCCTCTTCTTAGGCTCCTAAGGGCACAACACACATAGTGATATAACCAAAAAAGGCCATGCTCCAAATATTCCCAAACATATCCTGAGTAATGAGGCCTATACTTTCACTTAATAAAAACCTGAATGAAGTAATAACACACATCATTCTAACCAATTAGGTACTCCGCTCATTTTTCAAAATTGATATTCATTCTAACTTAAGAGTGCTCATAGCGGTATCCGAAAACGCTCCTCATGGGGCTGTTTTGAGGACACATGCCTGCCATCACCAAACAATTGAAAAGGCAAAGCCACATTGGACATTAGGAAAATTGGATTGCTGTTAGGGAATGTAAGGTGTTCCTTTCCTATGCTTATATGAGCAAAACATGCCTCAGTGTGAATCAGACTGTAAGCCAGGACATTTTTTGAGCTTGAAATATTCTCAACGATATACACATATAAAATATAAATGCAGTACAGTGGCAGGGGGTGCTGCACTTTGATCAGAGACAACAGGAGCCCGTACTCACGGCGTAGGGGTCTGACGTGTCCTTGTCAGGAAACACCTCCGTCTTGCCATGACACACCAGGTCCACCTGCACAGGTACACAAACACACCTGGTTAAACCCCATATCATGTGCAGAGGAAGGAAACTGGAGAGAGAGGAAACTTTACACATGAACTGGTGAATCCTTTTTATCTATCGTCACACATTTTCACAAGTAGACTCTTGTCAGGGGCACTTTAGGTACGAACAGTGTACAAGTAGTGTGTGTGAACAACAGAATGAGCAAATTAGTTACTGCAGGGGGGCCGCCAAATTATTGTTTGATAATATTTTGACAAATATTGTTTTTATTTATTTATTATTAGACTTTAAAGAATTAAAATGTTTAAAATGATAAATTAAATCCCTTTTGTGCTACATATCTATAACAGCAAGCTAGTTATATTTGTATTATAATTTGTATTTGAATAGCTTAGTATTGTATGCACCATAAAAAGGTATGTTTATACGTGGCACTTTAGGCTGTCCTACATATGGTCCAGTTCAACACGCAACTCCGTTTTCTACATGGGTGGGGGTTTGCCCGCTCCATCTCTCTTTCAGCTAAGGGATCCTTTGCCTGAAAAATGTGAGAACCCTGACCTAGAGGGTATCCGACAGATCTTAATACGCTCAAGATGATGGGTTTTCTTCTCATATTCAATATGTCCACAAGAGGGTGCCACACAGTTAAGTACTGGGCTTTTTCTAATATATAATCAACACAAAATGATCTTAGGGAGAACCTTTTAAAAGCATAAAGCAAAATAGTGATCTATTTGTATGCACCACACTGTCCAAGACTTTTGAAAATCTTTAACCTGTTTAAAAAAGAAAAAGAAAGTCTAAGCTTTAAGAGCTGTAACTAGTTTTTTGATCTCAGTTAGTTTTGAAATTTGAAATATTTACTTCTTAAAATTGAACAGTGCAGACACACTACGCAGTATAGTGACTTCTAACGTTTCGATGACACCCCAATGGAACACTAACCTTTTTAATACATAACATAACTTATTAAAACAGTGTTTTTACTTTAGGAACACATTTTGTTTTTACCTTTGTTGCCAGAAGAAATTGCTGACATTTATTAACGTTTGTGTAAAATATTCAATCTTCTGGCTAAGACTCTCTTGATGTATTAAATAAAAAGGTGCCATCCTGGTTAAAAAAGAGGATTAAATAAATAATCTGGGGAAGAACAAATCTTTAAAAAAGGCATTTTACCCTAAAGTGATCCAGCAGATCTTTGCCCACTGCATAGGGAGCACCAATCACCACCTCCGAGACGTACTGTAGAGAGGAAAGAGACAGATTCAAAACAACAAAGTCACGTTTTCTTTCATTCCACTGCCTAACACCAGTCAGGGCATTTCAGCCTCAAAGTTAAACAGACGAGCGTGTTGTGGATGCGATGCGACACAGCTCAAGGGGCAAAGGTGCTTTTACAGTTCACTGCTTCAATTGGGAATGCGTCATCTGGCACTGAGTAGAACTGATGGCAGAGCACGGCAATGTGGCGGTGTTAGGATTGCGTTACGTATTTGTTCTGTGCACTGTTCTCTGTTCTCATAAGTTGGTTTAAATTGAACACAAACACACAGAGTGCAGCTGGGGGCACAGAGACGCTTTGTTCCAGACTGATAGCTGACCAGCAGGAATGGAGGGAGCAGAGCCAAGTCCGGCCTGATGCACTGTGGGTATTCAGGCTGGAAATACATCCCGCTGTGATGAACATTAACAGGGCGTTGCATATGTGTGTATGTGTTTGTGAACTCACCCGACAGGCCAGGACACTCAGCGTCCTCTCATGGATGTTCATGATTGGATAGTTCTTCCCCTTGTACCGATTCACCTCCTGAAGAGAGGGAAGACAATCTTTCATTAGTTTGATCCGAATGTTTGTAAACTACTGTCCCAGCATGGTGGGATTTATTTTGTGAACGCTTCTCTGAGATATGTGTGTGTACCTGGTCAAAGTGCAGACCCACGATGACGTAGGGCCTCTCTGCCTGCTTATAGACCATCTCTAAGAAGTCAACATGACCAATGTCTGCAAGGAAAGTGTGGTCAAGGAAACGACAACATGCACCATAGATATCATTTCTTCCATTATTGACATTTCTGCAGAATAAGGATACGGAAGAGGTCGAATGCCCCGGCCACGTAGATGATGGTGTCTCCGGGCTGAGGCTCCTTTCCTGAGGCAAACTGGATGATCTTCTGGGATGTCTGGAGGAACTGAGACACTCCTGTCCAGGGACTGTGGCCTTTAGGACCCTAAAACAAAAGATAAGTGTTTCACTGGGGAAATAAACAAACTCTAGGTGGTGTCTCATTTTTAGAAAAGCTGCTAACAGATATCCAGTGTACAAAACATGTGTTTCCTTGTACGATGTGAGGGTCTAAGGACAGAGGGTGTCGTATTGTCATACTGATATTCTGTACAAACTGTGAAGTCCACTGAGACAAATGTAACATTTGTGATATTGGGCTATACAAATAAACATTGATTGATTGATTGATTTACATGATGAGGTTTGACTCAAATCAACCCATGCTACTCACTTTCCCAAAGTTGTCTGTGTGCTGCTGGTAATCTGGGTTATCCTGCAGAAAACATTAAAGAGGAAGAGATGTGACACCAAAACCAACAAACAAGCTCATACACTAAAATGTTAATAAGTAATGAGCATATCTTCAAACACACACTTAAGAAGGTTTATAGTTGTGTGTTAAGGGTCTTATAGAGCAGTGGTTCTCAACTGGTCAGGCCTCGGGACCCACTTTTTCCTTTGTCAATAGATCGCGACCCGACATTTTGAACCACTCTATTCAACAAAAGATCGTGCTGTAAAATATACGCTTTGCAGCATACAATATTAATAAAAGTGAAGTACAGTGCATATATCCCTTATATCCCTTTACAGAACTAAAGTATGCTTTTAAAAAAGGTTTAATGAGATGATGGAATCAAAGCTGAACTAACTAATAAAAAAAGGCACACATGCTGAAAACCCAACCCCAGCAGGGGGGTCTGGGGGGATTCTTAGAAATACTAACATATAAACTACACATTCTGGTACACTCTAGTAGTAGTAGTAGTAGAACCTTTATTTATCCAGGAAAATCAATTAAGAACAAATTCTTATTTACAATGATGACCTGACAGGAGGCAAAGGCTTCCTGAGGGGATGGGGTTTGGGAGAAAAAATAAATAAAAAGACAGACTCCGGGCACTTCAGAACCCAGGAGACAACACAAACACATAGAGCAAAGATGACAGGCATAGCAGTTAAACATATAAAAACTCTAAAACAATATTGCTGTGGTTCAATCAGTCATTAAAATCAGCATCAGGCAAAGCAGCTACATGTGTGCACCAGGGTGTCAATAATAGTGACATTGAAGGTGCGGGGGGAGACAAAGGTTTTCATTTTCAACGTTTTTTGAAAGACATTCCAGCTATCTGCCGCTGCACACTGCAAGGCGGAGCGGCCAAAGGATGTATGGGCTTTGGGGATCTTTAACAGGATGCTTGTAGCTGACCGGGTGTTGTGCGTTGGGGGTGTGCGGAGTTGCAGTAATTGTGTGAGGTAGAAGGGGGTGAGGCCTAGAAGTGTTTTGTAAACAAACATCAGCCAGTGGATGTTGCGTCTGGTCTCAAGAGAGGGCCAGTTAGCCGGAGAGTACAGGTCACAGTGGTGTGTCCTGTAGGGGGCATTGGTGGTGAAGCGGATGGCGGAGTGATACAGAACGTCTAAATGATCGAGAGCTCCTTTACACGCCGAGCGGTAGATGGTATCACCGTAGTCGAACAGAGGAAGGACAGTCATCTGGACCAGAGAGAGTTTAGCAGATGAAGTGAATGAGGAGCGATTCCTGTATAGAAAGCTGAGTCTAGCTTTGACCTTGGTCTGAATTTTGGAGAGATGTTCTGAGAATGACAGATTACTGTCAATCCAAATTCCAAGGTATTAATAAGATTGAACTATTTCGAGGTCCCGGCCATCGGCGGTCACAATAGTGCCAGTTTGGGAGGCACCACTGCGGCCAAACCACATGATCTTGGTTTTAGTGGTGTTCAGGACCAGGCCGAGGGCAGAGAGATGTGACTGGATTCTCTGAAAACTATCCTGAAGAGTTTTCAGGACAGTATCCGGGGAAGGGCCAGCAATGTACAGAATCGTGTCATCAGCATATAGGTGGATAGAGGAGTTGCCCACTGATTTCTCCATGTCATTTATATATATTGAGAATAAGATGGGTGCTAGAATAGAGCCTTGTGGTACTCCCTTAGAGATGGATAGGGGCTGTGTCATCAGATTTTCAGATTTTACACACTGGGTGCGCATAGACAGGTAGTTTTCAAACCAGGCTATCGATTGGTTAGTGACACCAATGCATCTAAGTTTTCCCAGAAGCAGTTGGTGATCTACAGTGTCGAAGGCTTTGGCAAGATTGATGAAAATGGCAGCACAGTATTGTCTGGAGTCAAGGGCATTGATGATATCATTTAGGACTTTGAGAGTCGCCGTCTCACACCCATGTCCTGCACGGAACCCAGACTGCATGTCAGATAGTATGTTGTAAGTCTTCAGAAACCATGTTAGCTGTTTGCAAACTAACTTTTCGAACACTTTCGCTATACAGGGTAGAATGGATATTGGACGATAGCAGTTGGGGTCAGCATGGTTTCCCCCCTTTAAACAAAGGTTGCACTGAGGCTGCCTTCCAGGCAGAAGGTAGCACTGCTGTCTGTATGGACAGATTACAAAGGTGGGAGATAGCTTCTGCAATAATCGGGGCTGCAACTTTAAAAAAGAAGGGGTCTAGCCCATCAAGACCTGCAGGTTTGTTGGGGTCAAGTTTGCTAAGGACCTCCAGCACATCGTTCTCACTAACTTCCTGTAGGCAGAAGCTGTGACGTGGGGCTGCGCTAGAGGGGCTGGGTGGCGGAGTGTTGGTGGGGCTTAGGAGGCGCTATCGAGCCAAATAGGTTCCCACATTTAACAAAGTGCTGGTTAAAGAGCTCTGCTATGCGTTCATTACCGGTGACTACTGTGTCCTCAATAAGGAGGGAGTTAGGGAGATGAGAGGATGGGGGTTTATTCTCCATCTCTTTCACTGTTTTCCAGAATGTCCTTGGATTGGATCCACAGAGGTTGAATTGATTATGGAAGTAATCAACCTTGGCTTTGCGGATAGCCTGTATAGATTTATTTCTAATTTTCCTGAATGATAGCCAATCGTCGTGGGATTTTGAGTGACGAGCCCTGCGCCAGGTGGAGTTCTTGAGGTGAAGCAGTTCAGCTAAATCTCGGTTAAACCAAGGACTACATCGGTTTTTTTTATGGGAGCATGTTTATTGATTACCATACTAAAGGAGTCATAAAAGAAGGACCATGCAGCATCGATGTCAGGGATCAAGCTAATTCTGTCCCACTTGATAGCAGCCAGGTCGTAGAGGAAGGCTTGTTCGTCGAAATGTTTCAGTATTCGTCTGTGAGTGAGAAGAAAATAAATAAATCTATTGCTACCCGACATATTAATAATATTTTATGCCATTGTTTGTTTTTCACTTTGTTCTGACAGCTTGCTGCGAGAAGAGTAAAGAGGAGATAGTCTGTGTGACTTACTTTAAATTGTGGGTAAGGGTAGATAGCTCCCATTGTTCTGTGACCTGTCAATCATAAAACCGGGGGTCATATTTCATTACGTGTTCATTTGTATCTGAAGTTGTACCCATGGATGTATAAAGAATAGTTCTACCGCAAAGTTATTCCCCGTGGGGACTTCCGGCAACAATCTTGATTCTGATTGGCCAGAAGACTCGAAAAAACATCAGCAAAGATATTTTATTGAGAAGATGATCACTACGTGACAGAAGTTTTCAAAACCGTTTATGGTCTCCGGTACTTCCAGTCCAACGCCTACTGCATGCACAGCGTTAGAAAATCTGGCCTTCACTCACACATCTGCGACCCACTCGAAACGGGTCCACGACCCACCAGTTGAGAACCACTGTTATAGAGTATCTACGCAGCTTGCACTCACAGCCACCATAGTTGACCTTTATAAATGTAACCATGCGCCAAAATAAACACATGCATAAATCGCAATCACACTATATTTAAAAGTAAAACAAAGAATGTAAACACAACAACTGGTTATGAACATGAACTTATAACCTTGATGTTACGTTCAAACGCAGCTTTACTCACCATGTTGCTGTGATGGGTTTTGGTCATGAGAAGCATCCGCCCCACCAGGTCTGTGGTGGAGACCCCCTGTGTGCGTCTACATTCCCGGTAGCGGCCTAAACGCTTCACCTCTGCATACGTGTCCTTACCGTCTACCGTCAGCGTTATGTCATCTGTAACACATAAACATAGATATTAGTCATCACATGTAGAAGCTTTATCACATCACTGAGTGGGACTATTAGCCCTAAGACGGCTCACCTCCGTGCACACAGGAGTCACAGTTGTACTTGTCGAGGGTCTCCAGCGTGGTGACGTAGGGCGCTCCTTCTACGATCTCATCCACCCACTTGATGGCCCGTACCATCTTGTAGCGTTCTTCCTGAGTGAAGACCGGAGGACCCTTGTGCTTTGAAATCTCAGCTGTGAGAGGGCATGGGGGGAAATACAGTTTTAATAAATGAAATTCATATGTATTGACTCTCAATTAGGACTGCACATATGGACAAAAATAACTAACTGCAAATACGTTCACTGTCTTGCGTTGATGATTCAACATATTAGAAGGATTGACCATTTTCTGTTATTCTCTTTACTAGGAGGATCTGTGCCGAACATACATGTTTTGTTAGGTCTGCAGAAGATGGATGACTCTGCAGCTCCACAATACTTCATCCAAAATGGTGTTTAACACTTTAGCAAATAGGCTGCTTCCTGCAATTTGAATGTTGCAACTTTGATAACATTCTAGTCAAATGAGCAGCCCTACTCTGTAGTCCTAATCGCTAAGTGCTGCATTCAGCACACTCAACTACAATGTATAACAGATCTGCTGCTGTGCCGAGGAGCATCCAGACTCTTCATATAATCAGGGACAGGTCAGCTTACAGTCCCCAGAGGAACCAACTAAACAAGGAGCTGCAGCGTTCACTGTTTATGCACCACAGTACTGGAACAGATCTACTACAACTCAGTTATTTTAAACAAAGGCTAAAACAGTTTCCCACAGCGTTTTTGAAAAGCTGCAATGTAACTTTGATGAATTAGATTTGAGTTTAGTTGTATCTGAATTGTATTTAGCCTTACTCCTCCAAATCCTATTTTGTCCTTTTATATACCGCTAATAGTGATTTTAAGTTGTGTGGCCTTTCCAAACGTGTGGTACAACTGTTACACTCAGTCCAATCTGACATGAAATGGTCTTATTAATGACTAATAAGTCAATTTCCCCCCAAAAATATTATATTATCAATTAAATGTATGTAATTTCTTGTTAGTAGAAATATGTGTTATTTCATGTAATTAAATTCGCTTTTAGATGAACAAAGCAGTGATCGTTGCAAATAAAGAAAATAACTTGCATCATCATGCTGAAAAATGAGCATCAGAGCTCTCGAAATGTATCACCAAAGAAAGAGCTACAGCAACTTTTTACCGGCCTCTAAAAGCAACTAGATGCTAGGAGTCAAACCCCATCTTCATTAGTGCATGTTTAAAGGTACAGTTGTGTGTGTATTTCGGGCCTATGTGTGCAATTATAAAATAACACCATAGTGAAAGACTGAATTTATCCTCAGGTTGATCTTAATTCATATTTTCCTTATATCTTTTTGCGTATTTTCCATTTACCTGCTGTTGTTATTCTTGCTGGCTTTGACTTGTTGTCTAATGTGTATCTGAAGTGCACATCTTGATTTATACCAATTTAGTTCCTGCAATGTAATCAGATCATTAAGACTGCAGCCATATGAACATCTGTAGCTGGCATCAGTCTATATTACACAAGTGACCATATACATGTAAACATTAACAATCGACTAACTATTCAGCCTCTTAAAAGTAATAACAAGTCAAAAGTCTCAGATGAGATGTTTCTACGATTCTTATTCTGGTTGTCTTTGCAGCTGACAGAGTTGTGTTGTTTTTATTTGATTAGAAATAACTTTATTGTACAGTACCATACAAGTTAGTCAGTAATAACAGTTTATCACAGAAAGGATTATACAGATCATCCTTTTTAAGGTTTATTTTTGTATTCTGTGTCTCTACTGGGACATGTCTCCATGCTTTAATGTTCAAAAAGCACTTTATTGTTCTCATACTGCCTGTGCTGCAGCACCTCTTTTCACCCTCTGTCTGAAACCAGAGCCCAGTCTGCTCTGATTGGCTAGCTGGCCGGCTCTGTTGTGATTAGTCAACAGCTTAGAGATGTTCCTTAACCTATCATTTACAGTGTGTTGGAGTGCTAGCCAATAGAAGCTCAAGTGATACATTGTGATGTTATTATGTTACAGACGTAAACAAAGGAGGCATTTCAGAAAGGGGAGACGGGTCTGTGTGGGAGAGAAACTCCCTCTTGAGGGAACTTTGGGAATTTAGCCTTTGCAGAACATTTACATGGACAAGAACCTATATAAATCTACAGGGAAAGGAAAACCCCCAAAAGCACAATAGGGCCCCTTTAACAGATATCCATGTCAGAATGTGTGTATGTATGTGTGTACCATCTGTGTGCACTCCGACTATGAGGTAGTCTCCCATGGCTTTGGCCTGCCGCAGCTGGTTGGAGTGACCGTAGTGAACCATGTCATAACTGTGGAGACAGACAGAAGAGAATACAATGTCACAGATAACAACACACGCTGTCTGCGCTCAAAGAACAGAGGGACAAACTGAATCAAAACAAACAGATAAACACACAACAATAAGGGACGTGGCCTTAACCATGAACAGCCCCCAGCTACAGCTTTCTCCAGCACCATTGTCTTTTACATTTGCATGAGGGCTTTGACTGGCCTACTCTTCTGGCTCTGTCTTTTAACTTGATCTTATCTGTATTTGAATCTAGATTCATGCTGGACTTGCACAGTAGAGGAAAGTGTGTGTGTGGCCTTTGCTCTGAAAACATTCTCTAGTTTATCTGTGAGAAAGCCAATGATTGCAGACGCTTCGTACAGTGTGCCAATAAGAGTCATATTCCTAGATGATTAGGATGTTTTTACACTTATGTTTTTATTGTGTTTTCACAACAATAATAACAGAACGACAAAACATAATACACACAAATCAGTTGTAAAATAAAGCACATTAAATACTAGTTGTCTGAAGACCTTCAATATTCACATATACCGTACAGCAGTGGTTCTCAAATAGGGGTACGCGGACCCCTAGGGGTACGTTGGAGTACTGCAGGGGGTACGTGAGATTTATTTTATGTTAATGAAAAAAACAACGTAATTAATGCATTTAAACAAACTACTAATAGTAGATTAACTACTTTCTTCAAAAGTTTACAATAATTCTGGATAATAAAATGGGAACAATAAACGGGGTGCTCTCTTTTCCTCTCCCGACAGCCCGTCAGTCTCGTTCAGCTCGCTGAATAAGTACGGAGCCCTGGAGGGTTCACAGAGAGAAAAATAAATAAAACGTGCGCACGCTTTAGTAACTCGTGCGCACGAGTTACTAAAGCGTGCGCACGAGTTACTAAAGCGTGCGCACGAGTTACTAAAGCGTGGCCTCGTTTTGTGTGTGTGTGGGCATTTGTTTATGATAGTATCGTTCGTTCCGGTGCACTCCGGCAGGACTATAGCACATCGAGATTAAGATTAAACGAATTTCTTTCACTTGGGAATATACATATAACTATGGAGAACCAGATTTGTGTAAATTACTGTTCGTGGTAATTTGAAAACAAATGCCGACACACACACACACACACACACACACACACACACACACACACACACACACACACACACACACACACACACACACACACACACACACACACACACACACACACACACACACACACACACACACACACACACACACACACACACACACACACACACACACACACACACACACACACACACACACACACACACACACACACACACACACACACACACATCCTTCAGGACATATCCTTCATAAAACGAGGGGGAATACTCTGGTAGTTCGATGTGTGTAGAGGTGTGTGTGGTTAAACGTAGCAGCCTCGATCTCTATCCAGCGGTTCTAATGAAGGGCAACGCAGTGAAGTAAACAGTAAAAGGCACCGCTCTTTGCAGCTGGTGCTGCTCTTCAGATTCTGCTGAATTACACGTTATTGC
This sequence comes from Pseudochaenichthys georgianus, assembly GCF_902827115.2. NCBI lineage: Eukaryota > Metazoa > Chordata > Actinopteri > Perciformes > Channichthyidae > Pseudochaenichthys > Pseudochaenichthys georgianus. Next base: position 17,353,395 of record NC_047503.1, on the reverse strand, counting down.
CTCTAGTGCCCTGTACGACGAAGCCAGTTCAACAGACCCTGGATATGTTTGATTTACCTGGCTTAACTAACCCTAACAAACGCGATGTCGCTAAGCGGTCCTACGAAGTTGGTTATTAACTCAACAAATCAACCAGGGTTTCTCTGTCCGGCTGAGAGTGCGTTCACGTGTTGGTTACCAACATTTGACCAATCACAAACATGGAGACGCATGCTGACAGCGCAGCGTCATACTTCATGAATGAATAGTGTAAATAGCAAATCCTGCTTCGTAGTACAGGCCACTGGTGCCACAGAGATTTCATAAAGTGAAGGATGTTTTCCTTCTATAAAACAGCTGTGGGCAGCAGCAGATTCTGTGAGTCACGGACAGGAATCTCTCAATTTAAATAAATACTCACAAGTCCCCGGTTAGGTGCTTCGTTGTTGGAGTTTACCCCAGTGGACGAGAGGGTCGCCTCCCTACGCCTGCGGGTTATGGGGGGGAAAACTCTGACTGTTGTGTGTGCTTATGCACCCAACAGCAGTTCAGAGTATTCGGCCTTCTTGGAGACCCTGGAAAGAGTCCTGTATGGGGCTCCTGAAGGGGACTCCTTAGTCTTGCTGGGAGACTTCAACGCACATGTGGACAATGATGGAGACACTTGGAGGGGCGTGATTGGGAGGAACGGCCCCCCTGATCTGAACCGGAGTGGTGGTTTGTTACTGGACTTCTGTGCTAGTCATGGATTGGCCATAACAAACACCATGTTCGAACATAAGGATGCTCATAAGTGTACGTGGTACCAGAGCACCCTAGGCAGAAGGTCCATGATCGATTTCGTTATCGTATCATCGGACCTGAGGCCGTATGTTTTGGACACTCGGGTAAAGAGAGGGGCGGAGTTGTCAACTGATCACCATCTGGTGGTGAGTTGGGTCGAGTGGCGGGGGAAGCCTCTGGATAGACCTGGTAAGCCCAAACGTGTAGTTCGGGTGAACTGGGAACGTCTGGAGGAGGCCCAAGTTCAGGAGGCCTTCAACTCACACCTCCGGCGGAGCTTTTCGGGCATTCCTGTGGAGGTTGGGGACATTGAACCAGAGTGGTCGGTGTTCAAAGCCTCTATTGCCGAAGCCGCGGTGGGGAGCTGTGGTCTCAAGGTCTTAGGTGCCTCAAGGGGCGGTAACCCTCGAACCTCCTGGTGGACACCGGTGGTCAGGGAAGCCGTCCGACTGAAGAAGGAGGCCTTCAGGGATTTGTTATCCCGGGGGACTCCCGAAGCAGTTGCAAGGTACCGACAGGCCCGAAGGGCAGCAGCCTCATCCGTGGCCGAGGCAAAGCAGCGGGTGTGGGAGAAGTTCGGAGAAGACATGGAGAAGGACTTTCGGGCGGCACCAAAGTTGTTCTGGAAAACTGTCCGACACCTCAGGAGGGGGAAGCAGGGAACCATCCAAGCTGTGTACAGTAAGGATGGGACGTTGTTGACCTCAACTGATGGAGTGTTGGGACGTTGGAAGGAACACTTTGAGGAACTCCTGAACCCGACAACTCCGCCCTCTATGTTAGAGGCAGAGCTGGAGTATGACGGGGGATCAACGCCAATCTCCCGGGGGGAGGTCACTGAGGTCGTCAAACAACTCCACAGTGGCAAAGCCCCGGGGGTGGATGAGATCCACCCGGAAATGCTGAAGGCTCTGGGTGTTGAGGGACTGTCATGGTTGACACGTCTCATCAACGTTGCGTGGAAGTCGGAAACGGTACCGAAGGAGTGGCAGACCGGGGTGGTGGTCCCCCTTTTCAAAAAGGGGGATCAGAGGGTGTGTGCCAATTACAGAGGCATCACACTACTCAGCCTCCCCGGGAAAGTTTACTCCAAGGTACTCGAAAGGAGGGTCAGGCCGATTGTCGAACCTCAGATTGAGGAGGAACAATGCGGATTCCGTCCTGGTCGTGGAACGACGGATCAGCTTTTTACTCTCGCAAGGATCCTGGAGGGGGCCTGGGAGTACGCTTATCCGGTCTACATGTGTTTTGTAGACTTGGAGAAGGCGTATGACCGGGTTCCCAGGGAGTTACTGTGGGAGGTGCTGCGGGAGTATGGGGTGAGGGGGTCTCTACTCAGGGCCATCCAATCTCTGTACTCCCAAAGCGAGAGCTGTGTCCGGGTCCTCGGCAGTAAGTCGGACCCATTTCCGGTGAGGGTTGGCCTCCGCCAGGGCTGCGCTTTGTCACCAATCCTGTTTGTAATATACATGGATCGGATTTCGAGGCGTAGTCGTGGGGGGGGGGGTCTGCAGTTCGGTGGACTAAGGATTGCACCACTGCTTTTTGCAGATGATGTGGTTCTGATGGCTTCATCGGTCTGTGACCTTCAGCACTCACTGGATCGGTTCGCAACCGAGTGTGAAGCGGCTGGGATGAGGATCAGCACCTCCAAATCTGAGGCCATGGTTCTCAGCAGGAAACCGATGGACTGTCCACTCCAAGTAGGGAATGAGTCCTTACCCCAAGTGAAGGAGTTCAAGTATCTCGGGGTCTTGTTCTCGAGTGAGGGATCAATGGAGCGTGAGATGGGCCGGAGAATCGGAGCAGCGGGAGCGGTATTGCAGTCGCTTTACCGCACCGTTGTGACGAAAAGGGAGCTGAGCCGGAAGGCAAAGCTCTCTGTCTACCGGGCCATTTTCGTTCCTACCCTCACCTATGGTCATGAAGGATGGGTCATGACCGAAAGAACGAGATCGCGGATACAAGCGGCCGAGATGGGTTTCCTCCGCCGGGTGGCTGGTGTCTCCCTTAGAGATAAGGTGAGAAGTTCGGTCATCAGGGAGGGACTTGGAGTTGAGCCGCTCCTCCTTCGCGTCGAAAGAAGCCAGTTGAGGTGGTTCGGGCACCTAGTTAGGATGCCACCTGGGCGCCTCCCTAGGGAGGTGTTCCAGGCACGTCCAGCTGGGAAGAGACCAAGGGGTAGACCTAGGACCAGGTGGAGGGATTATATCTCTTCGCTGGCCTGGGAGCGCCTTGGGATCCCCCAGTCAGAGCTGGTTGATGTCGCCAGGGAAAAGAAAGTTTGGGGCTCTCTGCTGGAACTGCTACCCCCGCGACCCGACCACGGATAAGCGGGAGAAGATGGATGGATGGATGGATAACTAGTTTAGCTTGTTCCAGAGTAGATGAAATAGCTAAGTGTGTTAGGTCTAACTCTTAGTGTATTTTGCTCTGCTCAACGGTCCGTCACAGCGGCGGAGCTGTGATCATGCAGAGCTGCGTGTTCTCCTTCAGCAGGGGCCTATACTACGAAGCTGGTTCAACCTAACCTGGATATGTTTGAGTTAGCCGGTTGGCCTAATCCAAAACATACGCGCTCTCGCTAAACTGTACTACGACGCTGGTTATCAAGTGGATCGCTCAAGCCAGCCGTGTCCTATCTAGTTAGGTGCGCGTTCACATGAAAGGGGTGGTATTTGGAGCATTCGACCAATCACAAACATGGAGAAGCGTACTGACAGCGCAGCGTCATACTTCCTGAATGAAAAGTGAACGTTAATACTAGTCAAAAATTAAGAAGTTAAACTTTAAACATCCATGACTTAAACACTTTATCCAGGATCAAAGCCACATAGCTGCACCTGCAAGGTGAATACAGCTGGAAAAAGAAAAAGTGTTTGAATGCGTACATTAACAGGTTTATGATATCACTGCCCCGTCTAAGACACGATCTGACTTTAATTACATTTGTCTCGAGTGTTTCGTCAACTTAATGTGTTGCTTAAAATAATACTTCTGCATACAGTATGTGACACTGTGAGTGTTGCACGGCCAGATACGGCTCAGCTGACTCAGATAAGGAGATATATGATACATTATGAAGTGATATGCCGCGGACTGTACTTAATGTACTCTGATCCGGTTACTTATGTTGTGGCCGATATTTAAGTAAGCTTTCTTAACGCTAATGTTATAATAGTCAGATTGCTCTGAAGATGGAGGTGATATTCTATTAATGTTCACGTTCACACAGTCGGTGATTTTTGCCGGCCGTCTTTCCTGCAACGGCAGCTTTTCTGTATTTCCTTTCTCCTGTAATATGACTTGATCGCTTTAAACTCCGCACACTGAGCTCTGATTGGTCAGCAGGCAGTGCTTTCACTGAGTTGAGCTCTTAGCCTGCAACATAACCTGGTCCCGACCAGGTTAGCTGCTTAGCATATATTACCATGGAGATCTAGCCTGCTAAAAAGAAAACCAGCTTCGGATGACCGGAAAGCCGGAGTTTTCCCTGAATTTAGCCGGCTAAGCGAAAATCCTGCTTCGCAGTATACCCCCCAGTAGCTGATCTGATATCTGATCTCTCTCTCGCGTCCGGTTATACTTCACTCACGTTTATGTCAAAATCTATCAGATCTAGCTAGTTCTAGTTAATGATATGACTGCCTGCTTATCAAAGGACGTAAACAATAACAGTGTTTCCCACAGATCTGAAATATACTTGGGCGGGTGGTGGCAGCGGGCGGGGGGGGGGTGCGAGATAAAAAATAAAAATAAAAAAAAGGTTTTAACAACATGTTTATTTATTGACTTTTCATTCCTGTATAATCATTTTGCGCAAAGATGGCACTGTTTGTCAGAGCACTTCATCCTTCTGGGATTTCATGAAGAACAGCTCCAACGCCTGTGTGTATGGGAACGCCTCTGGTGCTGGTCCATATAAGCGTTGCTTGGCAACGGCGTGTGGCCGCAAAGTATAGCATTATGCATATGCTTATATGAGGGGTCAAAATCCCATGCTCATAAAATGCTCATATATCTTTTTCTCTTCATTCCCCACGACCCAAAATAAATAAATATACAAATTTTAGGAAAAGTAACGAAGTTTAAGCAGTGTGGGTTTTATATTAACAGAGTTACACATATTTCAAAACGCGAAGTGTAATAACTGCAGTTTGCCTCCCTGTCAGAATGACAAAGATCCTCAGTGAAGCTCAAGCCCATGTTTCTCACTACATTCTAACTACAACTTATTAAAAAGATCAGTTCAATGCAACTAATGTCGTCTTAGTGTTATTGCATGATGTTAAAATTGGTTTGCCATGAATTTAGTGATGGATTGTAAACATTTGAAATGTAGCATTTAAGTGTTTCTCAGTTACAAGGTTGTTGTTTTAATAAATCAGACACTGATGGTGCAGCGCTGTACTGTACCTCTTTATATAAGCATTGTTTCCCTAACAATTTTTTGTTAGGGAACACACATTTAAATGTAAGTATGTAGTGGCCGCGTAGGGGTCGACCGATTATCGGCCAGGCCGATTATCGGGGCCGATATTCCTCATTTGACCGATTATCGGTATCGGCCTTTTTTTTAATAAAATTGCCGATAACACTTTGGCTCTGATGCGGCAGTTTCTCTGTCTGCAGTCACCACTCTCTGTACACGAGCAATGTCCCGCCCATAGCGCTATCTGATAGGCTATTACTGAAGTGTCAATCAACACTGAAGATTTTCCGGGCGGGAGCCAGCCATAGAGGCGGGACCTTCTCAGATTACAGGCATGTGCGAAGAACGCAGACACAGACAGAGGCAAGCAGCATCGCTGAGCGGCAGAGCCATACATGTGTTTCGAAGGTAAATCAGTTGAAAGCCGAAATTCAATAAACATCCCAATCCCCTATGCTGAAGTTGCAAAAACAGCACGATCTATTGATCCAATTCTATCAGCTTCCCAGTTACACAGGGACGCGGGAAGTCAGTCAGAGTTGGGGTGCGTGCAGCGTCTCGCAGCGGAGTAACTGTGGTGCGGAGGGGGGGCTGCGAGTGGAGCCTCGCAGTTTTTCAGGTTGATCTGTGAAGCTCATTAGCTAATCAACATGTATTTAGCAAATGTTTAGCAAAATATTAGAAGTGAGGCTACTAGTCTAACGTTAGGTCTACTGTAATAGCCTCACTTGTAATAGTTTGTAAAACATTAGCTAGCACTAGTGTTTTGCAGTTGCTAGCAGTTTATTGGGATTTTATGCTAGATAGACAGATATAATAAATTAAGCATTATTGTTAGTTAAGCATGTCAGCCTGCAGCCCCACTTCTTGTCTCTCTCTAACTCATTGCAGATGACTGCACTAAAGAAAAGGGCACAGAGAGGAAACCAGTTGTAAGATGTTTAAAAGTTCATTAAACATAATATGTGCTTAAATGCATTTCAAAGAAGTTGTGTTGAGTTGTGTTGGAGTTTGTGTTATTCTACATTTTGACACTATAGATTTTCTGATTTTACTGCAAATGTATATCGGTTCCAAATATCGGTTATCGGTCTCCTTGATTACTAATAATCGGTATCGGTATCGGCCTTGAAAAAGCCATATCGGTCGATCCCTAGCGTAGAACATGTGTTGGTAAATATGTTACTTTGTTACAAGCAAAGAGAGAGAAAGAGAGAAAGAGAGAGAGAGATAGAGAGAGAGAGAGAGAGAGAGAGAGACGGGGGTTGTTGTTAGCATCTGGTGCTAGCTCGGAGCTAACGGAGATTATAAACTGTTTCAACAATAAGGAGAGGGAGAGTCCTCTCCTGTCGGACTGAGAGGCTGAGATAACGTCAGCTCAGGGAGGTAAAGGACTCTGAGCAATTCGATTGTAAACGTTAGTCTAAGTTATCTCAGTGGGTCTCAAACGGTTTGGTCATCTATGTAAAGTTTAAACAAATATTTCCATCCATGTAATATTAGTTGTATATAAAATAAGTTAAGAAATCCTTCCAATGTGTACTATAGGTCAGTAAAAAATAAAAAACAGTTTGAATGGGGAGTGATTAGTCAAATATGCATAAATAAAAAGAAAGAATGCAGACTAGGTAAGATAAAGATAGGAGAGGAGTTTATCAATGATGTGTTATTGGTTGTGAGCATATTCTAATGGTTTTTTGATTATTGAAATATATACAGTTCCGTTTCATATGGGTGTTGAGAACTGTATTCATACATCTCTTAATGTTGCCCTCAAAGTGCACCAGATTGATGCATTCAACTTCAATTTAAAGAAACAAATCTGCCCGGGGGTGCATGCCCCCGGACCCCCCTAGAGGATGTGAGGTCATCACAAATAAAACAGGTTCACATGGATAGGATACTAGATAAGTGTGCACACTCATTATATACACTACACATTGTTCTTGGATTTGTTAACATATAGTCCCTAGTATATTTGTAGAAAGGCAGGAAATGGAATTCAATTGAGAAAATGTTTAATTGTGGAGGACCCCCTGTTTTGTGTCCCCCCCACTTATCAAACCAAAAGTTACACCCTTGCCTCCACATATCAAAATACCCTCAGTCTCTAATGCAATGAGGTCAAACAGATTTAAAAAAATAAATGTGTTACTCTCTGGGGGGGCATATACATTAACCAATGTCACCACTGCATTTTCAAGTTTTCCTTTCACTAATACATACGTTTGTCCCTAACTTCTTTATGGAGTTCAAATTGAACTGCATTTGAAATAAGGATGGCCACTCCCCTCTTCTGGCTAGGTTTGTAAGAACTATAGAATGTATTTTTAAAACCAAAGCGTTTTAGTTTTTCATGTTCCTGTTGAGGCAGATGAGTTTCTTGTAAAAATAGTACTTGGGCCTTTTATTTTTTCAATTTAGCCAGGACCTTGCTCCTTCATTCATTCTATTTACATTAAGTGACATCAATTTTATATTATTGTACGGTATTTAAATTGCCCAATTCTTTGCATTCACAAAACTCCAGACAACTGAAAAATACACAGACCTGAACATCTGGCCTATGTGTAGTGAACGTAGAACGTAAAAAGGAAAACGTAAACTTCCAAGGTAGGGTGATTCCTCGCCAGCTTAAGTCCCCGTTGGCAGGAAGAGGGGAGAGCCTCCTCCTGGAGGGCCCCTCACTAGTGGTGAAACACGCAATCTCACGCATCCTAGTAGTCCAACGGCCTTCGATAGCACTTATATAATCCAAATGAAGTCGTGGCAAATATATACAGCAGTGTTTCCCATACATTGATTTATTTGTGGTGTGCCGCCACAATTAAATATCGTCCACCACAAATGGATCTCATAAAAATATATATATATATTATTATCCTTTTTTTTTTCTTCTTTTTTTTTTTGGTGGTCTAACTCTAATGGATAGTGAGGTGGGCTGATGATCGGAAGGTTGCGAGTTCAAATCCTGCCTGGAACACCACTACTAGTGTGCCCTTGAGTAAGGCAGTTAGCCCTCGGTTACTCCAGGGAGAATGTCCCTGTAATTGGTCATTGTAAGTCGCTTTGGAATAAGGAGTCTGCTAAATGCCTAAATTGTAAATTATATTTTTGGGAGAGTAAACCCCACAGACCCTCAACTCCGGTGTGTTTCACTCATTCACAACGCAACACAGAGCAACAACAACGTTGTCTACAGTAGCCATGAACTCGCATGTTTTATCTTATTTGAGGGGGGGGTGGATGCGTGGACCACCCGAATAGGTTAAGGGGCCTTTGGCTTTTCTTGCCGGGGGGGGGGGGCGCCCCCACTAATTGAATCAAATTCTGTGGGAAACACTGTACAGTGAATATATATATATATATATATATATATATATATATATATATAAATAATATGAATCAGTTAGTCTCGGGAGGGATCCGCTCATATTCCTGTAGCCTCTTCCTTACTCTGCTCGCGGTCTCGCCCCCACCTGCACTACTCTCTCCGACGCGTTGCCATGTCTTGGTCTGGTGGGGACGCTCCATCTCCGGGTACAGCTCTGAAGCGTTGCGGTCTGGTATCTCCACGGAGAAACCTCTCCTCCTCAGCTCCTGCGCTGCATCTTGCGCACTGTCGTATGTGCATGTTCCCGAGTCCCAGTGAATACGTATCCTGTCGAGAGGTGTCTGGAAAAGTATATTTTTCTCTTTAAGGACCCTCTTTATTCCCACGTACGCCTTGCGCTTCAGGACGACCTCCGTTGCATAGTCGCGATCGAACGATAGACGTCGCCCTTCCATCAGTATCTTCTTTTCCCAGGCCTTTTTCAGTACCCTTTCTTTGGTGGTAAACTCCAGAAAGTTCACCACTATGGACCTTGGCTGTGCATTCCTTTCCGGTTTGCGAGCCACAGCTCTATGAGCGCGTTGTATCCGTAGGTTGGTGTCCGGTAAAGCGAGTTCAGTTTTAAAAAGTTGATCCACAAAGTCAGACATGGAGTTACCTTCCTTCTCTTCAGGTACTCCATAAATGCGCATATTATTTCTCCTGGATCGACCTTCCAAATCCACCAGTTTCCCCTGCATGGCTCTCTGTTACATAGCCATGTTTACTGTCTCCGCCTCATCAATTCGTTTCTCCGCTTCTTTCAGCCTAGTTTCGTGGGCCTGGGTTAGCGCAGAGTTCGCAGAAAGTTTTTGGTAAATGTCCTGCTTCATATCTTTGAGTTCAGATTTCATGTCTCCCTTGATTTCTTATTTACGTTTGTTTAAGTCCACTTTATGCTCAGCCCTGAAATCGCATATTTCCTGGAGCACTGAGCGCATGGTGTCTGCCGAGTCCTGTTGTGAGCTAACAGAGCTTTGAACGTCTTCCATCTCCGGTGAATTCTGTCTTTCTAGTTTGTCACCTTTCTTTTGACTTCTAGTTCTCTTTCCCCCTCTCATTCCAATACAATTACATCGATTTGTATATTACTAGGCGAGTTAAGGGGGTTGATTTCCAATCGCTATCGAGAGCTAAATATTAAGCAGCCATCTCACTCGCCTTGCTCACCGGAAGCGTTGCTCAGCTCTTTTAATGTTTCTTTAGGTTTTGATGAACATGTGGTTCAGTTGAGCACCCTGCAGCTTGACATTCCTATATTTTCAAAACACTTATTTCACAATACTGCCAAGTTCAATAACAAACTCCTGTGGGTAGACCTCTCCTCTATAATATTATTAGCACAAGCTGCTAGTCTGAACACACTTAAGGATAATCCCCTTACTTCCCGCACCTCACCTAGTCAGGATCTTAGACACTATCTCCTCGCTGTAGATAGACTTTAGAGGGATGTATATGCAGAACACGGCTTGCTGTTTTCAACATCTGTGAGTGAGGGTTTTAGTGAGAGACAAAGTGAATAAATAAAGGTGAAGCCTACTTTTCCAGGTGTACTCTGTGATTAATGGGCCGAATGTGTTTTATAGCTGCCCAAAAAAAAGTAATCTGTCAAATGTAACTAGAGTGAGTAAGACCAACAACAATGTCCACATACTGCATATTTGTAACATGGTGATAGTTATCAAAACAATAACCTACAATGTATTCTTGACCCACCTTTTTGTCAATACTGTAAGTGAAAGCAGTTGTTATTAGACTGATCCTCTTGGCGCAGTTAAAGTATTTTTATCATTTAATATTTAGCAGGTGCTCTTTTGACAGTATGTTTCTGTGGTTGTCCTGAAACCAATAACTATTACGCTCTGCTGGGTGTTTATATAATTTGTTTTATTGACAATTAAACTAAACTGCTGCAAAATGAATTGCCTAAACACAAGCCCTTTGAATCCCCCAGGAAGAGGGAACCCCTATCTACCATAACAACATGGCACTTTTGCGTCACACTGAACAACATGTTCACTATGCTAGTTATTTATAACCTCCACATGAGATAGGCCGTGTTATAGGCCACTTCTATGAGCAGGGAGTGAGTCCAGGAGAGGATTTATGTGTTGCGCATTTGGATTCCGTTGTCTCCTTGGCTGCAGTTTCATCACGTGAGGATCATGGTTGGTGAGCGAGAGTTTAAAATAACAATACATCATTTACTCACTGCAGGGCTCTAAGGTCCACAAGTCTATTACACCTATATTAAACTATAACAGCTAGGTGTATTCATAAGTGGACTCCTGCACTGTGTTCCTTTCATGGTCTGTTTACTTTAGGTGCAGAAGCTCTCCTCTTTATTTTAGAAGTGCGTGCACACTCCTGATTTAAGCAATGACAATGACAATGACAATAACCAGATATTGATGTCCGACTCATTATTTGAGTGTCACAACCAACCTACTCGGAAGACAACATAAACACCCTTGAGTCATCTCCATTCTGGACCTATTTTTAGGTTATTACCCAGCATCAAAAGGCATCAAACATTCATCCCTGCCAAGACTCTTTTTTAGGCAACCTTGGATGTGTAAACAGCAGGATTTCATGCAGAATATGAGACGAGAGGGTATGACTGCTTTATATATACATTTTCTCTGGGTCAGCAGCAAGTCATTGTGGTGGGTTTAAGACTAGTATGCAACATAACACGCCATAGGTTTTTAACTTTAGGTCATTTCTAACCTTTAAATAACCTTTAGTGTCCATTTTGTCTGGGTTTAGTTTCACACATTTCAGAATAACCTCAGCCTTACTATGAGGCAGTGGACTAAGAGGACCTCGCCCATAACGGTGCCATAGGAACTGCTAGCAGATGCTAACAGCTGGTATATTAACATGTAGCAAAACATGTGATGCCTGATTTATTAGTTTTAGGTTGTGCTGCTATTAAAGATACAAAGTATACGTTTTAATGAAAAAATACAAGATAAAGTAACATTTGCTATGATTAGTTAGATATGTATGAATGATGAACTAGGTAAACTTCTGCTAATGTATGTATCGTTAGCTAGCTAGCATTAGCCTGCCAACCCACCACTGTGTTGCAAAATAACTGCGTATAGGACTACAAATTGCGGGACAGGGTTAAATAAAGCAGCACCGACAGGATGTCAGCGGCGGGCACCGGGACTCACCAGCCGTCACACCATAACCGGACGACGCGCTTCCTTTTCTCCGGGCTGCACGCAGAGCCACCCGGTGTACGGCAAACTGAGTCCTCCTCCCGCTGCTCCTCCGCGGCGTGGTGCCCGTTCTTTATCATTTTGATAACTTCAAATAACGTAGTGGTAGTACGAATACAAACTAAAGAAAGGTTAAGCTTCAAAGTAGTTCACTCCGGTTACTCTGAAGGATTCTTTCAGAGGACGGTGTTCTTCTTCTGCGGAGGCTGAGCACACATTGACACCGGCCAACGCCTCCAACACGACATCATCGGGACGTCACGTCGGACGGAGCCACTCGCGCTGAGGTGCGGATTGCATAATCCCTCCTATCACGTGATCAGCTACAACCTATAAACAAAGTGCTACCAGCAGAGGAATGTGACTAAGTACTCAGCCACTGCACTTTTCCACAAGTGTTGCTTTCATTTGCTCCGAAAGGAAAACGAGTTATGGTTATCTTTTCAAATCCACACCCTACAAACAAAACACACAATTGTGTTAAGACATGTTGACCTGTTAATAATAAAAAAGGACTCAAGTCAATTGCTCTGCAAGAGGACTTTCCAGTGCATTTTGCTGATAATACTCAAAAAAGTGTTGGTTAAATCATTTCTGTTGCGAGCTGGGGAATCTTGAACACATAATTTCATTGGTGATAGAGTATTATAAAGAGAGGGGGTCCTGCTTCTTCATCTGTTTCATACTTCTTCCACCACTTACTCATTACAGTCAGTCATCCTTAACACAAAGGCATAATATTTTCATTTGACAGTGTATTATGCTGAATAGATTTAGATAAGAGTTAGGTTAGTGTTTTCCATTTAAGGGATAAACAGAAAATGTTTTATTAAATAAGTTAAACAAAAGTTAATACAAAAAACAAACAGGCAAAATCATCAACTTGCACAAATAAGATAATAAAGGTCAAGGTTAAGCTACAGTACTGCCAAGTCAGATCTAAAGACCAAGTGTAGATATTAATTAATCAATCATTATCAATTGTGTTAAGGCCAATCTTTAATAACCTCTGACACTAAACTGTACAGGATGACATAATTACTACTGGATCTCCCTGAGACAAATTAATAGAGATAAATATTTGGATGTTTACAATGACTCAAGTAAACAAAAACTTGACATGATACAAACTAACAGGTAATCAAAGGTATACATTTAACAAAAATCTAACATTTTGTCTGCATCAAAATGTAAACATAGGCAATTTCTACATCTTCAACCAGGTGCAGTAGTAGCTGCAAACCTGAGGATGAATGACAGCAGAATGAGAGGTGACTGTTAGAACAGGAAATAGTTTAAGTTAACAAAAATACCTTTAAAACAATAGAAAACAAACTCATTACAAAAAGTAAATTCAACAATGCACACTTTAAACATCTGAAAAATACTAGAAAAAATATATGTTACTCAAGTGATACATGTAGAAAACCTGATAAATCTCTTCTCAGTAAAAGCTGTTGCAGCACCGCAATCAATAATTGGCCATTTGAACGCTACTGATGTTGTATTGGCATTTTCCACTTATAAACACTGAAAGGTACCTTTACTCATGATTTACGTCTAGCTTGTGCTCAAACCAAACAACTTGGTAAACACATTACAGTAAGGTTGATGAATGATACTGCACAAAAAACATGTTATGAGGATAATTCGCCATCAGTTTAGGGAAGTAATCGAATTGCGACAGATATTGCGATTCGCGATATTTGTTTTTAAGCGACCCCAACGGAAGTTTATTGTAAAATGCGGCCATATCTCCGGCTAGGAACGTCGCATCAACGTGCTCTCGTCTCTAGCACCCCGAGCTACGAGTGAAAGAACTAAACTTCCGTTGGGTTGCTTTAAAGTCAAGCTTCAGTTTAAGATTCACCCTGTAAAACATGTGATGGAGCATTACTAACCCGACTCAGATGCTTTGTTTCACCAAACCATCTAGGAAAGCTCCATTGGAAGCCATTTGGAAACGTATTTCACTATCATGGGCCACTTCTGATTGGTTAACAATGACTGGTACATGTGGAGCACAGCACTTCTGATTGGTGTGGATGACTGACACACAAGAAGAACAACTTCTTTTCTTTTTTTAAATAAAAAAAATCGCAGGCTTTGCAATTTGATAATTGCATAATTTAAAATCGTAATTTCGATTTAAAATCAATTAATCGTTCAGCCCTACAGCAGTTGGCTTCAAAGGATGTGAAAACATTGTCATTAAAGTGTTTGTTAAATACGCGTACACATAATTCCTAATGCTGCAGTAGTGGTTTCAAAACTCTCTTTGGACCTTTTTTATATTTTCATTAAAATCTCACAACTGTCACACTTGTTGCATTGCACTCCAAATGGCCAAAATACCAAATCTACATTATGTTGCATAAACTCAAGCTACTTTTACTCTGTATTTGGTATAAAATAATAAATGTATGGTGCAAAGTGCCATTTTCGAATGGCAAATACTCAATCTTAAGTTTCCCTTGACGCACACACACATCGCCTGTGGCTAGAAACCAACTCAGCAAAAAGGACCGAACTAGACCAACTTCTCCTCAGTATGGGTATGAAACGTAATCCCTCTTTGGGATTGATCACTTGGCATACTTCACTACATCGTATGCTTCTTTAAAGTCTGCTTGATCATGCATCTTTTTTCTTCTTCTTCTTCCTCCTTCCCTTGCCATAGCCTCGACCGAACCAGCCGCCCTGAACAGCTGTGGCTTCTTCTGCCTGCTCTCCAGAGTCAGGTACGCAGTCCTCCTGCACATCAAGACGAGCGATGACCTCACGAGTATGGCTGTCCACCTCTTCCTGCCGCAGAGGTACAGCTAGACTGAAGACGGGGTCCTTCGCCCTGATGAGACAACATGAGAAAAACCAAGTTTGGGTTAAAAAGTTGGACTTATCTTTCTATTTCTGTGTATAGTGGAAATATTCAAAAATGTAAGTATGGTAAAGCCTGAATAATGCATTTCAAATTAGTCAAACCCTTTGAAGATCCTTACCTGTCGTACCCTGGCACCTGGATGTGCAGTTCCTCCATCAGGAGCCTCATGACTTCATCACACTTGCCATTAATTTTCAGTGCAGCCAGATCATCTTTTGGTGTCCACTGGGTCAAAAAGCAGAGCCACATAATCAGTATCAGAGAAGCCAAACGTTAATTTACATCCTTATGACCTGAAATGTAAAAACTATATTGTACCTGGAGGTTGACAATGTATAGTTTTGGCCTTTTACTTGCTGGTTTGTTCATGCACCACAGACAAGCGTATTTCTTCAGCACCTTGAAGAGCAAGAAACAGGGTGCCACAGAATGAAGGATGCTACAAGTGAATGCACTTCCATGATGTTAATAATAACCGGATTAAAACAAGACTAAGAAATAGCAACGAAACAACCTTTTCAGATCACCAAATGCAAACTTGTTTATTGAACCTTACCTTCAGACTGGTGCCTAAGCAGAGGATAACATCGGCCGTCTCTGCAGCCTCTGCTGCTCCCTTCCAGTTGAGAGGCTGCTCCAGGGTTCCTCGCTCCCCAAAATGCACTATGGTGTCCCTGAGTTCACTTCCACAGTGGCTGCACCTGCGGCCTGTCATGTGGCGGTGCAGCGATGTTCGCTCCGTCACGTCAAATAAACGCACATACTCCTTGACCGGGCTACAGGATGTACACACCTAGGTCCAACAGAGAATCAGAAATTGATTCATAATGATAATAAATTACATTTTTATTAAACCGCTTTTCAAGGCACTCAAAGCGCTTTACAATTACAGACATGAAACAGTTATTACTGTGGACAATACCCACAGGAGCAAATTAGGACACAACGGCAGGTTTCAAACTGGTTTTCCTCAACGCCCCTTGATCTGATGATCAACACTCTAGCCCACTGCTCCAAAACCGCCCCATTAGACTTTATAATGCTTGGTCTTTTTAAGTTTTGTTAGCTTTTGGAGGCAGCGCTGCAAATTCTGTTCAAAAATATCTGGACCATATATTTTCAGGCGGTGTGAATGTTGCATTTAGAACTGATTAGAAAGAATAATAAGAGGCTGTGTGTGTGTGTGTGTGTGTGTGTGTGTGTGTGTGTGTGTGTGTGTGTGTGTGTGTGTGTGTGTGTGTCTAAAAAAAGGAATACTCACAATGAGTGGGTCTCACCTCAATAAACATGTTTCCATGAAGCTCAGACAGGGCATGTCTGGGTAGCCCGCTACGCAAGTGAAGCCCGTCACAGTTTTGAGAAACAACATGCTGTAACTAAAGAAAACTGTGTAAATACCAAGCATGCATAACAAAATGATTCGTGAAATAAGTTGTTTATCTGAGTCTAACATACCAGCTTTTCCTTATGTAGCATCCTAACGCACATGTGTGTGAAGGTCGGCTCAGCTTTACTCAGGTCAGACGAACTGTAAGAGAAACAAAAAACAATAAAATCAGTCCAATTCACCTCAAAAGAAAAAACCTGCTCCAGAGGAGATCTGCATGGAGGAATGGGCCAAAATACCAGCAACAGTGTGTGAAAACCTTGTGAAGACTTACAGAAAACATTTGACCTCTGTCATTGCCAACAAAGGGTATATAACAAAGTATTGAGATGAACTTTTGTTATTGACCAAATACTTATTTTCCACCATAATTTGCAAAGAAATTCTTAAAAAAAAAATCAGACTGTGATTTTCTGGATTTTTTTTTCTCATTCTGTCTCTCGTAGTTGAGGTATACCTAGGATGAAAATTACAGGCCTCTCTCATCTTTTTAAGTGGGAGAACTTGCACAATTGGTGGCTGACTAAATACTTTTTTGCCCCACCTGATTGACCGTCCTTTCTGCAGCATTGTCCACACTCCATTAGGGCCCCTGTAGTCTGGGATCGAAGCTGCCTGAAATAAAATACATTGTCAGTACCGGATAAGTTTCAAAAGGGTAAAGTCAAATAAAAGACGCTGAGATTAGCATACCGTACTGATGCCGGCTCCAGTGTATACCACCAGGTGCTTTGCTTGCTTCACTGCCGCAGCGAGCCGTCTCACTTTACTCCTCAGCTCATCAGCCTCATCAAACACCTGCAGTACAGTAAAACAAGATATTTTAGGATAACAAACACAAACATCTGTTAAATCAAGCATTCTTTCGCGCAAACTCGCTCAGATATTTTGATAAAGACATGTGCCCTTTATTGTCTTTGCTCATACCAAACCCAAATACATATGGAATCAAAAATGACATTATTTATTTGCAAGATGCAACTTCCCAAGACTCCTATTAGTCCTAAAACAGGATTGATATGCATTGAAAAGGTGGGCCCTGTATATAATTTTCATTCGAGGGAACCCTTTGTTATCCTTTATCATTGTGTAAATAAATGGGTTCGTTAATCATTTTGGTTTTGTGGGGAAAACCTGGGGACCCACAGTTTTCTTTTTTTATGAACTAGACCTGGGAAACCCATTGTGTCAAGGTAAACCAGTCTTGGTTCCTTCACTGATTATAACCCATTAGCTACAGGTAACATATCACCTAGCCAGTTAGCTTGAAAGCTAACACTTGCTGGGCCTGACAGTCTCACCTCCTCCTGTTTCCTCTTCAGCACATTTCTGCGGACTTGTCTCTTGCAGAGCTCCTCTACAGTTCCTCTGTGTAGCAGTAACACAGCAGCCTCCTCCTCGGACCGCTCACTCTCAGGTTTCTTCAGGACTTTTCCCACCTTCAGGCCACAGAAAGACAGAGAAACCTGGTCAGACTCACACCAACTGCATGCACAGAGATAATAAACGCTGCTTTAGCCATCTTTAGTTCGGTACAGCCTGCTGCAGGAAAAGGCTCTAAATATTCTTACCAGTCTGAAAATCTTCCTTTCAGTTTCTCTTTGAAGTATTTTTGCCTTTTGCAAAGCCTTCCTCTCGACCCGCGAGGGAACACCGGTGTCTGCCTCCTCTTCCATCCCGTTTTAAATCAGCTGAGCTGTCTATTCAAAACACAGCGCACAGCGACCACATACCAGCTGGCCGGATGTTGTCCGTTTAGAGGGGGCAAACTGCCAGCAGCGCCCTCTGCTGCCCGGGGGCTGTGTTGGGGGTAAACCCAAGCCTTTACAGTCTATGGCCCAAGCACTATTTTTGAAAAGCAAAAATTCCACATTTGTTCTAAGTGTTTTTAAGTCTTAAAATATGGTACAGGGTATTATTTGGCCAGTAATCTTACAGAATACATAACATTTTGTAAATCAAATTAAACACCCCATTTAGTCCACAATCAGGACTTATGTTGTTGGGGGCGGGGTGAGTCTTTCTTACACTACATAAAGTACGTGTGCATCATTTTGATATTTAATTTGTGTTGAGTTTGTAGATACTAAGTGCTTGATTGTGCTACATTTCTGTGATATAGCAATGTTCTTATTTTATTTTATTTAATCGTTTATTTGAACCGGGACAGAGCATATTGATGAACACTTTAAACAAAATAATGCTTTCAAATATAAATGAGCCGGATTTTTTTAGCTTTGAGCTAATTTCCATCGGTAGTCCCATCACATACGACATTTATGAACATGACATTTATATACATGGCAAAATACATATAAATACATGATATGCAGAAAGAGTATGGGCAGCATATAAGCATTTACCACATGGCAGTACAATGAAGCAGCTACGATATATAAAGTGCAAGATAAGATAAAAGAGCTACATAAAGTGCAAGAGGAGATACCCCTGTGTTAAAGTGCATTAAGCGGTCCGTTTGTGTCTCAACCATTCTTTAAGTTGACCTTTATAACTATCGAGAGTGGGACAATCCCGTATCTCAGTTGGGAGGCTATTCCACAAAGAGCTGCCTTTAATGGAAAGTACATTTTGTCCAAAATTGGTCCGTCTACGGTGGACCTCAGTCTCCTCTGGTTTCTGACCTAGTGCAGCGTCCAGTGTGTTTTCTGTGGATGAATTCCCCTAAGGGAGGGGGGTCATGTAAACATTTATAAAAAAACACATATTTCTAAAAGACTTACAATTGTCAAGACTTAAGAAATTGTGTCAAGGATGGTACAGTGGTGGTATGACTAAGGCTTTCTGTCAAACCCCTTGATAGCTCTCTTGTACAGCTGTTCTATCGGTTCAAGGTTTGTGGCACAAGCAAACGACCAGTTTGTCAAACAGTATTCAATGTGGGATAGAATCATACAGTGGAGGTATGACTTTGCAGCATTGACAGTTTATACTACAGTATATTTGGTATTTGGGGACATGTTATATATAAAAAACATTAGTACCATGTTACCAAAGAAGTAGTAAGAGGAGAAAAACTCACTGAACATTTATTTAGATTGGTGCTTATGCAAGCCTTTTCAATAAACACAAACTTCAGAGCAATGTTTTAGTGGTAAGAAACATTTATTACTAAACAATTACAAATAAATAACATATAAAACAGGTCCAACAGGTCTCTAAGGATACAAAAGGATGATGCAAAGGGGTTTGATATGGGGAGATTGTCTGTTTTTGGTAAACTAGGCACACAAATTTTTGCCAACTCAACACTTGTCCCACTTACATGTGCAGCTTTAGTACACTTATATTGGAGAGAAGAACTGGGAGCAGACCTGATGAAGAGTTTGTGTTACTGACAGAGCAGCTGATGTTTAACCCAAACTGAAGTCAGACTATTTTGTAGTAGAAGGCTGTCAGCACTGTATTATACCCTGGTTTTGAAGTGGATGAAATGTCACATCACACATAAGAAAAAGCAGTAATATATTCGTCAGCAACAGGCATCGCTTTGACACCTCTCAAATTGTTAGATTTACAATATTTATGTAATCGATAGAGGCCTTATTAGGAGTCCACACTGGGGCCAATTAAGAGGTGTCACCGGGGTCTGGAGGAGCGAGTGCTTTTGGGGACCCTCTGAGGGTTGGCTCTGAACTGTCCTCGCCTGGTCTCCGGCGGCTGCTCAGCAGAGAGCCCACTACTGTGTCCACTCGTCGTCACCACTCCCTTGTGCCTTTCTGCTGCCTTTTTGTGGATCCTGCAGGAAAAAGAGATGCCTCTGCTTGTTAAAAAAAAGCCTGAAGTGCAAAAACTTCAATTCATTACAAATGTTTAAGTTGAGAAGTGCTACTTCAGCTGACTGCAACATTACTGGGAACTTTGAAACTTGAGTATTGCATAAACAAATCCACTAAAGTCTAGATGTTGAAGGCTTTCAGTAGGTTGACTTGTTTTAATCAGATGCAGCAACTAATGTTCAGAGTTGCCTGATGCACAAAGGTTCCTTTATCCCGTGTGACTGTATTATAAATAACTGTCTGTACATGTGTCCTTATAAATGTACACACACACACACACACACACACACACACAAACAAATGTGAGATAAACAGAGATCTAAAGAAAACAGAAACTCACATCATTCCTCTCTTCCTCTCCAGTGATTTCTGTGTTGCAATGGAGAGAGAACTCCTTCCTCTGGGATGGCCACTCTAAACAACACACACACACACACACACACACACACACACACACACACACACACACACACACACACACACACACACACACACACACACACACACACACACACACACACACACACACACACACACACACACACACACACACACACACACACACACACACACACACACACACACACACACACACACACACACACACACACACACACACACACACACACACACACACACACACACACACAACAGATGAGTCTCCACACCACTCAGTAGGCATGTTACAATACTCAAATGTGTGAATAGAAAAGAGTAGATTGAATATTTGAGACTTCTTTTCCTACTTTAATAAATTAGTTCAACAACATAAAAAGCAACACTGTTATTTAGAGATGGGTGATGGGACAGCGTCATGCAACCAATAGTTTAGATATGACAAGTAAGTAGATGTGCAAGTAAAATACGTCTTTTCTTTTACAAATAAAACTAACTTTGTGCCGTTTTGGAGAAGGGTTATTTAGGGGTCATTGTTTTATTATGAACATACCATTTCATTTGAATAATCCATGATAACAAAAGTGGATCAATCGGTGCATCTCTATTGTTTTTGTCATTATAAGACATTGTGAAATGTGAGACCTGGGTCAGAGCAGCTGTAATTCAATACTGATATTTCTCTGTAGCATTGAAGAGCCATGATGCTCCTTTTCAGAGAAATGTCAGAGAAACTCCCTCTGGAGGGAACACGGGGATGTTAGCCTTTGCAGACCATTTACATGCACAACCAACCTATATAAGAAACTACAGGAACGGGAAAACCCAAAAAGCATAATAGAGCCTCCTCTTTAGGTTTTGACGTTGACAATCTGCTACGCTAGTGTCTTTCTTTGGCATTGTTTGTGATTGCTTCAGCTATCTTTATTGAGAAACCAACACTAGGGATGGGTACCGGTATTAAACGGGCCCCGGGGCTGAATTATTAAAGACCGTGGTACCGTTAAGCTCCAACGTTATCGGTCTTTTTATCGGTACTGGAGACATGTCAAAAATATGTCATATGTATTATTGCTACACAAACATTATATCGCAGTCTTAGTGTCGCCAACTCCATTTCTAATATGCAAAAAGACTACAAAATGCGTCTTTTTTGTATTTTCGATCTTTCCAATCCAGACGAGAGATCTCTCCCCCCCGTCTGTGTGTGAGGGGGCGGGGCGGTTTACACACACACACACACACACACACACACACACACACACACACACACACACACACACACACACACACACACACCACACACACACACACACACACACACACACACACACACACACACACACACACACACACACACACACACACACACACACACACACACACACACACACACACACACACACACACACACACACACACAGACAGAGAGAACGTGCTCCGAGTTGTGGTTAAACTTTACCCGTGTCGATGTGGACAATGCTCGTTACCAAGAGAGTTTAGCATGTAAGGATGGCAACACGAGCAATTTGTCTAAACATTTAGCAAAAGTGCTCCACATCCAGACGGAGGAATGCACCGGGTTCGATTGTCTTTCTAGCAGCTCTGTAGCCCCATCCACGCGTAACGTTTCCACGTCAGGTGTTATGTATGCTAGCAACAACACACGGAGTTAACTCAGTTATAAAAACATAGGTTAATGATTAGAGGTAACTGAGTTCTTTATTTTGTTAAAGTGTCAGCTATTCTGTTTACAGTTCTGTCATCAGATTATTTAATACGATTTGTTAAAACATTGTTGTTTCTTCTGATGTGAAATATTATGTATTTAATTTAAAGGTCCCATGTCATGGCCATTTCCACTGATCATGATTCCATTGTTGAGGTCTACTAGAATAGATTTATACTGTGCAATTGTCCAAACTCACATTGGTTTCTCATACAGCATCTCTGTAAAGTATGTGTATTCAGCAGTATTCACTCTCTCCACTAAACGGCTCGTTGCAGCTCTTGCCCCCCCCTCCCTGTGAGCCCAGTGTGCTCCGATTGGTCGGGACCAGTCAGGACGTTGTGAATCGCGCTAAACTCCGTGGAGATGTGATTTCCTTGTTTAGCGATACACAGCCAAACTCACCCTGAGCACACACAAAGTCACAGTCGAAGTAAAAACAATAAGTGTGGCTTGATATTGAGTAAGAAAAAGGTTGATAAATGATGTGAGAATGGGTCTGCAGAGGGAATTTTGACACGATCCCAACTGTCTGTTATCAGCCTGCAGCCAGGGAGGAGAGATCAGCAGAGCTGCATGCACTGAGTGTGTGAGGAAGTCCGTGGATTGGTCAATTTGGACCAATCAGCGGGGGCTTAACGTAACGGCTCCGCGGACGTAACGTAACGGCTCCACGGATTGGTCCATTTCGTTCCGGGGACGACATGACATCATGATGTCCCCGGAAGAATCAAATGGACAGTGACGTATCTCCAACGAGGCGTTTTGGGGAGGTATTTTCTGTGTTAGAGTTTTACTCGCTACATGGTGTACTTTGAGGGTTTTGACTCTGCAGACCGTTTACATGCATAAAAACCTTCATAACACACAAGGGGACGGGCAATAACCGGAAAAGCATGACATGGGACCTTTAAATAAAAAGCAATGTTAGTTTTGTTCACAATTCGTTTAGTTAGTTTACCTTATTTTTTTCTCCAAAAGAACCGATAAGAGTACCGTTAAAAGACCGATAAGCGGTATCGATACAAGTAGTAGTACCGTTAAAACCTTAACGATACCCATCCCTAACCAACACATGATTGGTTCAGCTCACACATTGAGAAAGTGTTACCTGCCGCCTGAGCTCCCTCTCTCTGGCCAGCTCTCTGTCCCAGCCAATCAGCTGCATCCTCTCCCCGGCTGACAGGCTGAAGAATATGTCGTGGACCTCGTAACGTGCGGCGCGCAGCTGGAGGGGGAAACAATCACAGAGCAGACGGCGGCCTGAATGAATGCGTGTCATCATGGTATCTGTTGTGGTAAACTGCTAATGGGGGGGAGAACAGCTCAGTTGGCAGTGTAGCAGAGAAGAGGAGGAAAGGTTAACAGATGTTTACAACACGTGTGAGCTTTGATACCTGCAGAGTGACTCTCTCCTGCAATAAAACGTCCTGTCTGCTGCTCGGGCTCGGCTGCTGGAGGGCCTGCAGGAACTGGTGTGTGTCCTGGATGAACAAACACACACACACACACACACAAAATAAGTATTTAGATCAATACCCCACTTCATGTCACAGTTCTATATTCAAATTATTCTTTAAATATGAATCAGAAAATATACTTATTCAAATATAACAAAATATACTGAGCAGTAATGTTTTACTTTTATATATGATGTTCTTCAACAAGTAATTTACTGCTGCAGTAATGAGTATATTTCATTTTACAGCTCTACATTTTTAAGGCTGTGCCAAATTACAACTCCTTTATATAATGTTGGTTTAATCTACAGCAATGCATCTTATTCCATCATCATCATCATCATCATCATCATCATCATCATCATCATCATCATCATCATCATCATCGGGATGTTTCTCTGTCCTTCGATAACCATGTATCAATAAAAGGTAAACATTTTGTGATTGTTTCAGAAAAACAGCTGTGATGATGCATTTCCCAGCGAATCCAGGAGGCTTTTTAAATAGTTTATTTAGCACAAACATTCAACATTTAGAAGTGCAACTAAAGCTGTAAGATAAAAGTATGAGAGTAGAACGTACAATGTTCACTTCTGAGATATAATGTAGTAGTAGTATAAAAGGGAACTAAACAAGTTTCATTCTATGAGACAGACGTGTCTCTGCTCACCCTGACGGTGCGCCCCAGCTGCGCCACCCTCTTCGTCCTCAGCATCCTGCGAGTTAGGAAACCTTTCACAGCGGCTGCCAGCAGGGGGCGGCAGCGCTCCGACAGCAGGCTGCAGCCGGGCTGAGGAAGAGGAGAGAACTGAGTGATGAGGGGGGTGAATAATGAGGACCAGAGGGGGCGAGAGGAGAATGCTAATTCCATCAATGACAACCAATTAATTTCCCGCGCAGATTCTCAAGGTCTTTTGCTTGACATCTGTTTAGCGCATCAATGTAAGTGGACTCGCAGCTCATGATTGTAATAGGGAATAATAAGCTGGATAATAAGCAGAATAATAATGTCCCACTCACTTGTTGATTCTGAAGATGTTTGTTGAACAACTATAGTGAAACTTGAATACATATGAGAGCGGTAACAGATGAGAGGGGATAGTGATAAGGAGGGGGGACTATTTGGTTCCACTGAGCGAGTCGGCTAACTGGTGATGAATACAAAATATTGTGGGTAGAAGGATAAGCGGGAGCAAGCGCTTCGCTTCACTGACAGTCAACAAATGTGGCGGTGTTACCTGAGAGAGGAGAGAAAAGGTCGCCGTGTCCCCGGGACGTGAGCTTGACATGGAGCAAGGGAAGGACACGCTCTGGAGGAGACGGTAGCGCTCTGCCAATGCCTGAGAGACAGACACAGAGACATGAGTGTGTGTGTGTCATAAGAGTGTGTGTGTGCAGACACGCACGCAAAGTTGAGAAATATTGAATTGGAAAGGAAAGCAAATGAGGCAGGAGGAAGAAATTAATTGAG
Organism: Pseudochaenichthys georgianus; assembly: GCF_902827115.2. NCBI lineage: Eukaryota > Metazoa > Chordata > Actinopteri > Perciformes > Channichthyidae > Pseudochaenichthys > Pseudochaenichthys georgianus. The sequence continues at coordinate 17,328,477 of NC_047503.1, read as the reverse complement.
GGTGGAGAGAAAGAGACAGAAGGGGGGAGATGGGGCACAGAGGCAAGAGGGATGAGATGAGAGAGGGGGCAGGGGAGGAGGAGGATGAAGAGGATGATGAGACTGGAGAGATGGAGGAAATTAATAAAGCCAGAGAACGACGTTGAAGGAGGTTTGAGACAAAACAAAGAGGGTAGCGAGGAAAGTGGGAAAAGAAAAGAAGAGAAGGGGAAGGGACCATTAGTGGGGGCACTCGACGGGACGAGCTGGCACTTACACACAGACGCTCATGAATTAAACAAATGATCCTTTCCCTTTCTGTGTCAATTCCCTCGATCCCCTCCTCCCTCCCAGTCAAGCCAGCTCGCTCTCTCATCCCATCACAAATGACGGAAGGAAAGAGGGGAGGCAAAAGAATATGCATTTTTTTCATTAAACAGCCTATGTTAATTATATTGTTGTTAAGGAGACATACATTAAACAAGAGACAGTGATTAATAGAGCAAGGACACTGGGCCAAGAACAAATACAGACACAAGCTGAAGAAACAAGAACTGGCAGCCAGAGAACAGCAGGCGTCCTTGAAGTACTTGCATGTGCGCACACACTGGCGACTATGCCAGCTTGCCTCTTAGGGATGTAATGAAACATTTATGGTAGAATCCCTGTGTGTTTTTACTGGGGAGAGTCTGAAGGTCTCTTGTAATGAGCAGATGTCTGTAGTCTGCCCACGACCCCGCTCTGCTGCACAAGCACCCTCTAACAGGTAGGCCGACCGTGCGTGTGTGTGTGTGTGTGTGTGTGTGTGTGTGTGTGTGTGTGTGTGTGTGTGTGTGTGTGTGTGTGTGTGTGTGTGTGTGTGTGTGTGTGTGTGTGCCCACATGTGGACCGGTGCCAGAGCCTTTCAAAGGGCTGCGTCTAGTTTCCAAAGAACATTTAGGGTCAATGTTATATCACAGCTTAGTGAATTGGTTAGATGCTCTCAGAGCCTATTCTCCTTTGATAGGTGACTTTGGGTGGAGTCGGAAACCATTCAAGTGAATTATGGCTGCCTTTACGGGAATTACGTAGCGCTGTATCTGTACAGCAATAGGTGATGCAATGGAGTGCAAGAAGCGGGCCAATGGGATGGAGGAAATATCAATATGACTATAACTACTATATTGGAGAATAAAGGTGTTGTTTTTTCCTGTCTGTTCCCTTTGAGGCTCACTAGAGGACACACTTGCAGGACAAGTAGAGAGACATTTGAAAAGAAAACAGCTTGAAATATTCTATATTTGAGAATGTTGTCAATTAATACCATGGGGCTCCCCTTTAGTTTAGGGATTATGACGCCAGCGTTTTAATCCCTGAAAACGCAACGTTTTCAATTCAACTTCAGCTGGGGACCTTTGTTGCTTCTCTTTATTTTTCATTTCCTGTCATCTCTCCCTGCACAGCCTTCACCGCTATAAACTTGGTTATTACATTCCTCTAACGGCTGAGCACCTTACATTTAGCAAACGGAAGCAAATTGTGTTTTTGTTGGGGAACTTTACAATGAATGATGTCGCACATTCATTTATGGACATCCCATTGCTCAGCATGTATGAACAGCAGTCCCCTAATTCTATCAATGGTTCATCTCTGACCTGCATCAGTTCTTCCTGCTGTCTGCGGTGCTCCTGCTGCAGCGCTCGGACCTGAGCAGCGTGGGCCTGTTTCAGCTGCTCCTGCTCCGCTTCCTGATGGCCACGACCTTCGAATGACCGCACTGCAGCTGGAGGCAGCACATCTGTCAAATGTGGGTCACAATATGTGTAAATAAATGTTGACAAAGCCAAACGTTGAGTGACAGGAGTATGCTGGGTTCCGATCTGATTCCATTTGTATTCATTAATCTATGTTTTTGTGACATATTAAAAAAAAAAAAAGGTCCTATACAAGAGGGCTGTACTGTATACTTTACCTGAATTATATAATGTGGATTAAAACAATATTAACTTAAAAAATTCCACAGCTTGAGCCATACATTCGGAAATATTATCGCCAACTATTTTGATAATCGAATAATGTTTCAAGTAATTTTTTGGTTTTTAGCCTTTGAAATATGAAGTTTTTTTCCACTTTCCTCCATTTAGTGTCATATTTAAAATAATATCTCTGGGTTTTGGAGTGACTAAAAAGCACCTTGGACTTCGATAAACTGGGATGGACCTTTTTTCTTACATTTAATAGACCAAAAAAAAAGAAAAAAGATGAATTGCTAAATGGCTAAAAATGAAATGGATATAATTTGTAGCCTTAATGCTGTTCTTATTATTATGTCTCGTTATGGAGTCTTGTATGTAACACTGTTTTATTTTTCCTATACAACTAAACCCCAACACATGCAATAACAGTCCAACCAGTCTCACCTCGGGGACTGCTGATGTTCGGTCTGATCACAGAGTCGGCCCCCCTGCTGGCCTTTGCACTCCTCTCCCTTGTCTCTTCTGTCATTTGCATGAGCAGCCTCCGTTTGACCTTGGATCCTAAGCCCTGACCTTCTCCTCCACTATCTGGGGCCAGACTTTTCTCCTGAAAGAGATAATTTTTGTCGGACCCTGACCATTCGTGGAGCCACAAGCAAGACGGTGCGTCTACGTCATACGACTGGTTGAGAGAGGGTGAGTGGGAATTGTAACCTTCTGCAGTCGCCTCGTTCTTTCTCTCCGCCGGTAGGTTACTGGAATCCGAAAGCACGGAGACGTTACGTGAAGACGTCGTTGCGGACGGAACATTTCTGAAGACGTCGGGGATGCGCATCCGCTGCGTTACAGAGAGGAGGCATTTAGCTGTGGGCTTTCTGCTGCCACCGTGCTGTCCATGACTGTTTTTAAGTGCTTCCTGACATGTTTCTTTGTCCTTTCTTCTCTCTGTAGCTAAGGTTTTGGATAGCCTGAGTTCGCCAACATTAACAGCTTCTTTTGCCAGAACCTCATTAGTGTCACTGACGCATGGCTCAGATCCAGTATCTTCAATCACGTGATTTAAATTGTCTAATGATAGCGGCTGTTCTCCGAGTCTTTGGTCTTGCTCCACCTCTTCATCATGCTTTATTTTGTTAAAACTGAACTCGTTTTGCGTGTTGCTGTCAGTTAGGCCAGGGCTTTCCAAGTTTTCTGACAGTGTGGACGCCAGATCTGAGATCAGTACTTTCAGACTGGACAGGTCGTACTCGAGCTGATCTATGTGCTGTGAGCTCTTGGCTGAAACGTTTGTGACACCACCTTCATCCGTGATGTTCACAGTGAATGGAACTAATGTGGGACTGTTTTTAGCTCCCAGGTCTTGAACCTTGTGGCTTTCATTCAAACCAGAATCGACTAAAACGTTCCTCTCTGAGGTGTCCGCCCCTTTGAGAGCTTCTCCATCTTGGATAATGCTTTTGCTTTTAACAGGACTCATACAGAAATTAGGGGCTGGAATAGTGTTATATTTCCCCAACCCATTATAAAAAGCTTTGGGACAGGTTGTCAAGTAACTGACTTCCTGATTGGACGAGGTTTCTGTCGACGTGGGCTGTTGCTGGGGGGCGGGACTGATTTGGTTAGGCTCTGCTATGACATCTTGTGAAATATTCAGCTTGTTGTTTTTGATTTCCGTTTCCTTCGCAACACTTATAATTTCATTAGTATGTCCATCTCCTTTTAAATGTGTGCTTTCCAGATTAAAGCTTGGCTTTTCCTCAAAAAACTCACTCTCAAACGCTGTATCATTTCCCCAGGATTTCTGTGCTGGCGTGTCCGCAGACGGGATAACAGTGCCTCTCCTCTCCTTCATTTTCTTTCCCTCATCGGCCACAGTCGCCTTATAAGGAAATTCGTCATTCTCCTTATCAGAGAGGCTCTGCTCCTCCTCCCTTGCTTGCGTCTGTTCTTGGGTCCTCTCCTGCATTTTAGTGTTTTTGGCTTGGTTCCTAAGCATTCGCTGGCTCCGCCGGTACTCCTGAGATTTCTTCAGCAATGCCTGGAGGCTCATGCGATAAGGCTCCTCAGTTGGATTTGCTTCGTCTCCATGGTGTCCTGCTGGTTCGGATTTGATGCCGTTGTGCTGAATGTCTTGCTCTGTCGGTGGATTGAGATGAGTGCCTAATATCTGAGATAACTCCAGATTGTCTGAAATGCCACTGTTTTCTGATGAAGAGACTGTGCCCTCAATTCTGTCCAAATTCTGATCATTGTCAAGTCCAATAACTGAAGAAAAGGAAAAGTTATCCCCACACTCTGTGCTGTCTTGATGACTGCTTTTAGATGTCCCATCTTGTAAATGGTCACATATGATTGAATCCTCCTGGAGCGAGGTGCAACTCATGTCTTTCATTAATGTAAAATGACTACAAATTGCTGATTCTAGTCCACTCCTCTCTAATTCCTCTCCATCAATGGGAGGGTGGCTGATAATATCTGGCATCTTAGTGATTGTGTTTGAGGTGTTTTGGAGGAAAAGGCCACCCATGTTATTACGATAAGCTCCCTCGAATGAGCCAAAGCTCTCTCTCTCGTCATCAATCCTTTCAGAGACATTGGAGCTGTTCTCAAGATTCTCAAAGGTCACGTAACCGGACGACGCTGACTGTTGGCCTGGCTGTGAAACCGGTTGGCTGTTGTGTTGTTTAATAAGGCATTCTTTCTGGTAACTTTCCTGAGTTGTCACATCAGAGGCAAAATAGGCACTATATGTAGTTGATGTCAAGGGAGGAAAATAAACACCATCCTTGTCTTTCTCTCCAGACAGCAGTGAGGGTGAAAGGCTTTCCTTTGTTCCTATGAATAAATTACTCTGCAACCCCGATCCAACGGTGGTGTTGCCGGAATGTGAAGATTTTTGTTTTATCTCCGACTCTTGAAGCAACTCCTGCAGTGTTGGTGTTTTCCTGAGCTGTAAAACATGGAAAGGAAAGTATTGTATAATATGTTTAGACAAAACACAAATATAGGAAGTTTGCGGATGAGGATAGCTGAAAAGTAAGGACTTATATTACCTGAACACTGTGGAGGATAGTTTGCACGTAGGCCATTCTTAAATCATCTTTCATCTTCCTGTGGACAGTAGCTTTCTGCGCTGCATCTCTGTGTCGCTGCATCTCCTCTCTCTGCCCCCCTGAGAGCTGTTATCATCAGAAAGCAGACATGAGGCGTCATGTATGTGAAACAACACCTCATACAACTTGTTTGGTCTATAAAACAATAACAATGAAAACTGTCCATCACAAATTCCCAGTGCTTTGTATGAGGTGACAACTGAACATAGCTTTGTTGTCCAATCAATATTTGAAAACCCAGATAAAGATATACCAACTTAACAATTATATAGAACATGGCAAAGCAGCAAACCTGACATCTGACAAGCTGGAACAACCTGCCCGATTTTCAGTAAATAGTAAAGGATATTGAATTACACCATTGTTCCTTAAAATCAGTGAGTTAGTAACAATAAATATAAGGTATGCTACATACAGTCACACAGTCTTCAACCGTGTTTTTAGTGCGACTGTGCCATGTTAGCTGCGATTATAACCCCGAATCATGTGGATTTTAGCAGAAATAAAGCTAAACTCGTACCAGGGGAGGAAGGATGGGTCGTCCATAGAAGCGGATGAGAGAGGAGGCAGGTGGAGGTTTGTTGTCTTCCTCCTCACTCTTCCTCAGATGGGAGGAACAATGCTGAACAAACTGGTCGTAGTCCTCCATCAAATTGCATCAGTAAACGGTAGGTAGAAACAGTTAACTTACGCTAATACATTAATACTTTATAGTAGCTGCTGAGCTGTAACCCTAGTTAGCTAGCTGGCTAACGAGTTAGCTGCTGTTTGGTTAGCGTTCAATACCAAAATGCCGGTAGAGTAGTATTTCAGTAATATCTATTATAAATAGAGTGAAGAGAAGCTACAGAAGAGCAGCACTACAGTGTTACATTTGACAAAAGAGAAACAAAGTCTAAAGAGTTACCAAACACAAACTCTCTATGAGGATGGATGTGTGTGTTTACATTTTTCCCCGCCTCTCCTCGCGCAGCAACAAACTGACAGTTGGAAACCGCCGCGGCGCCATGGAAACACGGAGTGGATTCACAGTGTGGACAGGGAGGTATACAGCACATTAATCAACGAATAAAGCAATTTACAACACAACACACAACTTTAATCAAAAAAGACTCCTATTATATTAACTAAACAAATTAAATATTCGATTTCAACGATACTGAAGCTAAGTTTGTATTGATAAAGTCCAAAAAGCCACATCGCTCCGTGTTTTCACAGGATCCGGACCTGTTGGAGAAGAAGGGGCAGACATAACTCGGTACCGCCACCTACAGACACAAATGTGTGGCTTATAGCACTGAGATATAAAATATACAACACCAAATCATTTGTAGTTAAGTTGTGGAGTTGTGGTCTATTGGCACCCCAACAATTGAATTTAAAAATTACAAATCATAGGTTGAGTATAGACTATAGATTCCATATTTTCTTTATATTTTAAACCATTATTTGAACCACATTTTAAGTTGACACAGCAGAAATGTGTCGGTTTTATGTTTTATATTGAGAATCTGTATTTGTCAATTGTATTTTTCTCTAAATTATGTGCTAGATGTAATATAAATAAAAAATTTAAAGCAATCAAAATGTGAAAGTATCAGGGCATATCAGGGATATTATATCTAAATAAATTATATATTTCCAGTATTATTTTACTTTTGGCTGTCAATGGTACATTTATAATTATTTATGTAATAAATGTCGTTATTTGGAATGAGGAAAATGTTAAATAATTGTGATTGATTAAAAAATGTAAAAGTCTTTCCCTTTTCCTTAATTAGCCTTAATTAACTTGCTGAATAATTTCCAATGTATATATGGTACACAACAGCTGTTCCATTTCAAAACATGTTTATTGGTCATATACAAAATAAAGTAAGCTGTTTATCAACAAACATACAGTATATACATCAATAAATTAAAAGATGCACCAGACCGATGATGAAACATTTAATTTCATGATTACCAATACCTTGTCATCATCACCTCACATATCTACAAATTGCAACAAAAAAAGAAGTACAATAATTTAGTTGAAGATAAATACTTACAAAGACTGTCACATTTAAAGTATTTTCCCGTATAAAGTACTGTCGTAGAACAATTTATTACACCCCTTACAGAAATATTACAAAACACAGAATTTCCTATTACAAGTGCTTTTTCTGAACAGGCTATGCCATATTCACACAGTCACTACTTTTCTATAGCTTTAAACTGACCATAATATACTTTTAGAAACACAAACATATCTCCATGAATAACCTGTCCAAATGATCACATGGTTTAATGGGGGGAAAAAACATTAAAGTAGTAAAAATAGAGAGACTGTTACAATGACAAGCAAAACATAGAAATAAGTGAATGTGATGTGAAACTCTGAGTAAGTATTGTAGGCTAGAGGCTTTGCAACTGATAAGGGCAGAGAGTAAGAGAGAGCAGCAGAAGGAAGTACAAAACCAACATTATTATTGATGACAACACCAAACAAATCATCAAAGGAATCCTTGGTTCATTTACTCTCATCGATCGGCATTGGAGGAGGGTGAAAGGGCTTTTAAGGTCCTGTGGCGTGAATCAGTAGACAGGAAAACAACTGATTGACTACATACTGTTCATCCAGGCAGGGAGATAAGAAGTTAATGATTTACGTCTTCTAGAAGAATCTGAGGTTTTGTAGAAGTGCTGCTAAGTTAACTCGCTGACACTTTGTAAAGAGGGCTGGGATAAATGGAGTGGGGTTTTATCCGATGTGTCTCCACCACTCCTTTCTGCCTCTGTCAAATATTTATGGAAGCAAGTTTAGGAGCTTGGATTTGTAATGAAAGGTCTCTTCAGACAGAGGGTATGACCCCTGTACAGGCAGAGCGAAATAAGGTCAGCGTTGCCTAACAAGCCCATAAACTCGGTTATGAAAAGCCACCAAGATGCTCTGTCTGATAATCGGCCTATTTGTCATCAGATCGTTTCTGCTGAGTGAACATTCGGGAGAAATATTTCACCCTGACTGTAGGAATACAACAAAGTCCGGAAGACAAAAGTCATGTTTTTCTTGAGTTCTTTTAGATTTCTCCTTCTTCTCAAATGGAAGTTGATCAAACCTATATGATGATTTCAATGTTTTCACAGTTGATTGTTAAGTGACATGGTGAAAAAAGCAATGTAAGCCACAACACATAAAAGAGAGACAAACTGGTGCTGGCATTCACAACCACAAATGGATTGATAACCACAGCTATTTAACATGTCACATCACACCTGCTTTTATAAAAGAGACAACTCCACTCAACAGCTACCAATGTGTCACTCCTCCTGGGAGCAGGAGGTCTTTTTCTTGATGATGTTTCATGTCTATTAAACAGCAGCCACCATGTGAACAGATCTTTGCTTACACAGTATGCATCGTTTAAAAACAACAGGAGCATTCATATCATAGTGGGTGTTACGTAGGCTTTCACAGGCATCAGGACGTTTCATCATTCTGTTTCAACTTGACACGATACACCCTTAGTGGTTTCCCCCTCTAATGGATACCACTATGACCTCACACACACAACACAGGATGAGCCAGAACAAATTCATTACAATTTAAAAAAGCAAATAAAAAGTGAAATTACATAGGAAAAAAACTCCATCAGGGAAATATAATAATGTTATTCCGAGTACACAAAACAGGACACATTCAAAAATAAATTACAAATAAAGAGCACATACATAAATATGCTGGGTGTGATACCTATACTTGCTTGTGGCTGAATACCATGGAGGATATTCCTGTGATAAGACATTTCAATAAAATGACTGAGACATTTTTATTTTGACATTTGTAGTCCTCAAATGTCACGGTTAGCTTAACATACAGTGTAAAGATGAAAGATAAATAATATGTTTTAAACACATTTCCCTACCAATGCCTTTGTTCACCTGTTTGATTTGATATTACCGTCGATTCAGACACTCATCTTAATAACTGCACAGCAGTAGGCTGGTTAACCACGTTTTCTTCACAGTGGAAAAGGACCGGTTCAGGACAAAGGCTGCATGTATAGTCTCTCGTTATATCATGTCAATTGCTTCTATATTTCGGTAAATTATTTATATCAGGTTTCCATTAGTTTAAAGGAAAAAAAATCCAGTTGAGGCAATTGGACTTTGTGAAGTAAACCTAACTCTTTGACAGACAAACCATTAAACAGCAGAATACTTTTTCACTTCATAAAACACCAAATACGTTAACAAATTTCACTTCCCTGACACTTACAGATCAAAACAAAACAGGAACAATATATATACAGAACTATGTCAAATGTACACCGCAAAACAAGATGTTTTCTCATCACACATTACAAAAATAACCTATTGATGGAGCAGGGGGTGGTGCAGCACAGGCCCATTGTTGAGTTTTACATCGCTATTACTTTACCGGATGACCTGAATACACGATATATCATGAAGCCTGTGAGGTTCACCATAACACTTCCTCATCTCATCGGTCAATAACTAGCTTTTAACGCTGCAAGGACCAAAATAAAGCCGCAGACATCCTGTTCAGAAATATGTGCTACATGTACAAATGATGAGTGCAGATTAAGAGCAGATAAACATGGTGTAACACGTCTGCGGTGCAGGAGCTGAGGGAGGACAAAGATCTTCTGATTAGAGAAAGTGACCTACAGTGTCATCCCCCGCTTTGGCCTGAAATCAAACAAGGATCAAAGTCATATCCATGAAATAGTTATAGTTACCTCGTCACATACCTACACAGCACACCACACGCTAGTTCACGGTTACACACACGTGCCTAGTCACAAGAGAAGAAACAAAGCTATTCAGTAGTTAAGCCACTTTTGGTACAATTGCAAAATAGAGAGATACTGTATATCAAACAGATTTTGTTACACCTATTTTTTTTTTTTTTTTTTTTTTTTTACAGGTCGTTACAAACAATGCAAAGATAATTGTCTTTATAAAATTCCAGACTCTACCGTACATAGACACAGATTCTTGGAGTATAGAACACCACGTAAGACTACTTTTATGGTAAAACTGTGACATGACATCCCATTTGTGTGACCTTTAATTCAGAGAATAAGCATTGCTGGCTGACTGCAGTCAGTGAGAAGACTTTGTGGTTCAAAGCGAGAGAAAGCAACATTAACCGCTTTGATTAGAGGCAAGAATGTTGCTGTAGGTGAAATAACCTAGATGTTTGAGTCAGTAGCCAATCAAATTCATAAACACGCAAACCATATTATTAGCATAAAACCGGTTTTTACTCATAACAACTTTCCAAAAAGCTTGTTCTGTAAAAGAAAATGGCGCGGTTTTGCCAATACTTCTTGTTCTTTTCTTTTTGAAGGAATACTTCACCAACAAAGTGATGACTCGTCCTGTATTACCTTGAGCTCTTGAACAAAATTAGCATACCCCCACAGTGATAAAAGAATCCAAAAATGGGAGAAAGTCCAATTTAATTTCCAAATAATAGTGGCTGCGTTTTTAAAACAGCAACATGATATGTAAAAATATGTTTAAAAACTAACACAACTTGTAAAGTGTAATATAAGTCTCATTTATCCAGTTGTGTGCCCATAATTTCCAAATACATGAATTTACCAAACATTTTAAGATTTAAAACACTTAATAGTCTCACTCTTGAGCAAGTCCAAAGTGTATAGAATAGTAAAGTTTTAGCACAGATATATTGGCTTTGCTGTTCTAAAATGTGGCCCCAATTGACTTAAAATCACCCAAATGTTTATACGATTTTTGATTCTCCATTAATGGTGGGGGTTTCCGAAAAAACCCAAAGATTTGTTCAAGAATCCATGGTGATGCGGGGTAAGTATTAGATGCTGAAATATATATTTATATTTAAGTTTATGAACTGCCGAGTCACATAAATGGGTGTAATTGATTTTTATAATCTTGCTACTACACAGCTCATACAACAACGCACAGTTAAATGCTGCCACAACCTGATTCCTGATTGGTCAGTGTTTCACATTAAGCACAGGTATATAAACAAACAACTGCATTGAATCTCCACCGTCCTCCCAGAATTCCTCTTGCCTTTGAGTTGATGCATATCATCAGGAGACCAAAGGCACTTGCCCTTCCAATTTTTTTCAACATACTTTTGAGAGACAGAAGACAACTTTATCTTGATTCAGCCCTGGTGTTCAAAAGACCATTTCCCTGAAGATTCCTATAAACTGAGTTAAGGTCAGTAACCTTATCTCCTTTCCTCTATAGTATGTTGTGTTTTTTGGTAAATATCAATTGCCTTATCGCCCTTCTTTCTGTTGGATCCAGGAAGTACTGTGTGTAAGAATGGAAACCAGTTGGAATTGAGAAATGGAAGGACAGAGAAACAATAGGTAAGAGAAAGAGAGCTGTACATAGAAAGTGAAGAGATCGTGGAAAAAAATACAGCTAACTAAATATAGCAATACCAAACACGCGCAACAGAATTTCACAGAATTCCTGATATAACAATTGACGCACAGAGAATACACTTTGGACCTCATGTGAATGACAACACGGTACAAAACAGTAGAAATACAGTTACCACCATTGTGTAATATATATTTTCTCTAGTACTTCTCTTAAAAAGTTCTTGGCTAGGGTGGAGCATGATGGGACTGAAATCAGCAGGTCACGGGGAATCTTGCGTATTCTGTTGGAACTCAGGGTCCCAAGATTTTTTGAGAAATACATAAGCACCATCTTTGTGGCTCCAATACAAATGTTGTGTGTTTGAATATCTTTGTTTGGGTGGCATAGGCCTGTCACGATATTACATTACCCAACAATATAAGGACATGATTGTTTTGCTGACCTAGATTTGACTTTGTTAAGATTCAAATGTAAACCACATGTTAGCCAATGTTTTTTCCCGCCCGTAAAAGGACTTCGGCATTGTGCAACACACAGCCTGAGAGTCTATTTGAATCATTCTTTTATTTATTAAGGATATTTAAGTGTTGTTCACTTTCCAATTCCAATGTTTGAATATTAAAGAACATTTTAAATAAAGTAGTTATCACGACATGCCTAGTGTAGCGAATTCAAATGTTCTACATCTTGGTTTGTAGTATTTTGGGCATTGACATTCTTAAATGTTTCCCCCGTGGCCTGGTGTAAACCTAATCTCAAATTCTTGGACTTTTCCAGGTTTCCAGTGACCGTGGGAACCCTGTGTATCTGTCCTGTGCTAAATGATCATGCGCCGACCAAGGACTTGCATCTTTAGAGTCTCAACAATCTTCCACTGCTTCCACCCTTTCCTCCAGCTGCACTGATCTGAGACAGGTGATGGTGCTGAGGCGATGTGATGGAGAGCGCCCAGCTGTTTGACGTCAGTGCAGGTGGAGGACAGGTGGGTGGCAGAGAAGAAGAATGACTACGCCCCCTCATCTATCTTTCCCTCCCTCAAGACCGTGCATCTGTTTTTGACTTTACTATTGTGATCACGCTGGTGGCTGTTGCCATCTTCCCCGGTATGAACGGGCCAATGACTGACGACGCCATGCCTCCTCCTCCCCCCCTCACACCGACCCCCACAGAGGGGCTCCGTGCCACAGTCCTGGCGAAGGTCTGCAACGCCTCGTACTTAGACCTCAGAGCGTCCAGCTCCGCGCGCATGGAAGCGTTCTCATTGGCCAGTTTGTCCACCTCCTGCTGCAGCACGCTCTTCTGCTTCTCCAGCTCCTCCTTCTGGGTGACCCTCTTCACCCGGCAGCTGGCGGCGTAGCCCCGGTTCTTCAGGGTGCGCCGCCGTTGTTTCAGTTGCACGATCTCATCCTTGGTGAGCCCTCTGAGGTGCTGGTTCAGTTCCCGCACTGACATGGTCACCAGCTCGTCGTCCGTGAGGGTGGTGCCATTCTCCCCCGGCTCACGCTTCACCTGGAGCAAGCAGGACGAAAAAAGGGTCGTGAAACAGAACCACATCTCAAACATAGAGGATTAAGCGTAAAACATATGCGGCCCTTTTACCTTCAAGGCTTTATTTCCTTTGTTAGTCGTCGTCATGCCACAAGTGCCTTGCTCTTCTGAACACACCTACGGAGACAAAAGAGAGTACGAAGCATTAGCATAGAAACACCCAAAAAGCAGTTCAAGTTCTGCGTGTTGCCAGGTAACAGAGTAATAGCATTAAAAAAGAAACATATGGTTCCTTGAGATGAATAAGATTAAACCAAGTGTGAGTCAATACCCACCAGGACCAGTGGAGATACGCCAGTTTGATATGTACTGTTGGAGCCCTGTTGTGAGAGCATGTTGCGTTTCATGCATGCTTGTCACATTGTGAGAGTGAAAGTGACACACAAACCTTTCTTAGAATTTCCCTGACTTCCTGTTCCTGGTGGTTACACCAACAGTGCCCACCACCTTTGTGTTGCTGAACTCTTATTGGTTGGATTTAGGCCAGTAGGAATGAGCGTAAAAAATGAATAGGAAGTGGTGACATTGGTGGGAAGGATCTCAGGGGAAAACCAACAGTTAGAGCCCTAACACGCACAGAGACACACAGACAGACACACACACACGCACACGCACGCACACACACCATAGTGACTGTAGTGTAGACAATAGAGAATGTGTAAAGCAGGTATAGACCTACAATTACTTGATACAAATGTAGGTAAACCAGATTAACTGATGTTTACGCGTTGGTACCAAAGGGGAAACAAGAGACAAAAGGATGTAGAGAACACAGTGTGACTCAGACGTCAACAAAGAGGGAGCCTGGAAGTGAACAGATGAGATCAGTCCTCAGTGCGCACAGCTCCACAGATGAGCATCTCCACAAGCTCTCAATGCGATGCTTTGTGTGGCACGTTGACCGGCTCTCATCTCTCAGACCTGTGTGTGTGTGTGTGTGTGTGTGTGTGTGTGTGTGTGTGTGTGTGTGTGTGTGTGTGTGTGTGTGTGTGTGTGTGTGTGTGTGTGTGTGTGTGTGTGTGTGTGTGTGTGTTCGATAAAGGGCGGCTATTGTTGCTGCTGCTGAGCGATCATCATGAGTCATGATGAATCAGCAGATTCCTGATCTCACTCTCTCACCCCTTTCCTCCTCTCTCTCTCTCTCTCTCTCTCTCCTATCCTGCCGCACACATTTCTTTATTCCCCCTTTACCTCTCAGATTTTACATCATTTAAAACCTTCCAAGTCCTTTTCTAAAAAGCTTAGGGTTTTGCCCAAAGTATAGCTGCAGGCTGAGGAAAGCCTACAGGGCAGGAGGGTGGTCACATAAAGGCTGTGCTTGAATGTGATTGGCCGACTGATGCACAGAAACACCTGCTTTCAAGCCAAACCTCCACACCTATACTGCTGAATCAGAGTTTTAGTTGAAGCTATTTGCTGATTAAAGACAATCTGTAATCATTTACACATCAGGGTCTCTTTAAAAAAGTAAGAATTGGAAATGTGTTATATTTCTTCAGTCCTTCAAAAAAATTGAAAACTCTCCTCATTAAGAGAAGTGATGACATACGACAACAACGTGTCTATTGCTCTTTCATTCTTATTCTTTTCTGTCACAAGGCAATGCACTGACATGCCACTGAACCTCCCCCACAATGCACCTGTCTGCCTGCCTGTCTGTTAGTGTTTGTGCGAGGCTGCCACAGATCCTACAGTTATAAATAGCTGTACATCACAGAAAAAAAACATACACATATACAAGTAATCATCATGCACACAGCACGTCAAGTCAGAAATCTGTCAGGGAAAAACCGAATAATAATCAAATGCTACACTTTTCCCTACATGGACTTTTGCTAAAGCATTATTCAAAGAATCAGACTTCAAGCACTCCTTCATAAGTAAAGGTCAGACAATTCATGGAGATTCTTCTTCTTCTTCTTCAATAACCAAATGTCTTTCATCCTCGTGTAGCGCTGTAGCGTTGCGTTTTGTTGGGATGCAGCCTTCCACAGCTGGAGGTGTATCATCGCACAATAGATGGATCAAAGACGCGAAAACTGAGGGTGGCTGCTGGGGGTGGGGGAGGAACAGAGAGTGGGAGGGTGGGGGGGAACAGAGAAGGCTGTTTCCCTGCCAGGCACTGGTTTATTTCCCCTGTGCCCCAACCCCCATAACCCATTCTACATGCAAACAAAAAGCATGCCAGCAAGAACACACACACACACACACACACACGCACAATCCCCCGCCGCCATGCCAGTGGGGCAAAAATAAAACTCACACGTAAAATGCTTGCCTACAAGTACACAAAGTGCAAATGTGTGGTTCTGTTTAAAGTGCGAAAGAAGGCTCGATACGTGTGGAATTGAGCTTGCTGTGGATGAATGGTTTTACTCCACACTTGACAAAACATAATTAAAATGTCTTAGATAAAAGCAACTAGCAAATGGAATAACTGCAGGTGCACAAAAGGTCATTGTAATACCAATACAGATCCTTAATAATCATTTGACTTTAAGGTCACTTTGAATAATCGTCACTCATTTGTTGTGGCTTCTACATTTGTAAAGTAAATCAGAGAACAAATTCAGGTTGAACGAAATGAAAAGAGACGTTTGATTGAGTCAAGTCAGGTACACTGATTTACTGACTGAGGTAAGAAAGAATGGTTTGTGTGCTATGACAACAACTAATGATTACTCTCGTCATTGATTAATGTATGTCCTTGTGGTCTCTAGAGGAAAGGTCAAGTTCCTTGTTTACGTTGCTTTTCTTTTAATGTATTAAGTTTACTATTGGACAAGATTAAGACAAATGGCATCTGTTCGGGATATGTCATCAAGGTTAGACAACAAACCTGACCTACACAACAGCAGTAAACTGTGTGTGTGTTTCTGTGTGTATGCGTGTGTGTGTGTGTGTGTGTGTGTGTGTGTGTGTGTGTGTGTGTGTGTGTGTGTGTGTGTGTGTGTGTGTGTGTGTGTGTGTGTGTGTGTGTGCGCGCATGTGTGTTGTCAGAGAGCTGAGGCCATGTGTAAGTCATCCAGGTTAAGGATCATCTGCTGAGCAAAGGCATTGCCATTCATCTTGGGCGTACACTCTCTCTCTCTCTCTCGCTCTCACACACACACACACACACACACACACACACACACACACACACACACACACACACACACACACACACACACACACACACACACACACACACACACACACACACACACACACACACACACACACACACACACACACACACACACACACACACACACACACACACACACACACACACACACACACACACACACACACACACACACACACACACACACACACACACACACACACACACACACACACACACACACACACACACACACACACACAAAGTGCCAGAGGTGTCCTTCCCATAATGCTTGCGGGGTGGTCGCTGCGGTGTGGTCAATGCCACAGCCACTGTTGCTACAACACACAGCTTTTTTGCTGTGGCAGGCTGTATTTTTATGGAGCAACCCACAGAACGCTGACAACTCGAGAGCAGAGCTGCTTACAGTTACAGTGGAGAGACAACACACACACACACACACACACACACACACACACACACACACACACACACAAAAAGGATGGGACATGGGGCCCGGGATGGAAGAAGAGATAAGAAGTGATGGAGACGAGTAATATAAAAGCTAGAGGAGGAGAAAGCGGGGGGGGGAGAAGGTGAGGAGTTGGTGGGATAGCAAGGTGAAGACTAGGTAAGAAAGGAGGAGGAGGGGGGGTGCTGGTGGAAGGAGGGGGCGAAGGACTGAAAAGAATGCTGACGTCCTCCAGAGCTGATTAGCGTTACAGCGGAGACATCACACCCACAGCCCAGAAAAATGCTGAGTATGAGGACGGGGTGGGGGGTGCAAATGACAAGGGAGAAAGAAGAGAAGGAAAAGAGAGAGGCAAGTGAGGAGGAGGATAAGGAGGATGAGAAGGAGGAGGGGGGGACAGCGGAGGGGATAGAGGGAGTAACGCCAATGAGGAGGAACATGATGGGGAGGGGGGGGGCAGAGAAGGAGGAAGAAGAGGGGGTGGGAAAGTGTTTGGGTGAAAATGCATCCTCAACACATTTGTAAGAGCTTAGCTGTTGGGTACAGAAGTGGGGGGGGGGGGGGGTGTAGGGAGAGAGAGAAAGAGAGAGAGAGAGTTAGAGAGAGGGGAGGGAGGATTGGATGGGGGGGGATTGGGGTCGGTGAAAAAACCCTGAACTCAGCAACGACCATGACTAACACCTCCAATTAGAAAGGTTTTGAGGCTGATCCAGGGCAATGAAACTACTGCACACACACACACACACACACACACACACACACACACACACACACACACACACACACACACACACACACACACACACACACACACACACACACACACACACACACACACACACACACACACACACACACACACACACACACACACACACACACACACACACACACACACACACACACACACACACACACACACACACCTCTTGACAAATCAAGTCCTAGAGGCAGGAGGTAAACAAGAGTAATAGCGTGGCAGGAGGTGAACACAGAGATCAAGGGGGCTTCACAAAGAGATTAAAAGTGCACAAGACGTAGAGCAACCACTCGTCTCTCTTCAGAACAGCGTGAGGAGCTGTGTGTGTGTGTGTGTGTGTGTGTGTGTGTGTGTGTGTGTGTGTGTGTGTGTGTGTGTGTGTGTACATAAGCATAAACAAGGGAGCACACAGACAATGATCAAGAATAGACTGTAGTCACACGTCGCTTGCAGTGGCAAGTCTGTCTTTATTGAATAACCCCAACAACAGCCTTACCGGCGCCCCCTCCCTCAGGCAACTCTCAGAGCAATAATGTGGAGCACAAAGGACGGCGGCCGCGAGAGGACCTGGTGGAAAGACACAAAGAGAGCCAAGTGTAGGGACCCTGAATGAAAAGCTCAGTGCACCACAACACTCCTGGCTCCGGCCCACCTTGGCTCTGTATTCAAAAAGATCATTGATCTAGGGAGGGCCGAGGGTGTTGGGGGAGTGGGTGAATAATTAACCACGAGCACTGCGTGCAGGCTAATTGAGAATCAGGAATCAGATCAGCGATAATGGCAACCTGTGCATATGGGGGCAGGCTCTCAGCAGAGGTATACAGGGCCATGGAGAGAGGGGGGGATAAAAGGCACCCCAGTTTGAGCCGGGGTGTGTGGAGAAAGGAGCCGGAGGCAATTAACTGGGAGGAGGTATGCAGAGCGTGAAATAAGCATGATAACACAGACAGAGGGGAGCAAGGGAGAACACACAAGGATATGCATATTGTAATACATGCAGAGGGAAGAGCGATCACTTCCACACCTTCTGAGAGTTCAAAAAGGGTATTGTGTGCGTGTGTGTGTGTGTGTGTGTGTGTGTGTGTGTGTGTGTGTGTGCGTGCGCACGGTGGTAACGTACGCGCGAGACGGTGTTGGTGCAAGTGTGTTATTAAAGGCGAGAAAAAGTCCTAGCGTCGACACGTTTTTCCCATTCCAGGTAGTAAGTCGGAGTGTAAGGAGTGTGATGACACATTTCCCAACACAAGCAAAAAAAACTGCACTGTCAGGCGATTGAGCTCTCTAGCTCCTTTTTTTCACAAGGGCTTTTTTTTGTAAGAGTAGGGAAAGCTTGGTTAAGTTGGTTCTCTCTTTCCGTGTGTGGATAACAGGGAGACAGCACCGAGTTAAACCATATGTTACTTCCCCCAGGCGCTGTACGGGGTTGTACAAGTCAGCAATACTGACTCGAGAGTAAGGGAAGGTTTCAGTACACAGCGAGCATCACGAGGAAATATGATCAGAAACAACGATTTAAGAGCAGAACAAACAAGAGGACATGTGTACGGAGCTCCCGGGGCGTCATGGAGAGCCGTGGCCTTTTGCACTGGGACATTCCTTGGGACCATTCTAAGGTCTCACGTTTGCTTCCACTTCAAGATGGTATGACAGGCATCATGCTCACCGAAATACACTCACTGTAGTATGTGGGTACATGCACCTCCGACTGTTGCCATTCCAAGTATGACACATCTCCTTGTAGCACACATGAGAAGATCATACATAAAGCCTAATGCTCCATACTGTCAAACCACAGTATGCAGAACATGTCATTTCACTTACGATGAAGAAAGAAGCATAGGATAAAAAAAGAAATGCTACAAATCTAAAGTTGTACTTTTTTCCTCATCTTCTCCAAGAAACGTGAAGGTTTTTTGGGTATGCATAGTATCCAAATGTATTACTATTTGTAATCTTACTTGATAATATATTGCACGGTTTCCAGTACGAAGAACACCAGAAATCAAACTCGTCTTAATAATAATAAATTGGATTTATATAGCGCTTTTATAGTACCCAAAGACGCTTTACAATATGAGGGGGGGGGGGGGGGGGGTAGATAGACTGGGGCAGGTAGACAACAGACTAAGAAAAAACAACAAAAACGACAAAACAAAACACAGTGGCAGTCAGGAGGAGGTCTTCTACCGGTTTCGTCTTTCAGCTTTGTCAGCTCTAGAGCTAACAGGATAAGCTAATAAACTGAAGAGTTAGTCGATACAGAAATACATCCAAAGCACATTTGACATCCCCTCTATCTTGTCAGAGAATCGGACGATCATGAATTGGTCTTACATTTGAACCTTTCCAAGTTTTTTCAGTGATAGTGAAGTAAATATGTTTGGCATTTCATTTGATTGAATTCCCCAGATGTCAGCCTTATCTACAAAGGTCAAAGGGTCATGCAAGGCAGATCAAAAAGGCTCCTAAACACATTTTCAGGTGTCAACACAAGAAATATTAAAGGTTAAGTTTAATGGTTAAAAGTTCACACACACCCCCCTTTCTTCCCTCTCTTTGCTGTTTGGCTTCAATCCACTCTGTGTGTTGTGTTATGTAAAAAGGTTCAGAAATCATAGCACAATTCTACGATCGTCACACTGCAGTTAAAAAAATGCGGCAATTTGGCGCATAGAGATGATGCAACTGGTAGACAACCACTAGTAGGGGTATTCCTGTTACATCTCCACGACTTCATTCTCAATATATCTCAACACTGCATGCAAAACAGAATCATTGCTCAGTGTGTGTGTGTGTGTGTGTGTGTGTGTGTGTGTGTGTGTGTGTGTGTGTGTGTGTGTGTGTGTGTGTGTGTGTGTGTGTGTGTGTGTGTGTGTGTGTGTGTGTGTGTGTGTGGGAATGAGTGTTTAACAGGAGCCTGCTCAGAAAGCTCCAAAATAAGCCCGAAGGTCCTGAGAGGGCTACCGCGAGCACCTGACTCTGAAAAGCGGCTTTGTAATATTAGTGTTTCAACTCATTCTAGGACAGAGGAATGGATCAGTCATTTGAGACACTTCATCTGAATGTAAACGCGTTTCCATTTCCTGATCCCTTTAACGTGTGTGTGTGTGTGTGTGTGTGTGTGTGTGTGTGTGTGTGTGTGTGTGTGTGTGTGTGTGTGTGTGTGTGTGTGTGTGTGTGTGTCAAACATTATTATAATACATGTATTTTAAAGGGGTTTATTGTAACAACACAGTACCCATATGTTCTATATTTATACTAACATTTCTTTCTTTTTTTTCCCGTAGAAAGAGATGGCATAACAAACAGCAGGACACCAACCGCCCGTACGTCCGGAAGCCCCTGAATGCCTTCATGCTGTACATGAAGGAGCACCGAGACCTCGTGAAGGCGGAGGTTGCCCCCGAGAGGCGAGGCACAGCGGCTGAGAATGAAATCCTGGGCCAGAGGGTAAGTGTGTTTGGTCCGTATTTTTAAGTCGGATAAATATAAATATTTTTAACAGGCCGCCAGCTTGTCAAAAGTCTTCTAACTGTAACTCACACATTTTTACAGAGACTTTCATTTGTTGTCTCATCACCAAAAATGTAGCGCTTTGTGTGTGCTGATGTTTTTATGCTTGTGTTTGTGCCTGTACACTATCTGAAGAAGTGTCTGTGTGTGTGTGTGTGTGTGTGTGTGTGTGTGTGTGTGTGTGTGTGTGTGTGTGTGTGTGTGTGTGTGTGTGTGTGTGTGTGTGTGTGTGTGTGTGTGTGTGTGTGTGTGTGTGTGTGTGTGGCAATAGGGTTTATCTGGGTTTCATTTTTCGGCTCTCAGTACGGTAACGTAAATAAGGAGTGGAGACACTTGTGGAGTGAGAGTGAGTGTAAACACACACACAGTCAAAACAACACAAGGACACACTCACACAGAAGCAGGAAAAACAGTGGAGCACAGCAATGATTATGCACCAGATCTGCTTACACCATATTTCATCATTACTGTGGAGAAAAAACACTCGACTATTGATCTGCCTCACTGCTTCCTTTACTCTCTGCCTCCCTCCCTCTCTCCCCCTCCCTCACCCACTCTGTCTTGTGTTCCCGCGTTCACTTATCTCTCTCTTTGCTTCTCTCCCACTCTCGGACACGTGCAAACATAACAAGACTTTTTCTGAAGTGGATCCCAGTAGATCACACACACGCACGCACGCACGCACGCACAGTTTGCAGATTTGAATTTTATTTAAAGCAAGCTATCGAATAAAATCTTGTTTTGGTGAATGCATCAGTAGGTACAAGGCGTTGCTCAGCTACATAACAAGGTTAACATTATTAGCTTCACTCAAGGGTAACATTTACACTAAGGTCAGGGTGCTTTACTGCATGTTTGCAAGTGTTCATTCCTTTTAAACTCCTTCTAAAACTAGAGCTGAGACAATTCATCAATTCATATTGGTCAGTCATCTCTGTTTCCAGTTTCTCAAATGAGAATATTTGCTGTTTTTTTGTTATATATGATTGTAAACCAAATACTTAGACTTTAGGGGGATTTGTGGTTAAACAAAACAAGACTTTTCAGTGACTGCCTTCGATGATTTTCATTTTTTTGGGCAAACCATTAATCAAGTAATCAAAAGAAATCGTCAGATTCATTCAAATAATGATGAGCAAAAGATCAAACAAAACAGACAATAAGGTATTATTCCAACCCATGTCTTTGGCATACTGCTTTACTATGAATGCCCAAATAAGCTTTAAAGAAGAGGGGAAGAATTGATTGTCCTATAAAATGTCTAAAACATTACAAAATAAAACATGAGCTTATTTAAACGTAAAACATATTCAGTTCACTATAATAAGAGAGTAAGCACATATTCACGTTTAAATAAATGACATTCAAGCATGTTTTGCTAAAAGAAATAAAAATGGATTTACAATGTCTGCCTATTATTTATCTTATTGATTAACCAACTAACTGTTTCAGCTCTCTGCACACGTGCATCACTTCCTCTCAGTGGGATACAATGATCAGACGCTGCTGTCCCATCCTTCCTTCCTCACACACCTAGAGGAGGTTTTACACAGTGTTACATCAACTTGAACCCTGCACACTTTATAAGGACTCACACACACACTGGTGAAACCGAGATGTTGCACTCATTACTTATAGGACTTCCTCCTGAAGAGAGAGGCTTCAAGTCAGACTTTGTTGAAAAGGATGAAAAGGAATCAAGTGCAAAGTGTTGTAAGAGCCAACTGATAGGATCACTTCTCATACATCTTCGTTCTACATCTTGCAAATGCAGCTCTCTCAAACACACACTGTTGTTAACCTTGGTGCACACACGGCCCCTTAAGCAACTAGACATCAGCGTCGTATAGGTGTGTTAAACCTCCTGCTCTCTCTCTCACACACACATGGCAAGGCAAAGAAACGAGCTGTGGTAAGTAACAAGTGAAAACGCCATCTGTTAAGCGAGAGCGCATTTGCTTCGCCTCAGCATTTTCAGGGGAATGCCTTGAAGACAAAAAGGTCCTTGTTCTCAATCTCTCCGCAAATCCCATCTCTCATTCTTCCTCCCTCTCCCTTCATCCCCACTTGCTCTGCGCGCCATGCCGCTCCGCCACCATCAGCAAAGTTGCACACATAAGCATTGGTCAGCGTTCAATTACCGTGAACACCAGGGAAGGATGGGGAAAGTACTTGACAGAGAAATGCACTTCAAGCACTGATTAAATACTGATACCAAGTATAACAAAAGTTTAGCCCCTTGGTTTTGTGTGTGTGTGTGTGTGTGTGTGTGTGTGTGCGTGCGTGCGTGCGTTTGTGTGTGTGAAATGAAAAAAAGGAAAAGGGGAAAAATGTGTGTGTGTGTGTGAGAAGGGGGGGGGGTTGCTCTTCTCTTCAATACTGATACAACTGTTTCATCATTATGACCCTCTATTACAGTACTTGCCAACTTGCTTACTACATACTTTTGATACACTCCACAGAGTGCTGACTCAAACTAAAGCTGCTGAAATGGAGTCATTAGGGGTGAAGTTTCTGTTTTTCTTGGCCCACAGAGCTTCCCGATTACTCTTCAGTGTTTAAGAGTTGCAATGCTCATCGGTTGCTACGAGGCAGCAGATAATGGCTCATCTTCAAGAGATCAATCACAGGATATTCTGTTGCAGGGCATTAGAGTTCAATGAGGTGCTTTCTTTTTTTAGCCACAGTATGTGCAGTCAATGTACAACATTAACTCACGATTGCCTTCAAGCTGGCATTTGTTTTTGTCCAAATGTATTTTGTGTATATATACACAACACTAATTTTAGATTTGTATAATTTCCTTTAAAATATAAGGGAGTTCACTGCAAGGACGGAAAGTATCTTTGTTTGACTGAAGAAATGTTTGAAATATCAAAAGTAAAATCTGGTTAATAAAGCATTTACATCGTGTTGTACAAACTGTAAAGTCCACTGAGACAAATGTAACATTTGTGATATTGGGCTATATAAATAAACATTGATTGATTGTTTATCTGCAAATTATCTCTATTTGCCTTATATCCACTTTGACTGTAAATGTGTTTGAACCCACTCAATAACCAAACCACACTGAAAAACAACACATTTAGCACATTTTAAACAAATATTCCGCAGCCCACTCAGGCTGTAATTATCCCATTAACACGTCAACATCCTCCATGACCGGGCCTATTTATTTCACAGCCAACCCCCCAATATAAACCGAGCGCTTCCTTCCCTCGCGCCAGACCTTTGTCCGCCCGCGCGCCTGCCGCCGGTGCCATGTTGCCATGGCTCCCTCATGCCTCCGCTCAGCTCGCTCAAACGTTGAGAAATCAACGTTGTGATGAGTCAGCATCTCTGTCGCGAGCTCAGTCGGTGTATAACCGGTCACGCCAGGAGACAGACCGACAGCACAAGACACGTAAACGTGTAAAATATGATGTTAATGGAGACATGAGCAGCAGGCCTGTCGTGTAGACCAGCGTCTGACACAAAGCAAATGTCAAAACAGTCTCTGGAGCAGCGCTCTCACTAGCGGCTACACCGTGTAGCTAACCTCCGGACGACTGACAGCTATAAATACGATGGCAGCAGCCGGGTGTCTATTGTTGTCTTACACATTTCACTTCTGTCGCCAACTTAGCAAAGCAAAGAGTCAACCAAAACGTAACCGCGAGAGTCCGCAAAACCGCTCGCAAAACAAACTATAACCTAGCACACTTACATTTAAAATGACTGCACATCTTACATCTTACCTGCAAAGAAGAAACAGACGTGTCCGCGTGTGAAGCGACAGCAGCGGGAGGCTCCAGCTTGTGTCCGCCGCTGCCGCTTCAGCACCCCGAAGAGAGGACAGTCGCACAAGCTAATCTTCGAGGGTTCACACACTGCTTAAATTGTAACACTACATTAAGATGTTTTCCCCTAGCTCTATATTTGTTCACCTTTCTAAATATGTTTGGCATTTAGTAGACACAAAACAAGGGAATCCCCAGACTAACCATCGGCACAGAAAAAGCCGAGCTGCTCTCAAACTCCCCGCAGGAGCTCTAATTCCGACACATGGCTCCTGTTTAAGCTTGACAGCCGCACGCGGCTTACACCCTTTGTCTGTGTTATTGTGATATCGCCGGTCGGTGGTGTCGCGGGGGCTGTTCACTCGACCCGACCCGGTCTCGGAACAGCATGTGCGGGTCTGGGTGACGCCTGGGTCGTGATGATTCAGCACGACCAGACCGCTGCTGCCCTTTAAACAGCAGCTGCTGTGAGATCGGCCGAGTGAAGCGGCAGCGGCGAACACCGGGACGAGCGGCAACACAAGCGCAGCGAACACCATACGGCAGCTGGGCGGCCGTGCACACTCAGCAAAACAACACCGCTATATTCAGCACTTTTTAAGGAATTTCATTTTCGACAAAGCTGACTCACCAGAAGTCAAACTGGCGCCTTTCGCCCACCGCACCTTCGAGGGTTGGGGTTCGCCGATGGCTCGTCGACCCGGTGTGGAGAGAGACAGTTGGAGAAATGTTTTTTCCGCTCACGCCTTCTCGCAGGTCTACATATATCCACTCCTTCCTCGTTTGTTTTAGTCTAGGTCGGAGGCGCCAGACGTCAAATGATGTTTGGATCACATGGTTTCATTCATGAAGGATCTACGCAACCCGCATATTTAAAGAGACATGAGACACTACTACTGTGTGATGGACTGTTGTTAGTGTGGAAAGAGTGACACGACAGCCCCACCTCTGTGCATATTTCTAAACTTAGAGCTAACATTTGAAGTAGCCTACTAAGTGGCTCCAATAGTACAGAGTCATGGAATCAAAAAGAAAACCAATTGTGTCACTTTTTTAAATTAAAAAGGTGTTGAGACTTTTTCAATTGTTTGAGTTACAAATAAAACAAGAGTTAAAGATACAGCTAATTTTTACCGGACATTTTTATAAATAAAAAAAGCTATCAAATCGGATGAAATGCCACAACTGAAATACATCGAGGCATATTATCAACACAGAAATATAGTATTGAGAAATATATCATATTTACATGTTTTTTAGCCGATGACAGGCCACTAGTTAAAGACAACATCTAACTGGCATGGAGATTCACATCACTCTGCATACTTCTTTTTAAAAAAGTACATGGAGTTACAAAAATTATGAGTTAAGTAAAGAGAACACATATTTTACCTTCACAAAAAATGTACAATGGATGTTTACCATTTCTGTTGAGGCCATGATGTAAACAAACCCACGTTTCTGATCTCTCTTTGGTTCAGAAGCAAACTGAAAACATCTATAGAAGTGATCATACTTCATTTACAGTGCAATTTAAAAGCAACACTATTAGGACTGATGTAAATCAGTTTATCAATAATCCATTTCCATTTCTGAGGAACTAATGACTTTCAATGCAAGACAAGAAAGCACTCAACCAATATCAGCAGCCTATTTCTGGATAATGCATCTGAGTTTATGAAAAACGGCCTGTATTACATATTCAATGACTGGTATCTCCACTCTGACTTTGCAGAGTAAATCTCCGCCAGGATGATAAAACTGACGCTACATTTTCAAATACAACTCGCATTTGGTGGGGGGGGGGGGTTTTCTCCCCAAATGCCTATATTTAGCCCAAATGTAATCATATTAGAGTGAGCTTGGAATTTGGAGATTCCAGGATTAGCAGTTTTAATTGAAAAGAGCCCCAGTCCAAGGTTCAGATTGTAACTACAAATATTATGACAAATGTATTATTATGGATTAGGCTACCCAATTAAA
This sequence comes from Pseudochaenichthys georgianus, assembly GCF_902827115.2. Taxonomy (NCBI): domain Eukaryota; kingdom Metazoa; phylum Chordata; class Actinopteri; order Perciformes; family Channichthyidae; genus Pseudochaenichthys; species Pseudochaenichthys georgianus. Next base: position 17,301,864 of record NC_047503.1, on the reverse strand, counting down.
GTAAATAACGCCGTGAGAGTTAACCACACATTTACCTGCTTACAAATGAATGCATCAATCATTCTGCATAATGAGCATTTTCAATAGTCCGTCACAGAAGCCTCATCCACTGAAAGACTCTTGATGTGTCAAACTGTCACAAACACAGAGGCATTGGTGGAAAGTAATATGTACATTTTTGAAGTACTTTTGAGTATGTTGGGCACTAAATTATGGTTGTACTTATTGTAATTTTACTCAACAGCATCAAAGTAATAATATATATACATTTTTATAAAACATGACATGCCCAACGAATATGTGAAAAGTGGATCACTGACTAGATGCAACAATAAAATGCTTTCTTTTATGTAAATAGACAGTGATAATAATCCAATATTATTTTAAAATAGGTTATCAATAAGATATTATTACAAGTAAAGCTACTTATATTGATGCATTCACCTGAGTAAAAGATCTGAATATGAGAGGTACAATATTGACCCACTCACTCCACAGTGCATGTCTGACTCCTGGATAAGCATTAGGACCGTACTGTGTGTCCTCTGTGATGTCGCCCACACTGCATGTTGGCATGAGGGGAAGCCCATACTGCACATTCACCCACCGTGTGGCAACGTTCAGAGCTTCCTCTTTCTGTGACCGTTTCACCTGACAGCTGCACAAGGCTGATACTTTATCAGCCCGGAAATCTTATCTGTGCTTGGGTCACACACACACACACACACACACACACACACACACACACACACACACACACACACACACACACACACACACACACACACACACACACACACACACACACACACACACACACACACACACACACACACACACACACACACACACACACACACACACACACACACACACACACACACACACACACACACACACACACACACACACACACACACACACACACACACACAAAAAGGTGAAACAGAGAAATGCTGAACACGAAGTGCATACTAACATCTCTTTCTTAGCCTGTCTCTTAGTTTTTGAGGGGATTAATGGAGATGGAGGAGAAAAAAAAGAAAAAACATTCCTTCCATCTTTTCACTCATCTTGTGCTCCCCCTGGCCTCGATGCGATATCCAAACAACCATGTTACTGCAAAGGTCAGCGAGTACATTGACTGAATGGAGATGACAGGTAGCATCTGGTCTACCTGTGGATAGAAACCCCATGGTGGGTTGGAGCACACACACATACAGACACACACATACAGTCCACGCTTTCCACTCAGGATTATCTGCCATTGAACTGCCATTTTAGACCCTCTGCCGGTGTCGGGATGATTGCCACGGAGCACATCCTCTTCACCTAAGGCGGGGGAGAGTTGTTCAAAGCTGCCGGACCGACAGAAGGTAACAGAAGTCTAATAATGAGAGGCAAATGGAAGTCTCTCCAGGAATGGCTAATCTTAACGGACAGAGGCAGGAGCAGGCGGGGAATAACCTTTCACAATAAAAGGGGGATTACCGAGACACTTCAGTGGCGGAGGAAAAACCTTTGCACGCACAAATAACATCCCGAGTGCGGTAAGCGCATGCGGGGCGCAATTTAATCAAAGGACACTGGTGTGTGTAGTTAAAAGGAAAATAAACGTAATCCTACAACAGCTACAAATTGTTCAATTATAATGGAGGACAAGGCTCTCCACAAGCCTCCACTTTTCTTCCATCATTTTAACTCCGCCATTATGCACCTGTGTGCTGCCTGAATAGACCAACAGGCCTATCTCCTTCAGACACAAAGTGGCATCTGTTAATCCTAAATGTAGCAGCCCGGAGTGAAGGAAAGAGCCAACATATCTGAACGGGAGTCTTCACAGACTTCCAAGTCGGCTGCAGCAACTGATATCTCACAACATACCCACATGTAACTACACTTCAGTCCTCTACTGTCACACCAATTCAAACTCATGATATTACGTTTCTAAGGTCACAGCATCCATTGGTGGAGAGTCACATTTATTCATGGACTGTACTTAAGCACTTTAATAATCTTTTTCTGATTAAGATTATAAACAGTGGTTCCAAATGTTTCTGACTTGTGACATTTTAGTTAGGATTCTTCTTTAGTGGAACTGCTAAAGCTGCTTAAACTTCTAGAATAAACCCTTTGAAGTGCAAAACATTTACATTAAAACTGGTCTACTCTACTGTTCAATCTACACCTCTCCGATTTATATAGTGACCCTTCGGAGCGGTCCGACTCCTAGATTCAGAACCACTGGGCGAAACTACAAAACTGTAAATAAACAAGTTGAAATTCTAACTCAAGCACGTACATTTTTCAAATGCTGTGGGTCCCAGGGTCAATGTGTTACTTAGGGATTTTTCCTCCAAAACACTCCCCCGACACCCGAAATCAAATTAGGTCCCTTTTAAGTACGACGTTTTTGTAATGGTTTAATTTTAAATACTTTTATAAAAATTATTCTTCCACCAACAACAGCCCCCCATGGACTTGTTAAATAGCAATTATGTGAACGCCAATAAAAGAGAAGAACTGCAGAGTAATCCATGATCCCACTCACTGGTCAAATGTCCTGCTCACAAGCTTCTAAAATTGGACTGTGTTCACAATCACAATGCATCTACAGGCCAGTAAGAAAAAACAACAACATTTGACCCTTTGTTTTTTACAGCATGTAGAGGAAGCTGATTGGGAACAGCCTCAGGAGGCAGTGACGCATGGAGGAGAGACAATACGCTTGTTGGAGAGTTTTGGAAGAGGAGTGGGTGTAACTGCGCAGTACAGCCAATGCCATTTACCGATAAGTGAGGTGGTGTGGTTATATTTGATGTTGGTCCTGGGTCCATTTTAAGTCGTTCTCCACCAGCAGCTAAGTAAAGTAGGTAACCTGATCTTTGTAGACAAGTACAATTGGGTCATTTGGCGCCATCTGCAGGCCAGGGTGGATCTTAATGACTCACAGATGAGTCTGGGCTGAGGGAAACCTCCAAACTAAAACAAACAGACAATAAGATGGGGAAAACAAATGAGAAAATAGGAGCCACACAACTGAGTCGAGTCAGAGTATAGAGTCAAAACAGACTGATAATAAATACAGAACAAACTAACTTTGGAAGACAAATATTCAATTCTGCTTCTTTAATATCGACACCAACTTTCTGGTTGATATGCCAAACAAAGAAAAATACATAAGGTGTCAAATAATGGGGATCGAAAAACAAAATTAGGATGGACTACATCTATATGAATACATCTTCATTATACTCTTGATTCTTTGTGTAGATGCATTTCTTTTAGGACTTTCCCTTTACAAGAGAACATGTAAAAAGTGGCTTTATATCATAAAACATCAGGAGGTTCAAGATAACAGTTCACGTTGGGGTTCAGACCCACCATTTCCATAACAAACAGGAAACAAAGGGATTTGAGAAAGATGAGGACATCAGAGAAGATTTAAAGCTTGGAATGACCTTTATATGCAAGAGAAACATATGTTATGGGTCCCAGGGTCCAAGGCACCAAGTTCCTAATGTGCTAGAAAGGTTGTTGTAACAGGGAAGTTATTTTATCAGTCAAGTCTGTAGTTTTGTATATGAAAATCAAAACAAGCAAAAGAGAAAATCCATACTCAGTCTTTGTTAACAACATAATACTGTTGTTGGTATAAAAAAAAGGGAACAGAATGATTGACATTGTGGCTTCATCTCTGTTTAAAAGGACATTAAAGACAAACATTAAGAGCTTGATGGTATCCCAGCAACCATCTGTGCAGCAGCATCCCATGATGGCCCACTGGGTCATTACCGTTAAACACATACCGACAGCAGATTGTAAATCCACTTTTGCTCTTCGGTGTGCATTTGGATGAGTGTGCCTGTGTAGACATCAACCCTGCAACACACCCAGAATGCCCCTGCGCTGTTTGTAGTGTAACAGGTCTTCAGTCTTTATGTAACTCAAGCATGTATAAATATTTTGCCATTTTTGTAAAGTAATTTGGATGTGTGTGACCAGTCCACCTGCCTGAGTGGCAATGTGTGTATAAACCTGTGAGATGTGAGTGTGAGCCTGCCTCTGTGTTCTCAGTTATTCTTCTTGACGTTGGGGCCGCGGTTGTTGAACAGGTTGAGCCCCGTTCTGCCGTTAGCCGCTCCGCTGATCGTGACTCCGGGCTGCTGCAGCACCTTGTCCAGGGTGGTTTTCTTTATGGCTGCTGAGGAGATTTGCTCCTGGTCGGCCAGGTACTGCAGCTCCCTTGTGAGGGGAAGGGATGATCTAGCGTTTAGATAGAGGTCTCTGTGTGTGTGTGTGTGGTGTGTGTGTGTGTGTGTGTGGTGTGTGGTGTGTGTGTGTTGTGTGTGGTGTGTGTGTGTGTGTGTGTGTTACAGTGGAGGACAGACATTTAAGTTATATGCCATCATCATCTCAATGTTGGAGTTAGGAACCCCAGTGGGGTTACTTTCCATACCAACAGGGTCAAGAGGCAATTGAATGCCCAAAATATTTAAATGTTTTTTGTCAGAAAGAATCGTTTTACGAATGCATGATATTAGATTTTGAATAATATTCAATGTGTTGATATACGCACATATTGTTTTTCCCCTTAATGCAGAGAGTAAAGTCTATCCTGTAGTGGACATCATATTATGCCTTCTCAGCACATATGCTATGCATTTCCGTTTCTTGAAATCAATATTTGTCTTACTCAATAAAAAATAGTAGCCCATTAGGTTGCTATGCAATCCTGAAGTTCAAACAAGTCTCAATTATAAATAAAAGAAAATGCGCCTAAGTGCACACTATTAGAAATGTAAAGACTGAAGTACAAATATTTTAACAAATAAACTGAACCTCTCATATGCAGCGCAATTGTTGCACCTGCTTAGTTGATTGTTTGCATTGCGTGCGCACAATTATAACGCATTCTAAGTGGCCCCTTAATCATCCCTACATCAATCCTTTGTAGCAGCGAACCATTTCCTTGAAGTTGATCACGAAAAGAAAGCATTTTTGTGCCAAAAGTGTCTTGGATTGATCATTGAGTTGCAAGAAGTTCATCATTAATGCAGCATTTATCCAGCCAATCTCAAAGCTGGTTTTCGAGCTTCTAATATTTTGGTTACCAGAATAACTTTCACTCTAGGATTCAACAATGGATAATTCTGACATTTTATAGAAAATAAATGAAAAAAATAACAAAGCAGATTAATAAGTAACAGAAGTAATCCGCAGCATCTTGAGAACTGTAATAGCTGTGAAACCTTGCTGATAGTGTATGATATGGGATGTGCAGGTGCGACTTTCTCACCGCGTCCTGATGCATGACGCCTCCACAGCGTTGATCAGGAGGCTGCGGAAGCCGCCGCTCTCCATGACGTGCAGGGCGTGGATGGTGGCGCCCCCTGGTGAGCACACGTTGTCCTTCAGCTGGCCGGGGTGCTGCTCCGAGTCCAGCAGCATCTTAGCTGCTCCCTGAGGAGAAACAGGAACACGGCAAATCATTTAATAAAGTGGAAGGAGTTGAGGAGTTATCTGAAGGACACTGTATTGTTTACTTCTTCAAAGCCATTGGGTGCTGATACATGGTGCAGCCTCAGCAACAGAAGTGCTTATGTCATCATTATACTGCGAGTGGTGCACATTTGCATTGTAATGTAGAATCAATTGTTAATAAAGTTCATCCGAGAAATGAAATCTAATCTGATGTACAGACAAGGGGTTTTTTTGTGAAAAGATTTTCCAGGCAGCTTCTTGGCTAACACTAGGCGAGCATGACTGCAACTACAGCTGAGTGTTTCCTGCAGGCAAACGTGCAAACCAGAGGAGACACCCAGACCAAGAGTATTAACTGACTACAACAAATAATAACATCTGAAAGCTTTGTGCTGAAAAAGAGGCAACACAAAGAACATTGCTCATAAAAATGCAGAAGGAAGCTGAACACACTGAGTCGGTGAAGAAAGTCTGCAGCTGCTGCCACGACAACAATGACAGCTGGTGAGGTGAATATTTCAAGTCATATAGTTTGACAAATGGAGAAATGTGATCAAAATAGGGCTGCCTTTAAAGAGTTTAAGCAATATCGTTTTAATTAATCATTGTGAAAAAAGCAGCAATAACAAATCACCTGCAAAAAATGTGATCTATATTTTTCAGTCCATATACATGGTTTAATAATTTCAGTTGAGTTTCACTGCATTGTTAGTGAACTAAATCAGCAATTGTAAGACACTAGAAGTTTTTGTTGTGTTAAATAAAGCAGCCACTGAATCCTTCCATGTATTATGCCTCCAAATATGCAGACGGCCAGTAGATCAGGGAGACTTGACAATGGGAATAGGCACAGCTAAAGAGACAACTAAACCCAACTGACCAATAGGGCCTGAGCTCCCAGTCTGACAGCCAGTCTTCTTGGCAGACCCATCTTCACGCCTCCATCTGCAAGAGCATCCAGTGCAGTGAACGCCTGTTGACACACACAAACATTTAGGTTTGTTTTCCTTTCAAGCAGCAAGTCCTTTACATCTTTGAACAGACTAAATAAAAATGTCAGAATAATCAACAATTTAGTCTTTGTTTCTTATTTAGCTTCAAGCCTTTAACCATTTCATTCTAATCTTACTTTGTCTTCACAGCTAGGATTGGACAAATTGTGCTCAACACTTTTGAGCCAAGATTTTAAAAAGGACAAGCTCTATGCAGACAGGAGATAAACCCCACACACACAATCATTCCTTACTTTCTCAACACTTACACACCTTTGCCTGCTTAGTAGGCATTAGATGTGACAGTTTTATAAAGCAGGAACAATAAAAACACACATTTGGCCAGACAAGGAATTATCACAGCTGGGGTAGCATATTTATTTCCTAAAAAAACCTTTCTTGTAAAAAAAAAAATCATGTATTGGGACCACTGCCTTTTCCTCTGTGTAGATCTCAAGCATCAAAACATGTAGAAAAAAAAAGAGACCACTAAACAACAGAGGATTTAATACCCAGGATTGTTTTGACTGTTGTTGTTATTTCCTACATATTAGCTCACCCAGTGATTTTCTTTTACTAAGATTATAGGTGTATGCATCACACCTCACATACACTTTTCTTTGAAGCTACAAGGGCCATAAAACCAAGGATATTGTATGTTGTAGAGACAGATATTGGGTTATATAAATATGTTTTATTAATTTGAAACATCCCTTTGTGACAAACATACAGCTCTGAGGTTACTTACGTAGGCTGGTCCACTGCCACTGAGCCCGGTGACAGCGTCAATGAGGTCTTCCTCCACCTCCGTGCAGAATCCAACACTCGACATCAGCTGCTCCAGTAACTTGCCATCCTCCAGCTGAAAGAAGGCGGACAACATGATGGTAATGATTTTGTAGGTGTAGTTCTACCTTTCTGTGCATCTTGTAAGGCAAGGTAAGTTTATTTACATAGCACATTTCAACACAAGGCAATTCAAAGTGCTTTACAAAAATGAAAGACATTAAGAAAATGGCATTAAAAAGCAAAGATAATAAAATGTACAGTGCAGTTTAAGATGTGAATATATCAATTAAAAGCAGCGGCAAAAAGAAAAGTCTTCAGCCTGGATTTAAAAGTAGTAAGAGTTGAGGCGGACCTGCAGGTTTCTGGGAGTTTGCATGATAACTAAACGCTGCTTTTCCATGTTTAGTTCTGACTCTGGGGACAGATAGCTGACCAGTCCCTGAAGACCTGAGAGTTCTTGATGGTTCATAATTTAGCAGTAGGTCAGAAATGTATTTTGGGCCTAAACCATTCAAAGCTTTATAAACCAGCAGCAGTATTTTTTAAATCTATTCTTTGACACACAGGAAGCCAGTGTAAAGACTTCAGAACAGGAGTGATGTGATCCACTTTCTTAGTGTTAGTGAGGACTCGAGCAGCAGCGTTCTGAATCAGCTGAAGCTTTCGAATAGATTTTTTAGTGAGACCTGTGAAGACACCATTACAGTAGTCCAGTCTACTGAAGATAAAAGCAAGGACAAGTTTTTCGAAATCCTCCTGTGACATTAGTCTTTTAATCCTAGATATGTTCTTTAGGTGATAGTAAGCTGATGTAGTAACTGTTTTAATGTGACTGTTGAAACTCAGGACAGAGTCCATGACTACACCTAGATTTCTGACTCTGTTGTTTTGAACATTGCAGACTGAAGCTCAGCGCTAACTTTTATACGTTCTGCCTTGGCTCCAAAAACCATTACCTCAGTTTTATTTTTGTTTAATTGGAGAAAGTTCTGACACATCCAGTCATTGATTTGTTCAATGCACTCACTCAGTGTTAGAATTGGAGCATAGTCTCCTGGTGAAATGGTTATGTAGATTTGTGTGTCATCCGCATAGCTATGGTAACTTATTTTGTTGTTTTTCATTATCTGAGCCAGTGGTAGCATGTAGATGTTAAAGAGAAGAGGCCCCAAGATGGAGCCTTGAGGAACCCCACATGTCATATTTGTCAACTCAGATGTGTATTTACCTATAGAAACAAAAGTTGTTTCTGTCCTTTAAGTAGGATTCAAACCAATTTAGAACTGTTGCCGAAAGTCCCACCCGGTTTTCCAGTCGGTCTAGTAATATGTTGTGGTCAACAGTGTCAAACGCAGCACTGAGATCTAATAATACTAACACTGAAGTTCTGCCACTGTCTGTGTTTGAATGGATGTAATTGACGAAAGCCTGACTGGAACACATCGAAACAGTTATTTAAATGCAAGAAATTACTCAACTGTTGAAAAACAACTTTTTCAATGATTTTACCTAGAAATGGGAGGTTTGATATGGGCCTGTAATTGTTCATTACTGAAGCATCTAGAATCTAGATTATTCTTTTTTAAGAGCGGTTTAATGACTACAGTGTTCAGGGCCTGTGGAAAAACCCCTGAGTGAAGAGATGTGTTTACTATATGAAGTAGATCTGAGGCCATGCAATGAAAAACATTTTTGAAAAATCCTGTTGGAATAATATCAAGGCAGCAGGAGGAAGATTTCATTACATTACATTGCATTTAGCTGACGCTTTTATCCAAAGCGACTTACAATAAGTGCGTTCGACCAACAAAATACAAACTTTCAGAAGTTGTATAATATCCTCTAGGTTTTAATCATTGATCTGATGGAATTGTGTCATGGTGTTTGAATTTATTTTAAGTGGACACAGGGACAAAACATTTGCTGTACTTGATGCAGAGGCACTGACTGCTTGTCTAATTTTCTGAATTTTGTCAGTGAAGAAGGAGGCAAATCATTGCAGGATAGAAATTCAGAGGCTACCGACACTGGGGGGTTTGTTAGTCTGTCAACGGTAGCAAACAAGGCAGGTGCGTTGTTTTTGTTGTTGGCAATGATGTCAGAGAAGAAAGACTGTCGTGCAATTTTCAATTCCAAATAATAAAAGCCAAATCTCTCTTTATAGATTTCAAAATGAATTGGAGGTTTGTTTTTCGCCACCTACGTTCAGCTTTTCGACACTCTTTTTTCTGTTTTCACGGTCATGGCCTTTCTCCATAGAGATATTTTCTTGCCAGTCACTTCCTTTACCTTAGTTGGAGCAATGGCATTTATAGTATTTTGAATTTTTGAATTAAAATGATCTACTAGCTCATTTACTGTGAGGAGGGGCATGTGTGGAAGAAAAATTCTGAGTAAACATTTCCCTAGTATTTTCAGTTAAATATCGCTTTGTGGTTACGTGTTTTTGAACAGAAATAGAGCTCTCAAAGAAAACACAGGAATGATCAGAGAGTGCAACATCAGTCACCACAACCTGAGAGATATTCAGACCCTTTGAGATAATTAAGTCCAGAGTGTGCCCCTTATTGTGCGTGGGCTCCGTCACATGCTGAGTCAGTCCATAGTTATCAAGAACACAAAACAGTTCTTTAGCCCCTCTGTCCTGGGGGTTGTCAACATGGATGTTAAAATCACCAACAATGACTAGACGGTCAAAGTCAATACACACTATAGACAGCAGTTCAGTAAAGTCATCAAAAAAGCTTGCACGGTATTTGGGTGGTCTCTAGATATTTAGGAACAGAGCTCGAGAGGAGCATTTCAGCTGAAGGGCCACATATTCAAAAGAAGCAAAGATCCCATAAGATGTCTTCCTGCATTGAAGGAAATCATTGAACAGAATAGCAACTCCCCCTTTCTTATGCATTCTTTCCTGACTCATAAAAACTAAAGTTGGGAGGGGTTGATTCGATAAGAACAGCTGCACTGTTATTTTGTTCAATCCAAGTTTCCGTTAAAAACATAAAATTGAGATTGTGCTCAGTGATAAAATCATTGATTAAAAATGTTTTTCCTGCCAAAGACCTGACATTTAATAAAGCTAGTTTAAGTTTGTTAGATACACTATCAGTCAGATTTGTTGTGGCAAGCTGTGGCTGACATGGAATCACTGCTAAATTAGATAAACTCGCACAAACTTTTGAGCGCTTCCTGTTTCTAAGCTGATTCACCGCTCTCAATCTATTACCTATCAACACAGATATCGGCAAAGCTACTGGCAGGCAGGGCCTCGGCATGTCCTGGAAAGAGTTGAGAGTGCCATACGCCCTTGAGCCTGGACCCAGCACATATCAGTAAGAGTTTGCTGCGTTTTGTACACACACATTGTAACATCTTTATCTGGAGATTCAAGATCTTTAACTGATATAATCCCTCGTTTTTACCTCTGCATGAGTCCCAGTGGCATACACTGTAGCTCCCTCCCTCACCACCACTGGGGTGTTGGTCATACACCTCATGACTTTAGGAGCGGCACGGTACTGCAGCAGCTTCTGTGAAATTAAACGAAAGGAAACAAATGATAGGTGTGTGGAAGAGTCAGGAAGTAAAACAACTTTCTTTCAGATGTTTGGAAGCATGCCAGAACAGCTTGATTGAACCTAATTGGAGATTGAGAGAGGGAAAACAAATTATAAGATAACACAATAATAAACAACAATGATAAAACAATACAACAAAGAGCACACTACTAAGTCATCTAGTGAAACTTCTAAAACACACAAACAGCAGATTTTTTACAGAGCAGGAATGATGGTGATAGATGCCGACTGACCTTCTCTATGGAGCTGATGGTGACGCCTGCTGCACACGACACTATGAGATGACGGTCCTCGATGTCTGGCCCAATCTCATCGAGAACGAAGGGGATGATGTGGGGTTTCACAGCCAGGAAGAGCACATCACTCTTACTGACGGCCTCTTTGTTGCTAGTTGTCATATTCACCCCCATTTTCTGCAGATGAAGAAGAAAAATAAGACAGTGATGGTAATCAGAGAGGGTTATAAGAAGTATGAGGGGAAACAAAATGTCCACAAAAGCACACTCGAACAAATATTTCCATTTCCATTTTCAGACACCCCACACACATACAACTAAGGAGAGATGTATTCTCACCCTTAGCCCCGATACAGTGGGCAGCTCTAAGTCTGGGGAGCTGGCAGTGATCCTATGAGTGGCAATCACACCTTAGGATGGAGACAGGAGGAAGTAAGCGTTGAGGATGTACAGTGAGATGGGAAATAACACATTTAAGATAAACCCTTACATTTCATATGGTACAGAAGAAAAATACAACTAAAAATAAGTGGCAATCCAAAGAATGTGTGTATAGCAGGGGTGTCCAAACTACGGCCGGGGGTCAAATGCGGTACGTGGGACATTTTTAATCGGCCCTCAGCAAATTCAAAAAGTATAATTAAATACGTCCCACAAATGAAACTTGAGCTTTTCTTGTATTGTACCTATTAAATATATCTGTAAACATATATTACACAGTAGTGTTCATGTGTTAATAAGCCCAATTTACAATAAATAAAGACAACTACATTTGAAAATATGTTCTAGTAAATCTAAGTTGATAAGAAAAAAGCCCAATAACTTATATACATAACAAACTTGAAATATACCCTTCCTATTTCCTATTATGATAATCAATCTGGGGCTCCTGTTGTAAGGGATGAGCTGCTAACAAATTAAATGAAACTCTCTGGAGAGCTGGGATGTATGCCGTTTATTTTTTTCTTAAAGCAGATTCAAGTATCAAGCATAATTGACCTACTTTTGATTGATTTTGCTAGCTAATAACTTAACTTATAAGGTAATGTATGTGGCCCTTGTGAAAAAAGTGTGGACACCCCTGGTGTATAGTGTTGTTGTGACTGTAACTTTATTCAAGCCAGAATTAGTTTACATGGGTGTAGGATTTGACTAAGTGAATTAAGATTCAGTTAATACAGGCAAATATTACACATTAAGGAAAGTGGCCTCACCTGCAGCTGAGAATCCTTTCACCAGTGCGTGAACCAGCTGGCCCGCTCCAATGAACCCAACGCTCATCCTGTCAGATGATGTGGGCCTTTGACCTGTCAAAACAGAAAGCTGATGCTGACTGCTATGCATTTCAATAAACATTGACCAATCCCCACCAAAATGGTAATATGATTTTCAAATCTCTACTTTTGACTAATTGTGAATCCAGTTTTTTTTATCATTGAAAGCAAAGAGACATTCTTGTCTTAACTAGTGATGATGCAATCTGAGGGGAAATCCTGGAGCTGGTCGAGACAGGGAATGATGAAACCCCTCTACTGACACCCTGGCAGCACCCATGGGAATGCCACTGAGATAAGGGCTCATGTACTGATTTACAGCTGTGTATTTGATATGTATTTTTTGTCAGCCATTTAAAGATAATTTAAAAAATGCTTACAGGATATAAATACCCCAAACCAAACCCTCCAAATAAAACAAACAAGAACAAAAGTATACCATATTATAGCAACATAATCACAGCTTTCTGATTATTTGATTCCCTTCTGCATTTAAATATAATATATACATTTAACCTGTAACAGTCTTATATTCGTAAACAAGCCGTTGATGATAACATTAGCTCTTTTGTTTATGCAGATGAAGGATGATAGCACTTCGTAGCTAGCTTACGACAGGCTAGCATGCCGGCTAGGTAAGCTAGTTATCACAGCTGAAATGAACGACAAATAACACACATTAATTTAAGAGGGACATATTTATCTTTACCTAAATGTTCCGGCTGCGGCTCTGTGTTGACAAGTGTGAGTCAACGACGGGACGGTTATGTGCCGACGATAGAAAACAAAACAAATACAACTTTCTGTGTCAACGTGGCTTCCTCTTTACCCTGTTCCAAAATGTGCTAACAACGAACAGCGAGACTAGCCAATCAAGACAGAGACACGCTGACCTCCTGGCCAATGATAACTTAGATCTGGCATTTGGGCGGGGTTTGTAGTCCGTAACGCCCAGTTGCATCAGTTTTTTGGACAGTGATGCTCCCGGGAAAATGTGTACACAGTATGTTATATTTGTATTGGCAAAAAGCCCAGTACTAACACTAGCCTACTTCAAATGGAAATAATAATGTAAACCCCAATTTTTTCAGAGCTAATAGAGAAACATTTAAATGTCATGTTGTGCAATTCGAAAACTGTCTTCAGTGTATATGAGCCAACAAAAGCTGCAACCCCAGAGAGAATGTTTTGTATTTTTGATTGAATTACTCACTCAAACCATTACACTACTTCTACATGTGAGACTTTATATTTTTGTAAACTATTACTGTAGATATTTGCACATTTTACACGGGAGCCTCTTTGGCTTTGCACCTGTAAGGATACCTGGATGGGTACTTTTGTAAATTGTAATTTGTGTAATTTCTATCTCTAATATTTTATGCATCCTGTGTGATTTTTTGTATGTTTTGTTTGTTTATTTGACTGTACAGCACTTTGGTTTGGAGATGTTTAAGTGCTTTATAAATAAAGCTGTATTGTATTGTATCCCTCTTATCTATCTAATATTTTTGCCAAGTTGCCTCTGTATTTGAAATGTAACAATGTACATTTCTACTTTGGACTAATACAGGTATCAACATATTGATATTCAGACTCATTAATAACTAAACATTAACAGCTCTAATGGCCTGACAAAAGATATCTTAGTTTTTATAGTGTTCTGCCTGAACCCAATTTAAATGTTTCTATGAGTTTCTCCTAAAATACTGTATGTGTGCATAAAGGTCCTACAGCTGATGTTGAGGGTTAATTATTTTTGAATGGAGATGCACTGAGATTTGAAGATGACTCACAGACTCTCTTCAGGGTAACAGAAGAGGCTTGTGATATTTGAGGGACCTGCATTTGAATGAAGGTTTGTTATTCTAACAGGAGACCAGTGCTTCTTCCTCTCCCTTTGGATTTGGCAGAATGTGAAATAAAGCTGAAGTGGATGGCGAGTTCGCTAATGAGCCACGGCATCCGAATCCAGTTATCCCTCGGAGGTTCACCAATGCATATTCTCAAAATAAAACATGAACTTGGCCTGTAACTGTCAGTTTGATGCTTAAATCTCCCCTGTGCACATTTCAATAGGCCTGCCCCTCCTGTCTGTTTGCCTGTGTCTTTCTCCCCCTGTTTCCCATTCCATACCATTCCATGCCAGACTAAATTTAAACTTCACAAGAGGTGCTGTACGTCTCCTCTGAGGGATCTCGTTCCATTTCATTTTCTCACAGTGTCGTTTGACAGGAATGCAGACTGAGGGATTGCATATGCCCCCGTCTATATTTAAAGCAGAATTCACGGCCCTCCACCAGTACCAGCTGTTAGGATACTCTTCCTCTACAGTCAGCTGGCAGAGTGATATCATTTCCTCAGTTTATTCTCTTCCGGTTAATATCCTAACACCAACAACACATTTCTGATTTCACACATGAAGTGCAGTTTGATGGTCACAACTCGCAAGGAGTACTGGAATGTCACTTAAAGAAGACATGTAGAAATATCAGCGACCGGTCAGTCAGTAAAACAGAGATGGGATGATGTCACTGTTTTCAGCAATGTTTACATTTATTTTTCCCCTTTTTAAATGTTTCTAAATGTCTCAGAAGAATAGGTTTTGAATCAAACCATGCCTCGCCTTGTGTGTGTCTTCTTTCTCAGAATAAAATTAAAATGTAAGGAATAACATAAATTCCCTTCTTTTGTTAGAATTACATATGGAGCAGTGTGTTTTGGGAGTACCACAAAGTGTCCCCTTCACCTTGTTGAATTGCCTTGTTGAATAATTGCCAACAAAATCTAATCTCAAACAAGCTGAACATTTCAGTGATGAATCCCTAAAACTCTGCCTCTCAGTCACACACACACACACACACACACCACACACACACACACAACACCACACACCACACACACACACACACACACACACACACACACACCACACACACACACACACACCACACACACACACACACCACACACACACACCACACACACACACACACACACCACACACACACACACACACACACACACACACACACACACACACACACAAAGTCAATTTACCACTGCCTGCCTCTGTACTATCTATCACTCAGCCTCGGCATGTGTGCTGAGGCATGACAACACTCATTCGGTCGTTCTTGTTTTGACAAACGCCCCAAGAGATTTATTAAAAATACCACAGAGCACAAAACAGTTTTCTTTTCAGCACACGGTGACAAGCGGATCTATGTGAAGCGTTCACAACAATTTGTTGCTTGCAGTGATTAGGGCCCAGAGGTGTGTATGCAGATTTGTGATTGTGTGTGTGAGGACATAAAAACCAACGAGAGAGAAAGAAGGAGCTCTGTCGAGTGAGAGAGGATGTGCATATTTAATATCACACGCCGACAGAAAATCTCTCCCAAGTGTGCGTATGTCTTGCGTCCTGCAATCTGAGAAAAGAATGAGTGACAAGAATGAATCAGAGACAGGAATGAATAAAAATGAATAGAAAATAAATGACAGCAGCGAAGTTAAGGCTTCCAGTCAGCTTTCATTTTTTTGTAAAAAAACAAATCTAATAAAGGATTTCCCACAGCTCATCGCGAAATCTCACGGACACATCAGAGTGAAAATCCCAAAAGAGTATGTCGATAATGGAAGCTGTGTCTTCTTCTGTTTTCATATTCTCAGTTCAGCCGATATTTGGCATAAAGTGAGAATGAAATCACAAAATTAGATAGCACAGGTTTTCTTTGTTCATAAACGTGTTGAGTTAAGCAGAAGGTTGAATAAATCAGACCATGGCCAGAAGGTCAAGTGAGTATATTTGATGATGGAATATTTTTCTTCAGTTCACCAGGTGAGTCATAATGAAATGTTGCTAGGCTGGGAGTCTCTGAACTTCTGATGGAAATGAATATGAAGTAAAACAATAAAATATGCCAAATATTTAAACAGTTTCATAAATGCAGTTAGTTTTTCCCATCCATATTTTAACCAAAACATAAACCAGTCAGAAAGACTACACTAAGACAGTGAAGATGCCCATAAATGTAAAGATTACATATTCCATATCATTGTATCACAGGATCACAGAGAATGATTATATACAGTAACTTTAGCATATTCCATAAATATTGCTTAATTTCGTGAAAGATTTTGAGATATTTATTTGTTTGAGGATCCACATTTAATCTAAGCTACAATAGTGGATGATGTAGCACAAGCTTTTTCAGTGGTTACACTTCTCTTAAACAGGCTGTCACCATAATTTATTTTAGTTGTGGTACTGTTACATTGCTAGATTTCATTTTACATTCTTGGAGCCCCTCCAGAATTAGCATCCTTTCTCCTTTGCTAAACTCCTTTTGCTAAACTGGCATGGACTCAAGTGTTATGGGACCAAATATTTAGCCAACAAAGTTCCACAGACAATATTTGGCAAATAAAGAGCCGAGAGCTATACACAGGAGGGGGGGTTGACATCAGCAACATGCGCCATCAGGGATTAGTCACGTCAGCGAGCCAGAAGTCCCCTGTCCCCCCACGTCCCCCCGGCTGGAGAAACAGGAAGGGGCGGTTGTGATGGACACTTGTCAAAGCTCATGTCCGTCAGAAAAGTTCCTACACTGTATGTGTGTGTGTGTGTGTGTGTGTGTGTGTGTGTGTGTGTGTGTGTGTGTGTGTGTGTGTGAGTGTGTGTGTTTAAAGCAGAGGCCCGCAGGGAGTGAAAAGTAATGAATGTCAAACATGGAACAGCTGCTAAATATGGCTCTGCAGAGGGGCAGGGTGTATGCAGGCCTTAATGGAGCTACAGATTGCTGTGCAGCAACACTGTCCGTCACTTTCAGTGGCATCGTTCTCCGAGCTCTGCCATATTCTACTGGAGCGACTGCTGCCTCCAAAGGGCCTGTCCATAAAAGTCATTCTGCAGGATTTATCAGAGGATGAAAAGGCGACAAACCAACTCACGATTTTAGTGATGGGGTGTGTATCAAAAGTGATACAAACCCATAATCCACTGCCCATCTGCTCCTTCTGAATGCTCCTGCTATTAGCTTGTTTTTACTTATTAATTTACAAAATTAGCAATAGAGCGAAATCCCTTAGACACACAATGACGTTTCCTATGGTTTAAGCCAGATTTAGATTCAAGAGCAGCCAACTGGTGTTGGATTTGTTGCTGAGCACTAACGCAGTCTTGCTTCAAGCACCATGGCTTCCCAAGGACTTAATATAATACGTCTATAGCACTCACAGATGTGACAGGGGAATACAGTGATCCTGGATTAGAGAGATGAGATTCAGTGAGGTGACCAAAGCAGAGAGGAGGAGGGGACTGGTATGATGTGTGAGAGAGGAGGGGGAGAGCAGAGAGTAAAACTAAAATCTTAATCAAGTGAAACAGAGTAGGACAAGGAACAAGGAGAAACTGGTGAGGCTGAGTTGCGGCAGGGAGATGTCTTCTTCTGTTTAATACAAGACTATGAAAGTGCTGACAGAGAAAAGTTTCAACCAGAAAGACCTCTGTTTCTCCTCCTCTAACCCTATGAGTGCAAGGACAAGCTGGTATATATTCCCACTGTCCAGCACATTAATGCTGGTCAAAGAGTGCGTGTGATGAATATCTGTTGGGTAATGCACTCCCATTAGAGCAAAGGACACACTCAAACAAGATATGACACCCTATCCGTTTTTAAGAGTGCGCTTAAGACCTTCCTTTTTGATAAAGCTTATAGTTAGGGCTGATTAGATTCAGCCCCTAGTTTTGCTGATATAGGCTTAGTTTGTCGGGGGACATCTTACTTCTTCCTTCTCTCTGTCTATACCTGTGTACTCTCATGTTCCGATTAACCCAGCTTCCCCAGATTTCTTTCTTTTGGTGTCTATATACGCCGGGATCCGGAGTCATGGATGATCCTGCGGTCCTGTGTCCTGGATCGCGAGCCCTTGTACGATGTGAGGGTCTAAGGACAGAGGGTGTCGTATTGTCATACTGATATTCTGTACACACTGTGAAGACCACTGAGACAAATGTAACATTTGTGATATTGGGCTATATAAATAAACATTGATTGATTGATTGATATGTTATAAACTAAATCCTTAATGAATTGTCTTTCACTGTATGCAAACAGTAGACCCTGATCATTTTAAAATCAAAAAGGTGATGACACAGTTTCATGCTGAACTAAGCAGAAGAGGTAAACATTCTGTATGCACCAGTAGTGACTCAATACACTTTAAAATAACTATCTAGGAAGTAAACTGAAATGAAAACGTGGTTTTGTTACATTTGTCCCGCTGTTGAAGGACATGATAATGTGCAAACATTCCTCGGTCACACTGACCATGTTCCAATTGTGCAATTTTGAACGTTGTTTGTTTTCAAATGTGGCACACATCTTAGCAGCAGACTGGATGCTCTACCTTTTTTTATTATTATAGACTGAAGGAAGCATTAGATCAAATACAGAGAGGTTTAAAAGACAGCAGCATTGTATAAATGCTGTCTCATTGCTTCAACACGAGTGCAGAGTCAGACAGCTCATGTTTATTTCTGGCGGCATGGGTAAAGTCCTGAGGTCACTGGTGAGGGGTTTGCAAATTGCAGGCATGCCAAAGATGCCAAAGGTGGATTTACTTTTTCCTGTAGGTCTTATTTGAGCAGCAATATAAGCAGCATGTCATTTTGTGTGTGTCAGTGTGTTGTGCCCACACAAGAAGAGCAGCATTGTCTTGGTTCTGGAGGATTTGTTAGGATATACCAGTGGGCCCTGGCTGCTTGGGTGAGGCTGGCTGAGAGGGCAGAAAGGGTGAGATAGAAAGACGGGGTGCCATCTCAGTGGGGTGTGTCAGAGGGGACGCAGTGGTGAAATTCCTTGTTCACATACCACAGTGCTTTCACATCCACTTTGGGCCGTCTAAGGGCCTCAGTGTTAGACTATGTGCGGCACCCCTTTATATTATCTGTGTCTTTAAATATTAAAAAAAAGCACAAACACAATCATAAATAGTACACCCGATGAATAACTTAAACCTGCCAATATAAATAAAAAGGCTACAATCGTGGGTTAGTGCGCACACGTGAGGCAGTGTATCGGATTGTTTGGGAGTAGACCAGGTCCGCCACATATAGTCCAAAGTTGACGAAGGAGAAAACTGCCACCACGAGTTTGCTGTCCCACGGACACTTCCCCTGAGGGCATGACGATGGTCTCCATGGAGAGCCATATTTTGGGTCAAAGCAAAACACCGGCCACACCACTGACGCACTCAGGTAGAGGAGAACTTCTAGGAGGGTGCACACCACCACGAAGCGGTCAAAGGGCAAGCAGCGCACAGCCTTGGTGCGCCCGCACACCGTCATGACGACCACAAGAGCAGTCAGAGCAAAGCAGAAAGCGTAGACGACCACGCAGAAGATTGTGGCCGCATAACGGGAATATTCACTCCCGTTGGCCAGAGCTCCAAAGATGATGCAGGCCACAAAGCCCTGAACCACTTTCAGGAGGCCAGAGGCGGTGGCCATGTAGCCCACCACAGCCTGGCCCGGCCTGGCACGGCACAAGGCCACTTCAGCCCCGTAGGCCAGAGCACCCAGGATGGAGCACACAGTGACAGCGATGCGGAAATTTCGGACATCACATCCGGCGTAGGGGCACTCGGATCGGACGAAGAAGAGCGGGTACACAACAGAGGCTGTCACAAACCTGAAGGAGACAGAAAAGATAACTGTAGATATGATGTCTTCAAACCAGAGGAAATATAGAATCTGAGGTGTTAAAGTTGGTGAAATAGACCATGAAACAAATAAAAGGACTGCCAAAGACAGTTAGCAGACATTAAAGTGTGATATTTATTAAATCTGTCCAGCAAAGATTTGTTGGTCACTGGGGGGCAGCAAAAGAAGCTGATAACACATCGATATCATAGTATCACCTTAACAAGTTGATATTGTAAGCAACATGTGTTTTATTTTCCCGCTTAGCAGAGGTACATTAGCATTAGACGATGGTGGTCACCTGTAAGCTGTTCAGGTAATGTACTGGTTCAGTTAGTCAGACCTACCTGCAGCTGCTAGAAACTAGGGCAAATGATACCAGTCACAAAATGTGTAAAGTACCGTAAGTAGTAATGTTGCAGTTTGTAAAACCAAAACAATTACCAGAAGGATGCTTAAATTCAATTTGAATTGAGGGTTGGTGGATCAACATACAGTTTGTAACAATGGAGGTGTTTAAGCACACATCACTCTTCGGCTGTGCACAAAATATGTGGAAGAAGAGCCATGAGGCAAGTTAGGTCTGAACATCACCAACATTACTCCAACATCAGAGTTATACCTGAACATGTGACTTACATGAGGGTCGCGAAGGCAGCACATGTGACTGTGAGGTTGTCCCAGGATATGGGCAGGCAGCTGTAGAGGCGAGTGGCGTCCAGGAAAAACACCACGATCGTCATGGCGAAGCAGAAGCACCAGGCCGCCATGCAAAACACGCCGTGTGAACCGCTGTAACCTGCACTGTGTGTAACCATGGCAATCACAGCACAGCCCATGGCTAACTGACAGAGGCGGGCAGCACCCAGAGGTGAGCAGAGGGCGCTCTTGTTGAGGTATGCACCAGCCTGTGACTCCATTTATGGGTAAATATTCTAGTGAGTTCTTCAAGGAAGGTCTTCAAAGAGATTCTGGATGTCCAGTAGCAGCACAGCAGAGGATGATGTGGGGTTTAAAGTATTTAACAGGTCAAAGATTCAACTTAACTCAGAAGGCCAAAACAGTCCCACAAAAGCAATAAAAAGCGTCCTTGTGAAAAAGATGTGATTGTGACATCAAGAGATCAAATTGAGAACAAATCATGAAAAGATATCCAGATGTTCAGGAAATGTTTCATTCATGTATAATTCATTCTGTCACCACCCCTGTAAAATCCACTTTCTCTGCTGTGTTTACAGACTTGGTGATACTCTATTTCTGTGTTGATGAATCACAACGTTTCACAGACATAAGACAAACACCAGGGAAATCTCTCTTTGACATCTTCAGTAAGAGCTCACACGGTGTACAGTACACCCATGTTGATCTCTCTTTTGTAGGTCCTGTAAGTCCACGATGTTTATCAAGCAATTGTCGGTAAAGTCCTGCCACATGGTACAGCCCAACCCTTCAGCTGAAATGGTCCGGTCCTGACACTGAATCTTCTTCGATCAACTATCCAGATATGTTTGTATCCGTCTCTGTCCAACATTCACATACTGAGTCCACGTGGCCACACGAGTCAAATAGACACCATGAACTCTCTTCGAATGTCAACGCTCATCCTCTTTCGTTCTCTCTCTGTCCCACACTCTTACTCCCACACTTTCCCCTTCCTCACTGTCCCTCTCTGAGCTGTGAGGAGGGGTGCTGCCGGCCGGTCAGAGTGGAAGTTATTCGGGGTTGGGCCATCACCACACATGTGCCGCAGGGATTGTGTACATGTGGTTGGGCGTGGAGTCGGGGCATGCAGACACATATAAGATCCTGTGGAATGAGGTGCCATAGCTGAGTGCACAGGTCAACATATGAGGAAGTCAGGGGACACTTGAATTAAACTACGAAGCTGGGAGCGTAGAGGCGACATCACCAGAGAGATGTTGGATCTGAACAAAACTGTGTTAAAAGATGTTTTGGTATATAGTTTTCTCACCACACTTATTCCTCTTTACATCACCACTTAGTTTTACAGAGTGTTGCTAGAAGATAATAATCCTGTATATAAACATGTGTACAAACTAAAAATAAAAAATTATTATGAAATAAAATATGCCCGTAACTTATTTAAATGGAAATATTTCCCTAAAGAAACAAAAACTTAAAAAAAGAACACTTTGAATATAGTAGAAAATGTACCATGATAATGTTATTTTTAATTTTGTGATTGTTTATTTTATTATGACTTAACTCTTTGGGACTATCTAGCCTCATCCACATCTCAAGATTCCAGTCACCTGATAAATCTAAGTCCGATATTCCTTCTCATGAAAACTTAAAAAAATCCACTAAATGTAGGGCATTGACCCATTTAAAAAACAACAAGGGGACACAAAAATCTGTGGCATATATTTCATATTGGAGGCATGTTAATGCCTCCAATATGAAATATATGAGCCAAATCACCTTGATTGCCCTATGAAAAAGGTGACACAAAGGTGAGGGAGAGTGGCAACAAAAAAAGGACCCACTGCAAACTAAGCAGGCTTACAGGATAAGATCAGTGATTTATTGCCAAGTACGAATACCGGTTGGGTGCTGGCAAAAAGGAAAATAGGAGTTAATGAAGGAGTCCAAATTAGGAGGTAGGCCAGGCAAATAGGTAACAGACCGAAAGCTACATTGCAATTAAAGTGGGGGGTGCGACAGGCGTGTGGAAGGGTGGGGCAGTCAGGTGATGGGGCAAGAAAGGAATATCAGAGGGCATTTGATGGATTAATGGCTGTAAAATGGTAATGAAAGGGCCTGGGAAATAGAGAATGTAAGAGAGAACTGCAAAACTGGGCATCTAATCCAAGATTTGTATTAAGTGCAAAAGCCAAGAGAGGACCATAGTGTCCTTAGACAATATAAAGCATACTAAGAAATGTTGTTAGAAGTGTTGAAAGGCTCTGTGACATTTCTCATTTTGTCAGTAATCTTTTCCCCACATTTTAATGGATCACGTGACACTTATTTTATATATTTTTTACACTTTCGATTCCAATCGCCCATTTTAATCTGCTGCCTCCGAAAAAACATTGTATTTTCTTCTTAATCTATCTGACTATTTTACTATAAACATGAGTGTCAGTGTGCTTTGCGCTGTGCTCTCATCCTGTGTGTCCATAGGTCTCTGTCTCCACCTGCAGGTGTGAGCCTCTCTGTTCAACAGCACGTTACACTCATTTACGTCAAAATGCACACACATAGCTGCATCAAAATAATGTCACATTGGCATTAAAACTGAATCTGAAATGTAAATAAAGCTGTGAGGAATACATTAGCATAACAGGGAATACTCTAAGTAAAAGTCAGAACTTGAGTAAAGCAACATCCTACCACTGCATAAGAGAGAAATCAAATTATTCATTAATTATCAATATTTTATGTAGGCTATGACTTTATGCATGAAAAAGCACTATTTATTTTATGTAATACTTCATGAAATAGCAATCATATGTGCAGTAGGAATTGTTCTAAATTCTAAATGATCAATTAACGTTTGTAAATATTACAACATGTTACATATTATCATTATTAAATGCTTGTTGAGCTTTAATCTAATATGTGATATATACTTACACATTTATTGTAGTCCTGGTGACTAAAGTAGAGTCAACAAATGATATTGCATGCATTTATACACTGTTGTTCTGACTGTATTTGAGGGGAGAGTAGTACTTGAGTAAATGTACTTCGTTACATTGCACCGCTGTACCAGCGATCTATAGGAACAGGTTATCGACGAGAATCATTTACCATGGAACATGGAACATTACATAGAACCGAATGTTGGAACGAACATAACAGAGAAGAGATCTAGAACGTCCGAAGTAAGCAGGACTGAGAGCAGAAACACTTCATTACCCTTCAGACTCTCACAGAGAACAGCACGAACAACCCAAAGTAAAAACACACAACCTCAAAACAGTACAAGCAGTAGCTAATAGGTAAGTATTTAAGCTACTATATTTTAAGTAATATAAACTGAAGTAATTGTACATTTAATAACAGATAAATACCCCCAAAGTGAATGCTAGCTGTGATGATTAGCTTACATTCACACGGCTAGCGTTAGCTAAATATTTATCTAAAGCCTGTTTGCTGTTTACACAACAGTGTAGATCAATTTGAAAGTAGTTAAAGTTGAAAATAAATCGGAAAAGTACTTTTAAATGTAGAAGGTTTATCAGTAAAACTTGCCAAAAGTACACAAAGTAGAAGTACTCACAGTGCAGCATGTTGTCCCAGTCATGATATTTGATACTGGTGCATAAAGTTGACAGCAGCATATAAATGTTGGAGCTGGTCATATTATAGTTAATATTACTCACTTCCTTTTCAAATTCAACTGTTTAAGTTGTGTGTGTCGAATTTGAATCTGCAACATAAATAGTTACAGAGCTTTTGTTGTAGAAATCCATATCTGCAAAGTAACTCAAACTGTAACACAAATGTGGTGAAGAAAACAGACACTAATACCCTAAAAGAGTTAGTATAATATAACGTGTTTCTTTGACAGTGTCTCCATCATGGAACATTTGACCAAGCTACAGGAACTAGTAGCAGGGATGAGTCCAGATGAGTTCTTCTCTACTCTCCTCGAGGCACTGCAAGCCTGTGTTGGCGAGGCCCTCAACCCCCTGCCTCCTCCTGCCCCTGCTCCTCCACAGCTGGTAAGACCCTGCTTACCACGCTTTAAATGAAATTGGAAAAATTCAAATTAGTCAGAAAGGTCCATTAGAATATGTATCACTGTCAGATCTATTCAGACTGGCAGATTAATAGACAGGCAGATAAATAGATAATACAAATCTTTAATTTTAGTTGCAGCTTTGTCAATACAGACTAAAATAGAGAAAGTATTATGGCTGCTTAACCTCCCTCTCTGTCTCCACAGAACATTCAGTATATGTGGCCTGCTAACAATGCTCAGGTCCTGACGGCTGTCAGAGAACCTGCTGCTGCTCCACAGCAAGTAAGACCCTGTAACACACTCTGAACATATTCACTGTTTGGTTTCAGCACACAGCACATTTAGTAGCATGGATGTAGGAGAAGGAAATGCTGAAACAGTAACAGCTGGACAGGACAAACACAAATACATTTTCTTCCAATTAAAACTTCATTTGAATCAAAGATTAATTAGATCAGTAAAACTACAAAATGAAGGAGAATGAATATGTCATAGTGGAGTGACTGGATATGAAACTATTCTGATATAAGTGTTTGAAGGGGAAATCCTTCCACTCAGTGGACTGACAACACCATTGCAGCTTGTCTCATATTTCTCGTGTGTGTGTGACCCCAGATCATTGATGTGCCGATGGTGAACCTCCCTGAAGGCCAGCACTTGTGCTATGTCGGGATGATGTAAGTAACACACACAATAATACTAACAACAGTGCCAATGACAGTCTGCTTGTAATCACACACTCTTTCTATCTAATGTGTGTGTCCATCCTCCTTTATTTGTGTAGTAATGGACAGGAGTTGTACCAGGTGCTATATACAGAGGTCCCTCCTCCCTACTTCCAGTTTCCCGTCCCTGCTGCTCCTTCACTGAGCTACAACTCAAAGTAAGTTTACTCTCTTTTTA
Source organism: Pseudochaenichthys georgianus (assembly GCF_902827115.2). NCBI lineage: Eukaryota > Metazoa > Chordata > Actinopteri > Perciformes > Channichthyidae > Pseudochaenichthys > Pseudochaenichthys georgianus. The sequence continues at coordinate 17,276,186 of NC_047503.1, read as the reverse complement.
AACATTACATTGCATTTAGCTGACGCTTTTATCCAAAGCGACTTAAGTACATTCGACCAGGAAGACACAACCTTGAAGAAAACAGAATCATATAAGTACATCAGGTTTCATAGAGCCAAACATTTCAAGTGATACTCAACTGGCTTTAGATAAGCCAGTCCTTTATTAGTATATAAGTGCTCTGTTAGCAGTTCTTTGTTAGTCATTCTATCGCTCGAAGTGGAGTCGAAAGAGATGAGTTTTCAGTCTGCGCCGGAAGGTGTGTAAGCTTTCTGCTGTCCTGATGTCAATGGGGAGCTCATTCCACCATTTTGGAGCCAGGATAGCAAACCCACGTGTTTTTGCTGATGGGAACTTGGGTCCCCTCGCAGCGAGGGTGCAGCGAGTCGTTTGGCTGATGCAGAGCGTAGAGCACGCGCTGGGGTGTACAGTTTAACCATGTCCTGGATGTAGGAAGGGCCAGATCCATTTGCAGCATGGTACGCAAGTACCAGTGTCTTGAAGTGAATTCTTCTTACCGGAAGCCAATGAAGGGAGCGGAGGAGCGGCGTGGTGTGGGAAAATGTAGGAAGGTTGAAGACCAGACGAGCCGCTGCATTCTGGATGAGCTGCAGAGGTCGGATGGCACATGCAAGTAGACCAGCCAGGAGGGAGTTGCAGTAGTCTAGGCGTGAGATGACGAGAGCCTGGACCAGAACCTGCGTCGCTTTCTGGGTCAGCTGGGGACGTATCCTCCTGATGTTGTAAAGCGTGTATCTGCAGCAGCGGGTTGGAGCAGCGATGTTTGCAGTGAAGGACAGGTTGTTATCTAGGATCACACCCAGATTCCTTGCAGTCTGAGTCGGGGAAACAACAGAGGTGCCGATGTTGATAGTCAGGTCAAGAGTGGGACAATCTTTTCAGACTTGGTGATGAAGGAAACGCAGTTCAGTCTTGTCAAGGTTGAGCTTGAGGTGATGAGCGGACATCCACTGAGAGATGTCAGCTAGACAAGCAGAGATGCGTGCGACGACCTGGGTCTCTGAGCGGGGAAAGGACAGAATTAATTGGGTGTCGTCAGCGTAGCAGTGGTATGAAAAACCATGCGGGCTAATGACAGATCCGAGCGAGTTTGTGTACAGGGAGAAACTGTTGTAATCTGTAGCCATACATGAGCCATACTCATTATCAAACCAGAATCCTCTATCTGTTTTATTTAAGGAGTCATTTATCTAGGAAATGCCTACATCAACATTATTATAATACATGTATTTTAAAGGGGTTTAATGTAACAACACAGTATCCATATGTTCTATATTTATACTAACATTTCTTTCTTTTTTTTCCCGTAGAAAGAGATGGCATAACAAACAGCAGGACACCAACCGCCCGTACGTCCGGAAGCCCCTGAATGCCTTCATGCTGTACATGAAGGAGCACCGAGACCTCGTGAAGGCGGAGGTTGCCCCCGAGAGGCGAGGCACAGCGGCTGTGAGAATGAAATCCTGGGCCAGAGGGTAAGTGTGTTTGGTCCGTATTTTTAAGTCGGATAAATAAAATATTTTTAACAGGCCGCCAGCTTGTCAAAAGTCTTTTAACTGTAACTCACACATTTTTACAGAGACTTTCATTTGTTGTCTCATCACCAAAATGTAGCGCTTTGTGTGTGCTGATGTTTTTATGCTTGTGTTTGTGCCTGTACACTATCTGAAGAAGTGTCAGTGTGTGTGTGTGTGTGTGTGTTAGTGTGTCCTAACAGTGTGTTTTCATGTGTCCACAGTGGAAGGCAATGACTAAGGAGGACAAGGAAAAGTACTTCAGTCAGTCACAAGAGAGAGAAACGGCTCCACGCCCAGCAGAATCCTCACTGGTCCAATAGGGACAATTATGTAAGTACACACCTCCAACATGTTTCTATCAATAACAAGAGCTTATGAAACACTGCAAATACTTCATTTTTATTTATTTTGTTGTGTGTAGGGCCGAAAGATCAAGAAGAGAAGACATGCTTGCTCCAGTGAGAAAGGTAAGACGGTGTTTTCATGTGATAAAAACAAGATGACATGGTACCACACCATGTGACTAGATTAGATCACTGATTCCTAAATCACTTTGATTTTACAAACTACACATACACAGATTTAATCATTTATCTAGTTGAATTAAATATGCACTTCTGAATTGGACATTTACACGAGTACACAATATTCTGGCGCGAGGGTTTGACTAAAGACTGAATTGTGTTATGTTACAAAATAAATCCCAGAAAACTCTTTGGATTGACTGTACTTACTAAAGTGCTGTTTAATGCAGGGTTAAGAACTTGTTTTCAAAGTGTTTAAAGTTTAAGAAGACTGATCAGTGTTTTTCTTTACACAGCGTCTGCACCTGCAAAGAAGCAGTGTGTGACAGCACTTTCCTGCTCAGAGGCAGCCAGTGGGGGTGCAGCTGCCCCACTCACAGAGGACGGTGACCATGTCTCTCATCACCATGGAGGAGCTGATCTAAACTGCCTCCTCCAGCCATAATCAGGATGCTGCGCTTACTCATCAATAAAATTGCTAACAGCACTTTTAATGTGTAAGAAAATAATTGTAGAAGATTTAAAAGCAGTCATGATGTTGGTTAAATTCAGGGAATCAGAATCAACAGGTTTAGTGAAGCTAATGAACTGGCAGCTGAGTGAATAACAAATTAATAATCACTACTGTGAGGCCTCCTTGCTCAGCTATTTGGGGTGATTTTGTGTTGCCTCATTACCGTGTGAACGTTTTTATACTGTGTATCTTATCAATTTAATATCATTTAATGTATTATTAATGTATTTATTACCATGTGTATATCCTTAAATATTTTTAAGACAGTCTGTGACACTCCAGGGGTTGGTGAAACTATTTTAATTTAAATGATCATGATATTTATAATTTTTGTATGAAATACTTTCTAGTTTATTATTTCTGAAGTGGCTTTTCTTTCCATGTGCCTTTGGTATTTTGATATGACAGTGTTACTCTCACATTGATTTATGGGAATTCTGTGATGAGATGGTTCAAAATAAAAAAGGTCGGATGTATTTAAGACATTTCTCTTGTCTTGTTCTTTTACATAAACTGTAGCAGTGTTCAAGAATAAGCATGTCAGGTTGTTCCAGTAAAGGAATGTTTGAAAAGGTTCAAGTGCAAGGCTTTTATTAGTCATACGTACTTAGCTACAGTGTAATTATGACGATGAAAATCTTAGGTCACAGGCTTTATGATTTATTTTGTGATTTATATCACAAGTGATATAAATAAAGTTTGATTTGGTAAGGGTCCTTGGCTATGGCCCTGCTGTGACCCTCTCCTAATGTCAGCTGGAGGGGCTCCAGCATCCTGTGAAGCAGTGCTCACATCTTCATCTCTCTTCTCAACAAGGCAGCTGTGCTCTTGACCTGCTACAGCTGCCACTAGGGGGCGCTACTGCAGCACCAAGAGGTCCCGTGTGCTGACCTCAGCCCTTCATTACAACCTTGAAATATCTTTGTCGGTTTAATAAACAAAAGAGCGACTTTACATTTTTCAAGGGTGTTTATATAGGTCAAAGTTGAGTTTTAAAGGAGAATTGGAGAATGTTGTGGTCAAATGACATCCTGTCTAATCATCAGTCAGGCTTCAGAAAGAAAACAGCACCATCACTGCCACAATGAAAGTGGTAAATGACATTACTAGTATTTTAGATAATAAGCAGAGTTGTGCAGCTCTGTTTATTGACCTTTCCAAAGCGTTTGACACCGTTGATCATCACATTTTAAAGCAGAGGCTAGCCAGTATAGGCATATCCAGCAATGCAGTGGGGTGGTTTGTGAACTACCTCTCTGAAAGGTCCCAATGTGTTCATTTTGATGGACTGTCTTCTGAGTGGTTAAACATTTCTCATGGTGTACCACAAGGTTCTGTTTTAGGACCACTTTTATTCTCCATATATATTAACAGCGTAGGTGATAATGTGGATGAAGCTACTTTACATTTTTATGCGGATGATACTGTGATGTATTGTGCAGGTCCCACCATTAAGGAGGCTGTTTTAAATTACAGGCTGTTTTTAACACTATTCAGACTCAGCTCTCTGAATTAAAGCTTCTTTTAAATGTGGATAAAACCAAGGTAATGCTCTTTTCAAAAGCAAAAAGACACCAGAGCCTGTTTTAGATATTGTAACTACGCAAGGAACAACACTTGAAGTTGTTGCCTGTTACAAATACCTTGGTATCTGGCTTGATGATTGTCTGACTTTTAAACTTCATGTCAATAACCTGCTAAAAAAACTGAGGGTTAGGCTAGGGTTCTTCTACAGGAACAAGTCCTGTTTCTCGCTTGAGGCCAGGAAAAGGCTCTGTGACCTTTGACCTGTGCTGGACTCTGGGGATCTGGTGTATATGAATGCACCTGCCAATTGCCTGGTCAAGTTAGATGCTGCGTATCACAGTGCACTGAGATTTGTGACAAACTGTAAAGCATTAACCCATCACTGTACCCTGTATGCAAGGGCTGGTTTGCTTTCACCAACTGTACGGAGGCTCAGTCACTGGTACATTTTTATATACAAAGCCATGTTAGGGAAACTTCCATCTTATATCTGCTCCCTGATCTCACGGAGAATTGTAAGTGGCTACTGCCTGAGATCGAATGCTGTGGTTTTATTAAATGTGGCCAACTGCTAGGACTGTCTTAGGGAAGACAGCTTTTAGATGTGCAGCTCCTCTGTCTTGGAATAGTCTGCAAATTAAATGGAAACTGAACAATCTGGTGCCACTAAATGTTTTTAAAGCTCGGTTGGATGCGACTCAATCGGAAAGCTATTGGTACCCTGGTTATTGGATAATTTTGTAAATGATGCTGTAGGATGTCCTTTGTTGTTCTGTTTATGCTTTTATGTTTCATGTGGAACTACTTGAGCAGGTCTCCCTTGAAAAGAGATCAATGATCTCAATGGGATTTTATCTGTATAAATAAAGGCTTGAAATGAAATGAAATGAAAACTGTGACACACACTCCATTATGAGCCTCTCTTAGTGTCACTTATTTGACATCAAAGCCTGCAGGGGACAGTTGGAAGTAATTCATCTGTACCAGGGAGACAGAGTGTACGTCTGTGTGTGTGAGACAAGTGGAGGAAATGCACTCCTCTCACTCTCAAACAAACAAAAACACACAGCGTCGTTTAGTGGTGTGTGTGTGTGTGTGTGTGTGTTTGACTAATGTTAAACCTCCTGCTCTCTCTCTCACACACACATGGCAAGGCAAAGAAACGAGCTGTGGTAAGTAACAAGTGAAAACGCCATGTTAAGCGAGAGCGCATTTGCTTCGCCTCAGCATTTTCAGGGGAATGCCTTGAAGACAAAAAGGTCCTTGTTCTCAATCTCTCCGCAAATCCCATCTCTCATTCTTCCTCCCTCTCCCTTCATCCCCACTTGCTCTGCGCGCCATGCCGCTCCGCCACCATCAGCAAAGTTGCACACATAAGCATTGGTCAGCGTTCAATTACCGTGAACACCAGGGAAGGATGGGGAAAGTACTTGACAGAGAAATGCACTTCAAGCACTGATTAAATACTGATACCAAGTATAACAAAAGTTTAGCCCCTTGGTTTTGTGTGTGTGTGTGTGTGTGTGTGTGTGTGCGTGCGTGCGTGCGTGTGTGTGTGAAATGAAAAAAAGGAAAAGGGGAAAAATGTGTGTGTGTGTGTGAGAAGGGGGGGGGGTTGCTCTTCTCTTCAATACTGATACAACTGTTTCATCATTATGACCCTCTATTACAGTACTTGCCAACTTGCTTACTACATACTTTTGATACACTCCACAGAGTGCTGACTCAAACTAAAGCTGCTGAAATGGAGTCATTAGGGGTGAAGTTTCTGTTTTTCTTGGCCCACAGAGCTTCCCGATTACTCTTCAGTGTTTAAGAGTTGCAATGCTCATCGGTTGCTACGAGGCAGCAGATAATGGCTCATCTTCAAGAGATCAATCACAGGATATTCTGTTGCAGGG